>NC_045614.1:199600118-199909637 GCF_009829155.1 Mustela erminea | reverse complement strand
CTTCATTTTTATGTAGCTTATTTTGATAACCTCCGCTCACATTTGCTCTTGTCTCTGATGAAAATAAAAAAATATTCTTATCATTAGTGTGCTCTTTGAAGTAAGCTAATTTGACACATATCCACCAAAATGTATCTTTCTCTGTGATTTGTCTATAATTTTAAGATGTATTGATTTTGAAATGTATTACGATTAATATAAAATAATTTCATAGTGGATGATTACTTTTCCCAGCCCATCTATAATAAGAAACAAAAACATTTTCTTGTGTTTTAGTTTGGTATCTGTTATTCTGTTTTAAAATTCATGCCACTCTTTATGAGATAAATTATCATTGGCACATTTTCTTCAAATAATAGTTAAGATTTACTAGAAACTGCACTGCTAGAATTGCACATAGGCATACACACTAACACAAACATAATTATTGAAACCAATAACATTCCGCATCAGTTTTGCCTTGTAGGGATTCTAGGATAATACAGAGGACAACGCAGGGAACTTTTAGATGAGAGCCATCAGTCTATCAAATATCTAGAACAGCTATGACCATCAGGCAAAAATATTCTACAGGTTTGGCACCCCATTGATTTATTGTCCCTTCAGTCCTAGGCCAAAGCATTTCCCATACTGTGATGCTGCCAGAGTTTCTGCCCACACTTGTATTACTAATAATGGAACTATCAGTACGATGTTTGTGCTGAGGGCACTTTCTCCTAAAGCCCCAAGAACATGGGATGTCTGATTCTACCAATGACAGCATAAGAATGATGCTTGCCAATGTATCCTAAAGTCCCACTGAAATTCTTATTAAACCATTTATTAAAGTTTTTTCTTGCCCATTAATTGCAATTCTTTAATTCTAGGACTCAGGCATGAACCTACTTATGGCAAAAACCAAAGGCAAAAGAGTAATAGAAACCACATTTCAAAACATTCTTTCTCTGTAATGCGATTATATTATCCTTGATCAAAATGGTCGTACCAATCTTGTTTTCCTTTGAAGTGAATTGTTTCCAGAATGATCTTTTTCCTTCATACAAATAGGGCCCAAATAAGCAAACACAATCTATATTCTAGACTTGCCTACACATGGCTAGACCTCAGAGTAGCAAAGTTTAGGTCAGATTTGCAATTAGCTATATACAGCTAAATGTAATTATAATGGAACTTATTTTGGGAGACCTCTAAAAAAATATTTTCTTCTTATTGATTTCTGAATGTGTAAATATATTTTTGATTGCTTGTTTATTTGTTTTGGGGTGGGATAGAGAACTGTGATTTCCTTTATGAGTAGGTTATCAGGCAGCTGCACACATTTTTCCTCAGCTGCAGGCAGAAAGGATTTCTAACATGACAAGCATCACAAGTGAGTATTTAGTACAGAAAAAAGATGCAAAAATACATCTTCAAAGCTCCTGCTAATTCAATAGGAATCTAAGTCTGAAGAAGAAAGAGTTCCTTTTAATTATTCAAGAAATTTTCCTTTTTAGAAACCCAACTTGGCTGAAGCTAGCCAAAAAACACTCTCTTATACAGACAAAACAAATTTGCATTCGATCAGAAATACATTTGGGAATCAAATCCACTCAGATAGGAAATATCTGTTGCTGGCAGTGCTTAAAGGACATCTGTAAGATCCACAGTCACTCTGGACCACATGACCTAACATTAAAGTTTGCAATCTCTGAGGTAAAGCATCTTTGGGGATTCTTCCTCCAACTCAGGCCTATATTATTTTAGAAAACTTTAAAGTACATCTAAAAGCAACCGGCACTCTAGCTAATGTGATGGTATATCAGTTTGACACAGGATATGCTCAATTCTAGTTCTGGAGGGTTGACTTTGTCCTACATCACCATGACTACCAGATGATTAAATAAATATTAATCTTTGAAGCCTACACAGAATGGGACAAATGACAGGATCAATGCAAATATGTAAGCTTAGGTTTCTGACTTAGACAGTCATACCCCAGACGTACTGTGGGTTCAGTTTTAGACAAAAACAATGAAGAGAGTCAAATGAATGTTTTAGTTTCCTAATGCCTATAAAAGTTCTGTTTACACTGTATAGTAGTCTATTTAGAGTATGCAATAGCATCCTGCCCCCAAAGTATACATACCTCAATTTAAAAACACTTCATTGTTAAAAAATGGTAACCATCATCTGAGTGTGTAATGAGTCAAAATACTTTGGCCAGTGGAGGCTTTTCTCTTGATGTTGATGGCCACTGACTGATGAGGTGGTGTTGGCTGAAGATTGGGGTGGCTGTGGTAATTTCTTAAACAGAAAACAGTGAAGTTTGCTGCTTCAGTGAACCCCTTCTTTCACGAACAATTTCTCTGTATCATGTGATGCTGTTTGATAGCATTTCACTTACAGTAGAACTTGCATATTTGAGTCAATCTTCTCAACCCTTGCCACTACTTTATCAAGTTTATGTAATATTCTAAATCCCTTATTGTTATTTCAATAATCTTCACAACATCTTTATCAGTAGATGGCATCTCAAGAAACCACTTTTTTGCTCATCCTTAAGAACATTTCTTTGATCATCTGTAAGAATGGATTCCTCATCCATTCAAGTTTTGTGATGAGATTGTAGAAAACCAGCCACTTACTCAGGGTCCACTTCTAATCCTAGTTCTCTTGTTATTTCTACCATATTTGTAGTTACTTCTTTCACTGGAATCTTGAATCTTTCAAAGTCATCATGAGGATTAAAATCAACTTCTTCCAAACTCTTGCGGATGATATTTGGACCTCTTCTAGGAATCAAAATGTCCTTTTTGACATCTAGAATGATGAATTGTTTCCAAGAGGCTTTCAACTTACTTTTCATAGACCCATCAAAGGAATCACTATCTATGGTGTCTATAGCCTTATGGAATTCATTTTCTAAATAATAGTACTTGAAAGTCAGAATTACTCCTTTTTCCATGGGCTACAGAATATCCAGATGATGTGTTAACAGTCATGGAAACAATATTAACCCTGTTCATTTCCATCAGGGGTCTTGGGTGACCATGTGCTTTGTCAGTGAGTAGTAATAATTTGAAAGGGATCTTTTATTCTAAGCACTAGGTATCAACAATGGACTTAGAATATTCAGTATACCAGGTAAACAGATGTGTTGTCATTCAGGCTTTGGTATTCCATTTCTAGAGCACAAGTAGAGTATATTTTGATTAATTATTAAGGACCCAGGATTTCTAGAATGGCAAATGAGCACTGGCTCTAACTTAAAGTCATCAGTCACATTAACCCCTAATAAGAGAGTCAGTTCCTCCTTTGACTCTTTGAAGCCAAGCATTGACTTCTCCCTCTTAGCTATAAAAATCCTAGATCCTCTTTCAAAGGAAGGCTGTTTCATCTATACAAAAATCTGTTGTTTAGTGTAGCCACTTTCACTAATTCCCCTACCTAGATATTCTCGATAACTTGCTGCAGCTTCTACATCAGCACATGCTCATTCACCTTGCATTTTTGTTATGGAGATGGCTTCTTTCGTTAAACCTCATGAATCAACCTCTGCTAGCTTCCAACTTTTCTTTTGTAGCCTTCTCACTCTCAGAGGTAGGGCCTTGCTCTGGATTAGGTTTCAGCTTAAAAGAACGTTGTGGATGGTTTGTTCAATCCTTCATCCAGACTGCTAGAACTTTCTCCATCTCAGCGAAGTAACATGGGTTCACTGAAGTTACATTTTTCATTTCCTTCAAGAACTTTTCCTTTGCATTCACAACACAGCTAACTATTTGGTGCAAGAAGCCTAGCTTTCTGCCTACCTTGACATTTGACATGTCTTCCTCACTAAGCTTAATCGCATCTAAAGTTGATTAAAAGTGAGAGGTGTGTGACTCTTCTTTCATTGTGAGGTCATTTAATTGGCTTAATTTCAATGTTGTCACCTGTCAGGGAATGGTTGGTCTGAGAAGAGCGGAGAGATGGGGGGACAGCTACTTGGTGAAGCAGTCAGAACATACAAATATATTGATTAAGTTTGCTGTCTTACATAAGTAAAGTTTGTGGACCCCCAAAACAATTACAAGAGTGACCTCGCAGATCACCATAACGAATATAATAATAATGAGAAAGGTTAAAAAACAGAATTACCAAAATGTGACACAGAGACATAAAGTGAGCAAACAATGTTAGAAAATTATCATTCATAGACTCGCTTAGACAGGATTTCCACAAAACTTCAATTTGTAATAAAGACAAAATTTGTGAAGAGTGATAAAGAGAAGTGCAATGAAATGAGGTATGTCCATTCATGTTTATTTCACACAGAAATACACATACATATATGCCCAAAACAAATTCAGGTCCAAAAGATATGAGAATAAATTTTGTGGGAACAATTATATGAAATTTGTTGCTTTACAGAATACTGATTTTGCACCTATGATATTTTATTTTATTTCATTTTTTAAAGATTTTATTTATTTATTTGACAGAGAGAGAGAGATCACAAGTAGTAGAGGGGCAGGCAGAGAGAAAGGGGGAAGCAGGCTCCCTGTTGAGCAGAGAGCCTGATGCAGGGCTCAACCCCAGGACCCTGAGATCATGACCTGAGCCAAAGGCAGAGGCTTAGCCCACTGAGCCACCCAGGAGCTCCCTGCACCTATGACATTTTAAAAATAAACTCAGAACAACAGAAACAAAACAAACAACAAGAAAAAAAAAAAGAAACAAAATGAAGCATTCCCTTCACTTTGCTGGAAACTGGTTACTGGAAACTTAGTTTGTTTCCTAAAATTTAGGTTGCTCATTTTCTATCAGGTTGGTATTTGTTGTGTTCTATGATAGTCAATGTTTTATTCTGTACATAAAGATCAAATTTTGTTAATAATAAAATTTCAGTTATTTATGAGAATTTCTTGATAATAAACCTATGCAACTTATTCATTTCATGTAATTTGCCTCTCTGCTACTCATTAAATACTTAATAACATCAATTTTTTTACAACACACATATGCTTCATTGCAATTTAATTACAGTGGATAGGTAGCTAATACTGTAGAAGTAGAGCTGTCATAAAGGTGCCTGGATACAATTCGGTCAATATGTTCACTTAAGATTTTCTGCAACTTTCCCTATAATATTGCTCCTGTCTTGCAAGGTGATTTCAGACTGAGAAACATGGCAACTAAGATAGCTGCTCTTCCAACTGCTAATTTGTACCAATAAGTCAATAAAGCTCATGGGATACTTAAAAACATGTTGACTGTTAGGGTGTCCATCTTAATTCTTCCTCAAGCTAGTGATGTGATTTTGACCCTGTTCTGGTTTTTAAAATTTCTCTATGGCTAACAATGCAGATACTACACTAAAGAAATATGTAATAATGTTATTTTACTGTCTAATTTCTTAGAATTTTGTGATATTATTAGAGTTCCTAACATCAGAACATCTTTTTATAACTCAGAATGAGATAAACATTTACTTAAATTTGCATAAAGATTTGACTGTTTGCATTTTAAAAACTGTACTTCCTTCATTTTTTACAAACAAAATTAAATAATTAATTTTATCATGTATGTAAAGATTTAGCTTGTTGTATTTGTCTTGCATGGTCAACAGATGATGCCCTGTGGCAGTTGATGTGGCACCTCTGTACACTAGTGTTCACACTCCCATTGCTATCCCACCAAAAAAGAAAAATAGTATATAACCCCTAAATATTAAATAATTATTCCTATTTATGTGATTATATCATTTAACCTGTGATTTGTGGCAGACATCAGGCACAGCACCTTTCCTTTTCGTTAGAGGAAATAGGGGAAAAGTGACATATATCATTTGGTCTCTCTCTTTTTTTTTTTTTTTTTCACTTGGTCTCTTTTACTAGTTGATGTCTAATTGCCTGGTAGAACATGAAATAGATACAGATTTGAGTCATGAACTCTAGTTTCAGGCTACAAAATCTGAATTTCTCCTGCATCTACTAAATACTTGAGACTAGCTAGATAAACCAAAAGAGGGATTTCATACTACAAAATTAGAAGGGAATTTTTAGACTTCGCATTTAAGAGCAGAATGTCGATTAAGCCTAACTGAAATGATTTCAATTTGGAATCTTAATTATTTGGTGGATTCCCATAATTCACTCCTTGAATCAGAATATAAGATAGAGAAATCATATCACTAAAACAGAGACAATTTACCTTTAACCTTACTCAAACTGAAGCATCTTCATTCAATGACCCATTAATTTAACCATGTATTTTCAGTCTTTCTCATTATTGAATGCAATATGAGATATGATGGGTTAGGAAATGCTTAAAATAAAAGTCAAAAAATTGTCTAAGGATGGACATACACCCATTGTGGAGAGCCTTTCTCTGGAAAACCATCTCAAAAGCATGAATAATTTTAAATTCAACCCTACATTTGATGTTTTCATAAATATATTCCCAAAATGTCAACATATCACTAGGAACATTAGAAAATCAGAAGGCAAATTTATTGAAAATACTGAAAATATTGAAAATGTAAAAATATTGAAAATGTAAAAATATTGTTCAATTTCAGGATAAAGAGAACAACAATTGATAAGAAATAAACAGAGTTTTGATGACCAGAGGGAAATATCAGGTGAGCTAATATACATGTACAGAGAATCTGAATACATGAGAAGAGAGGGAGTGTGGCAGAAAATATTGAAGAAAACAATGGAAATTACTTTTTCTATGAACTTACAATCCAATAATTTCTGGCTATTAACCCTCTGCAGTAATGAAGCAGACACTGTATCCAAGTTAACTCAGTGGGAAAAACCTTGCCCCCCTTCTTCATGATGTAATAACTAGTTGTTGCCCTCCCAATCCTAAGCCAGAGCTGAAGAGATATGGGTGGAACTCTGAATCAATAGCTTCCTAATTAGATTGGTTTCTGCAACAAAAGAAAATTTAAATAAAAGGACCAGAATCTCAAGGCATAATACTGAAAATATCTAGGATATAGTCCAAAATTTCTCTCATAAAGAAAATAAGAAAATCTCAATTTAAATGACTTATCAACACTGATCTGACACATATATTGGAATTATTGAATAAGTGTTTCAAAGCAGCTATCAAAAAAAATGCCCCAAGAAACACTTATAAATGCTCCCAAAACAAGTGAAAAAAAATTTCAACAGAAATATCAAAGATACAAAAAATAATCAAATGATAACTTGAGAATTAATATTTTCAATAAACAAACAGAATACTTCCTGAGTGGGTTCAGTGATAAAAAGGAGAGCATAGAGGAGCCACTGGCTTGAAATAAAGCAATAAAAATTATCCATTGTAAACAATAAAGGAAATATAGACAAAACTAAAATTGAGTCCATAAGACTAATGGGACAATAATAAAAGTTCTAGCATCTGTGTCATCAGTGTTCTAGAAAAGAAAGGAAAAATGGCTGAAAAAAAAATGTTTGAAGATACAAGGCTGAACATTTCATCAGTTTGGCAAAAGATATAAACTTTGTATATGCAAGAACCCAAGCAAATCTCAAAGAAGATAAACAGAAAGACAACTATGCACAAACAATTCATAGTCAAGCTTCTGAAAACTAAAGAAAAACGTGCTTTTTCTTAAGATTTTATTTATTTATTTGACAGAGAGAGAGGGAGCACAAGTAGGTAGAGAAGCAGGCAGAGAGAGAGGGGGAAGCAGGCTTCCCACTGAGCAGAGAGCCTGATGTGGGGCTCCATCCCAGGACCCTGAGATTGTGCCCTGAGGCTGAAGGCAGAGGCTTTAACCCACTGAGCCACCCACGCACCCTAAGAAAAACATGTTTTGAGGGCAGCTACAGCAAAATGAAATAATCACCTACAGCAGAATAAATAATTGAATAATTATAGATTTCTCCTTAGAAATCAACTGTGGAGTCAAGTAGGAACTGGTCCATTACTTTTCAGTGGTGAAAGATGATTACCAATGGTGAATTGTATATCCAGGAAAAATATCCTTCAAAAAATAAAGTGAAATAAATATATGGGCCTGAGAAGCTCAGTTGGTTAAGCCTCTGACTTCAACTCAGGACATGATCTCAAGGATCAAGCCCCATGTGGGGTTGTGCTCAACAGGGAATCTGCTTCTACATCTCCCTGTGCCCCTCCCCCTTCCCTGCTTATGCTCTCTCCCTCTTTCTCTCTCTCAAAAAAAAAAAAAAAATTCTTTAAAAATATTAAAATGAAATAAAGACATTCTGCCATGAAGGAGAGCTCAGGAGAACTTGTCACAAGCAGTTATGTTGCCCCATGACAAAAAAAAACGTTCTTCAGATAGAAGGTAATAATAAGGGAAAGAAGTTTGAACTATAGGAATTAAAAAAAAATTTTTAAATGGTAAATATAAAACATCATTATTCTCTACTTCAGTTTCAAAAATTGAATTTTAAAATTATCTGATGTGGTTGTCAATGCCTGTAGAGTTAAATTTTTATAAGATATTCTTATTTTTTAAAACAGTTTTTAATATTTAATAGTTTTAATATTTTTAAAAAATATTCCTAGTTTTTTAAAAAATATTATCTCAAATTTAATCATGTGGTTTCTGGAGCAAAGATCAAAGATCAGAGGGACTGTTACTTAACATAATAATTAATACAACAATCTCAATAGTTCACCTTGCCCAATTCTTCCTTCTTTTGGGGCAATATGATAGGAACTGTTGGGTAATTAAATCTCATGTGCCAAGTGGCAATCTGGTGCCATAGAGGAAGAACTGAAATTATATATCTGTGAATTTTCATAGGAGTGATACAGGTGACACTCTCCCTGGGAAAAAACCATTAATCCCCAGTCCTTTATGATTATTTCTAATGTATCCAGCTGATTTCATATCTCTGTTTTATCATATGTTGAAGTATGAACAAATTCAATGGGGAAGATAAAGTAAAAGGCTCATTTCCTAGAGGGCAAGTATTTGACTCCAGGGTAAATAAATATATCACCCTTTGAATGAGAGAAGATGATTAAGATTAGAATTTCCTTGGAATTTGAGAAGCGAATGAAACTGAAACAAGGACAACTCTCTGGTATCCAAATTTCTTTTGCTCAAGAAGCCAAATTGTTCAGAACTGTAAAAATAATAGAGGCATTATTTTCCTGACACTATTTAAGATAATTATCCCACAACTGGAGTTGAGGATTGAATGGACCTAACTAGTAATATCTATATTCCACTTAGATAAAATGTTGATAATAGTAAACTTTGATATCTTCATTATGTATGTTGCTTTCCTTGAGATGACTAATTAAAAAATATAGAGATAACTCAAAAACCCTATAGATAAAAAATGGTATACTACAAAGTTTAAATAATACATAGGAAGATAGAAAAGGGAAGCAATTAAGAGAGGAAACAAACAGATAAAATAACACAATACTATCAGTTTTTAAAAAAGTCAATAATTCCACTCAAATGGTCCAAACTCATGAAATAAAAGAATATGTTAGTATAGTAGATCACAAAATGAATCAACTGTACACCTTCTACCAAAATTCCATGTCAAATATGTTGGTTAAGAATCAAAGGATGAAAATGAATATGCCATGAAAAAAAAAAAAACGAATCAAAAGAAAGGTGAAGTGGGTTTTCTAATATCAGGCAAAATAGACTGAAGAACATGAAAGAACAGTTGTTTATCAGTGGCAAAGACAGACGTTACGTATTGGCAAAGGGATCAACTCAGCATGAAGATGTAACAAAATTAAACACTAGCACCAACCAACAGTTGCAAAATACATGAAGGAAAAACTCACTGAACTGAAAGGAGTAATAGAAAATCCATAATTATAGTTGAAGACTTCAAAACCTCTCATCAATTGATGAAACAATGAAAGTTAAGGAGATTATAGGAAAACTGACAATACCAGGAAAGTTATCTCATTGACATTTGCAAATCACTTCACCGGACAGCAAGAAAAAAATACTTCCAAGTATGCCTGAGATATTCAGCAATATATCCTCTATCTTATGTCATAAAGTGAACCTTCACAAATATAAAATATTAGAAATTATTTAAAAATATGCTTTCTGACTGTAGTCAAATTGGAACTAGAAATCAATAATAAAAACATATCTGGAACACCTCCAAGCCCTTAGAAATCAATTAATACATGTCTACATAAATAATATATATATCAGAGAGGAAGTCTCATGAGATCAAAAAATTACTGCACTAACTAGAAATAAAAATATAATTACCAAAATTTATAGAATGCAGTAAAAGCAACGCTTAGAAGGATATCTTTAGCTTTGAATCAATAGTAGGAAAAAAACTCTAAAAATCAATAAACTATGCTTCACCATAAGAGGAGAAGAATAATTTAATGTTAAATAAGTATAGGAAGAGAACTTAATTAAAAATATATATAGTGAAGAAATCAATCATATTGAAGACAGGAAAATATAGAGAATCAACTAAACCAAAAAGTGGTTCATTAAAAATATTTACGAAACTGATACTCTAGTAATGCTAAACAAAAAATAAGAAAAGAAGACATAAATTTCCAAACTCAAAAGTAAGATGGGTCATCACTGTTACTCTCATAGACATTAAAATTAATAATTAGATATTACTATTAATTCTATCCCTATAAATTTGATAAATTAGATGAAATGGGCAAATTCCTTGGAAAGCAAAATAAAAAGGAAAAATATATAACTTGAGGAGCCATCTATTATTAAATACATCAAATAAATAATTAATAATCCTACAAAAAGAAAAAGTTCCTTTCTCAGTTGGTCTAACTGCTAAAGTCTATCAAATATTTCAGAAAAATAATTCTAATTCCCCACATTTTCTCCCAGAAATAAAAAGAAGTATGAGAAGTACTTTCTAGGGGTACCTGGGTGGCTCAGTGGCTTAAGCCTCTGCCTTCAGCTCAGGTCATAATCTCAGGGTCCTGGGATCGAGCCCCATGAGGTGCTCTCTGCTCAGCAGGGAGCCTGCTTCCCCCTTTATCTCTGCCTGCCTCTCTGCCTACTTGTGATATCTGTCAAATAAATAAAATAAAAAATCTTAAAAAAGAGAAGTACTTTCTAACTTATTCTATGAGCCAAGCATTACTCCAATACCAAAATTAGATGTAGACATTACAAGAAAACAAAACTGCAGATCATATATTTCTCACATACATGTCTCTTGTAAACATAAACATAAAAATTCTCAACAAAGGACATTACTAAGATTCCAGGCTAGGAAGTTGCTGGCCCAGATTCTCCCATAAAAACATAATAAAAATAACTAGAGATTGGCTAAAATAACTGTGTAAGAACTCTGGAAGATGCACCCAGGTCTATAGGAGTCAATCATATAACCAAACAAGCAAAAGCCATAATCAAATTTTAGGAAGTTGTGTGGTGTTTTTTTGCTTACCCTTACCCTATTTCCTCCTCCTCCTCCCACCACCAATATGGTCTCACAAACATAGAGACCCTATAAGTTCAAGCTCAGTACACAACAAAATAGTGAACTATATTAATCCATCCCTCATGTAAGGTGATACCTTAAAGGATTTCACATTAAAAATAAGGTAAATGTGGGGCACCTGGGTGGTTCTGTCATTAAGCTGCTGCCTTCGGCTCAGGTCATGACCCCAGGGTCCTGAGATCCAGCCCCGCATGGGGCTTCCTGCTCAGCAGGGAGCTTGCTTCTCCTTCTCCTACTCTCCCTGTTTGTGTTCCCTCTCTTGCTGTCTCTCTCTGTCAAATAAATAAATAAAATCTAAAAAAAAAAAATAATAAGGTAAATGTTACTTAAGTTGTAACATTCAAGGGCAGATGAATAGGTCTATGTTGGCTAAGATTTATCAGTGAAAACTCTACGTATTCATTAAGTTGTTGTCATAGAATATCGGCCTGGAATATTCAAATGAGGCTGTCCACTACAGGGCCAATGTAACATCCAGATCTTAGTTTCTAAATATCTTTCTCCAATAAAAGGAACTAATGTTTCTTAAAAAGGAACTTATTCCAGGACTGAGGCAGGGAAAATACAAGATGAACCTTGAGAATTCTGGGATCTCAGGAATCAAGAAAGAGATCCAAAAAATGGGGGTACATCAAAGGAACAAAAAGGGCAACCTGAAAGAGGTCCCACTAGTCAAAACTGAGAACATTTGAGCAGCATATGCAATAGAAATAGTATTTTATTTTAACCCATGAAATAAATATTCATGAGCCCTAACTTACATAAGTATTTATAGGGAGTATATGGTAGCCCTGAAAAATCAAGCAAGAGCCCCACTGAGAATCTGGTTTCGATGTGCAGTTGATGATATCCAGGAAGGGGATGCAAGAGACTCCTGAGGATGGCTAGGTGAATGCAAGCAAGTCCAGATTGGCTTGGTTAAAAGCAGAGTCAGTGTGTTTTGGCCTTTATAATAGCTAAGGATTAGATGGGGTAAATGTCCTACAAACCAGATTTAAATTTCCCACCAGAGAAAATTCATTGACCATCTTATCTACCTGTCCAGATGGGGATCCAAAAGGAAAGAGAGAATGTGGTCTAAAAAGAAGTCCGCAGTCAAGTATCAAAATAGTGGTCAGTCATTTTATTTAGGAATCAATACATAAATGGGAAAGAATAGGAAGTTTGTCCTTACAAAGATAATGGAGAAAGAATAAGGGAAAAATAGAATCTCTATTAGACAGGTCAATCGTCAGAAAGAACCAGACTGAAATTTTATATACTGCCAAAGTTAATAAGCAGTGCAGAGTAATTGTCAAGGTTGCAAAAGAAATCTTTGCAGATAGAATATTTAGAGATTTCTCTGTCTCTGCCTCTCTGTCTCGCACATAGACACACACACACATATACAAGATTGACCTGGATTTTAGAGGATGTTGGACAGAGCCTACTATGTGGGAGAAAAATTAAAAGTGAAGAGTATCTTTTTGAGTTCTCTGAGAGATGGGAAAATGTAGACATGCCCTTGATAATGAAAGCAAGAGAATATTAGTATCTTTCACTGCTAGGAAAGAAAAGTACATAACACAAAGGAGAGATACATGAACTGGTATATTTGGTGAGAAAAAAATAGAACTTAAAATGATTTCCTCTTTAAAGTAATTTAATCACATGATATAAATCAACATTCTTCATTTCTTAACATGGAGGTATAAATGATGGTGGGATCTGTTCACTAAACAGTTAGGAATTTATGGTTTCTGTTTTAAGTAAATTTGTGAATCAAGGATTGTTGAAAGAAATCTAGTTCTTTGTATCTATTAGTAGACTTTGTAAGACAATACATTTGCATTTTAAAGGTAGAAATATAAAAAATAACAATTAAGATCTTAGAATAGTTACCCATAAAAACAGAAATGATGCTACTTTATTAAAGTTCATTCTGATAATAGAGAAATTTCTCCAATTTCTCAACGTTTTGTACATAAAGACATAGGTGGGTGACCTGGGAAAATTATAACTTTATTTGCAAAAATTAGCTGGATAGACCATGCGGTAATAAGTTTATAATAGAAATTTAGGCATCCTTTCTATTCAATGAAGAAAACATGTAAAATGGATCAATTTTGCTTGGAATTCATATGTTTTCTTGTGCTAACAGATAATGTGTGTTTCATGAGTAGTCCCTAGAGTTGTTATTTATTTTCTTATAATAAAAATACAAATTAAATTTTAATTCATAGAAATGAAAACTCGTGTGGTATTTGACAATTTTAAATAAATATTTTACTTGTTTCTAAATGTCAATTAGCAAGTTATTTAATATTTTAATATTTTAATATTTTATAAGGTTTAATCCACAAGTAGGAAGGGCCACAGAAAACTTGCTTTTGTTTATATATAATTTGAAAAGCTCTGAAGTGTATTTTTGAGGTCTGGGTTGTTTTGTAACTAATGCTCCATTTATGTGTATTGGGTTTCATAGGCTCTAGCTCATTTATTCACTAACATCTGACCTTGCATAAATACTTACATTTATATTAAACCCCCCATGAACTCTGATTTTTTAACCTTAAATCTTGTTTATTTCTGACCAAGAATTTGTTTAGATTTCCTGTCCAAAGAAATGAGTAAACAAAAAGAATATGACTTACGACTTTTACCCTCTAGATTTAATGCTTCCACTTAACCATAATCACTATCACATACATGAAATGACAATTTAAGAATGTAGACATATGGGATCATTAATAAAGCTGACCCTTCCTCTTGGCAAGGGCAATAACACTCTCTTGTACAAACAGTTAGATTTGGCAATGTGATCAGAAAACAAGTCTAGTAAAACTATGCCTAGATAATTTTGCTGAAGTACAGAATGTCCACAGGGATTTGCTAATTGAATTGTTACAGGCATGGTTGAGCAAGTTAACTACTGCGGTTCCACGTGTTCAGGGATTCACTGTGTCTCATTATGTCAGCCAAGACCGATTGCCAGAAGAGGGGTGTGTGTCACAGTTTAAAACAGTTTGTCTCCCTGGAGGTGGGCTCAATGTTGGTGTAGTGATAATTGAAGTTTACAGGTAAGGCCACTGTGTTCTTGGCTGAATGGACAAATTTTATAAGAGAGCAGGAATGCTGCCATTTATTTCTCTTATTATCTGATTAATTTTCCAAACTAACAGAAACAAATTATCATGAATAATGGGTAATGTTTTGGGGCCACATTTGTAAAGCAAACCCAGAGCCTGAGAACCTTATGCTATTGAACAATTCTTTTGGTCAAATACAGGCTATATTTGTTTACACCTGAACACAGAGGAGGAGTTAAAGAGATCTTAGTTAAGCATTACTTGGATATTTGGACATAGATAATCTCCTACACAATCACAGCAAATATTTCTGGGGAAAATACAATAGAAATTAGCCCAAACACAATTTTGCAGACAATGAAACTATTTCCATGATACTGTTTTTCTAAATCATCTAGGATGGAGTTCTTTTCTACAATCCTCAGTCTTCTTATAATAGTCAACTATTTTTTCCCAGTTTTATATTATATTGAATTACATTTCTACAAGTTTAACACTGTTTGGGAGTGAATTAATGTTTATATGTGTGTGTGTGTATCCATATATTTATGTGTATATACACACATATATAATGTGGTTAGAATTTTTTGCTGTTTAATTATATTATAAAAGTCATTTTCCCTCTTGCTAGTTATCAAATAGCATTGTATTTGATATTCCTCCAAAATGATTTGTAAAACTAGAATGATTAAGTAACATTTCAAATAAACTTTACATATTACATTTTATATGATCAGAAAATGGAGTAGAAACTCTATCCATGTATAGTGTTTCTTTATTTGTTATTAAAATTTTCCCATTATATCACCAGGTATATTCCCAATGGAGGTCAGCAGATACAGGAGAATTTGTGGAATGAGGGAGAAGGGTGACATTCTCCATTGCAGATGCTGTTGGGGCCCTGCCTGTATATATTTGTTCCTCACTATTCCACTGCACATTGAAAATGTGAACAATACAAGTTAACTCATATCCTGGAAAGATTAAAGAAAATCTGATGTGTGGAGTTTTTCTCTTTTTCTCTAAAAAAATGCTTGAAGTCCAACTATAAAATCATTTTATTGTTCTTAGAGTTGACATGTAGTTAGAGTCACTGCTCTTTGCTAAATTGAAAGTAAGAATGACGGACACCCAATTTGTTTCCCTCCACATACTCACTCAAAAGAACTTGCATAAACAATGAGTGATTTGTCATTTAATCTTTTAAATAGTAAGATAACAATAATTATAGAACCATAATAGTCATAAGGCTTTTTAACAGAATAATCTTACAGTTTACAAAACCCTCAGCCTATTCTAACCACATTCATTGTACAACCCAGAAAACCCTAAATTCAACAGTGAAATAGCTGAAAATATAGGATAAGTATCAATGATAAATGGAACAGATGAATGGTCATTTTTGAAGTATGACTGTATATTCCTCCACGTATTTTGGACTTGATCATTGCTGAGAAAATCCCAGTAACACTATTTCTGTGAAACCACCTTCAGGGATGATCATTCTGCATTGTAGAAATAGTTCTTCATTTTCTATCCACAATCCCTTTGCATATACGGAAGGAGCTTCACAAGTGTTAGAAATCAACATCTTCCTACATGGATCAGCACAGCAGTTGCAGGTATATGGCAAATGTTGAGAACCTAATTCATAAGAAATTTTTCAGATATTTCTTAAATTTCAGAGAGTTCAAATTTCCCATTTTACTTACAGAACTAACTTATTATTTAAACTCTCCTTCAGACTGCTTAGGTTTACTGGACGTTTTAAAGGAACATAAAAATGGAATTTGAGTGCTCTGAGTATACTGAGGTACTCAGTGGTTTCTATAGAGATAACCTCTACCCATCTACTTTGTCCAAAGCTCCTAGGTAAGAAAAAAATATTCGCTGTAATAGCTGAAGTTTGATCATGACAAAAATATCTTCTGCTCCTTTGCTCTTAGTCTAATATCTTCTATGAAGGTGAGAAATAGATTATGAAGTTGTTGGGTCAAGACTTTGAATTGCATTGATAAAATAATTCTTACCATTTAAATGAGCAAATAGTCAGAAATCCCTTTATTTTTTTCTGGTATTTTCCCATATTTTGTGATTACTCTGTCTATATTTATATTTCTCAGTTTTTTTCAGTACTTAATTAAATTACTTCTGATTTAAACCAGAAATAGAAAAATACACATTTCACTGGAGCAAAGCACAGAAGAGTATTTTATATGAAGGGTAATGCCTTCACCAGTAATGATTGATTTCTTGGGTTTAAGTTTCATACTTTATTATTACTAAAAATGACATAGTAAATCTTTTCTTATAGGATGAAATCATGACTTTTTCTAGAGCTTATTCTGTGATGATGTTTTTAAAACAGAAATCATTTACTATAAAAAATAAACTCTGCAATTATTTCTTTCAAATGAAAAACTTTCTCTAGATCATGCTTATTTTAGTAAACAATATATGTTTTCTGAATCACATTTATAGAACTTAAAATGCAAAGAACTCTGCTATCTGTTCATGAATATACATCAAATCATTTTGCTTTTTTTTTTTTTTGCATAGCATTGCTGTATAATCAAACCATAGCACAGAAAATGAACATTAGATCTGATTAGGCTAGATATGAGAAAACACAAAATAATCATCAGGTATACTTTTCTTGCTTTCACGAACTTTCTCTTTTTACTTTCTACCTCTTCTCAAATAAATCTGTGATTATGTCTGTACTGTTCAGTTACTATATGATAAGGGAAAACACACTGTTTGGAAAATGATTTGTTGATACAAAGATAACATTATCATATTTATGTATATTCTTTGGAAACATGTCTATTTTACTTTGAAGGAAGGATAGTTATTCATCTTCATTAGAATTACAACCAGATCTTTTTCATCATTGTCTTTATATTTCTTGGGAATCCTTCACTCAGTGAATAATGCTGTGTTACATGCTAGGAATGATTTTAAGACACACACACACACACACACACACACACACAGATACAAGAAAATAGTAAATAAAAGAAAGAAAAAGAAAGAAAGAAAGAAAGAAAGAAAGAAAGAAAGAAAGAAAGAAAGAAAGACCCTCTCAACTAGTTAGCTTGCTGCCTTATTTTCACCTTGGTTACCTAAAACTTTTTTGCTTCTGTTTGAGCTGCATTCATTTCACAAAACTTGAAACCATAGCACACTTGTTTTCCTTCCCTCCTACTCTTCCTTCCTCTTTCCCTCCTTCCCTCCTTCCCTCTCTCCTCTTACTCTCTTGCTTTCTTGACTTCCCTATTCATTCATTTAGGGTATTAATGCAATGATAAAAAAGTGGAAAGAATGCAAATGATCTCTAAGAATGCTTCAAGACTCCCTCTGCCATGCTCCAGAACTCCAGTATATCTCAGAGGGGAGCTCTTACATGTGTCTGATGTCCCAGTTTTTATGTCTGGTGCCCTGACTTTTGCAGCTGCTACTCTAGCTGCTACCCTTTGATCACCGGCCCTTCATGGAGTGGGAGGCTTGCATTCCTTGGTCCCACTGGTTCTGTAACAATCAGAGAGACAGTTCTTGGCAGGCCACAATCCCTAGGGCACTGCATAGTACCCCAATAAAGCACACCCCTAAACTTGCTATGAAATAAGCCTATTTTTTTTGACAAGGAGCTTCAGACTTAAAGGCAGCCTTCATATTTGGTACCTAGAGACTATGAACATCTCACAGAACGGAGGGTCAGATAACATCTTGTCACTGTCCTTCCTTTGATACAGTTCATTGTTATCTACCAGAGAGAAGGTTATGTATTCATCTGGAGTCTCATTTTTTTTGCCCCCACTACAATTCAGGAGACATTTCCAGATCACCCTGGCTCTGGTGGCTAGTGGAGCTTAAGCTTGTGATCCCACAGGACTATATATATTTATATTCTTTAAAAATTTCTGTCTGAGAGTCCAGTTTTCAATCAGTCTGATTTAGGTGTTAGACTCCCATTTGGGACATTAATTGGTCTTGACATACCGTCAACTACAGGGAGTTCTAAAAATAAAATAAGCTGCTTGGATAATTAAAACAATTTGAGAGACAACCAAGAGCTAGGACAGGGTTGAAGGATAAGTTTTATCTTCTACAGAAGGCCACCATTTCAAGACTGAGTGAGGAGGTTGTTTCACTTCAACATGCAGAAACAAACACAGAGTTGAGCAAAATAAATAAAGTATGTTTTTTGTTTGTTTGTTTTAAGAAATGAAGTATGTCCTAATCGGAAGGAAAAAAAAATTAAAACCTTAGGAAAAACCTTCATGAAATGGAAATAAGTAAATTACCTGATAGTTCAAAGTAATGGTAGTAAATATGCTTACCAAACTTGGGAGAAGAACAGAAGAATACAGTGAGAGCTTCAACAAAGAGTACAAGCTACCAGTTATAAAAGGATATGATGCCCCTCAGAGTGATTATAATTAATAACTGTATAGAAGTTAGTAGAAAGTTGCTAAGACAGTAGATCCTAAAAGTTTTCATTACAAGGAAAACATTTGTAACTGTGTATGGTGACAGAGGCAAATGAGACTTATTGTGGTGATTATTTTTGCAATATACACAGATAGTATATCATTATGTTGACACTTGAAATGAATACAATATATATCAGTTATACCTCAAAAACATTATTCTTAAAAGTACTTAAGAGTGATGAGCACTGGGTATTATATGCAATTAATGAATTTTTGAATACTACATCAAAAACTAATAATGTATTATATGTTGGCTAATTGAACATAATAAACAAAAACAAAATAGAGTTAAATATTAAAAAAACCCAAACTAATGATGTAGTATATGTTTAATTGAACATAATAAAAAATTTAAAAAGCTTTCCAGTAAGTGGGTTTTATATAAGAAACAGCAAACATCCTACAACCAAAACTAATTCAGAGCCACTGGGAAGACATGAAAGCTTACATATATATCTTCATTATCCATTCATCAGTTGATGGGCATTTGTTGGTCTCTCTATGGTCTGGCTATTGTTGATAATGCTGCTACAAACATCAGGGTGCAGGTACCCTTCAAATCTATATTTTTGTATTCTTTGAGTAAGTGCCTAGTTCTGCAATTGCTAGATCTAGATCATAAGGAAGTTCAATTTTTTATGTTTTGAGGAACATCCATACTGTTTTTCAGAATGACTGCACCAGTTTGCATTCCCATCAATAGTGAGATTAAGAGGGTTCCATTTTCTCTGTATCCTCACCAACACCTATTGTTTCTTGTGTTGTTAATCTTAGCCATTCAGAGAGGTGTGAGGTGGTATCTCATCATGGTTTCGATTTATATTTCTCTGATGATAAGATACCCAGGAATAAATATAACTAACAAGGTAAAAAATCTGTACTCTGAAAACTATAAAACAATTGTGAAAGAAATTGAAGGGGGCACATAGAAATGGAAAAACACTCCATGTTCATGGATTGGAAGAACAAACATTGTTAAAATATATATGCTATTCAAAGCAATCTACACAATTAATGCAATCCCTATCAAAATACCATCAGCATTTATCACAGTGCTAAAACAAATAATCCTAAAATTTGTATGGGAAGACAAAAGACTCCTAATAGCCAAAGAAATCCTGAAAAAGAAAAAACAAAAGTAAAAACAAAAACAAACAAACAAAACAACAACAACAACAAAACTAGAGACATCACAATTCTGAATTTCAAGCTATATTATCAAGACAGTATGGTACTAACACAAAAACAGATACTCAGATCAATGGAAAAGAATGGAGAACCTAGAAATGGCCCCTTAACTCTATGGTCAATTAATCTTTGTCAAACAGGAAAGAATATCCAATGGAAAAAAGACAGTCTCTTCAAAAAATGGTGTTGGGACAACTGGACAACCACATGCAGAAGAATGAAACTGGACTACTTTCACATACCATACACAAAAAAATAAATTTAAAATGAAGGAAAAATCCTAAATATGAGACAGGAACCATCAAAATTCTAGATAAAAACACAGGAAAAACCTCTTTGACCTCAGCTATAACACTTCTTACTAGACAGAATACCACAGGCAAGGGAAACAAAAGCAAAATTGAACTACTGGGATTCTGTCAAAACAAAAAGTTTCTGCCCAGTAAAGAAAAAAAAAATTAACAAAACTAAAAGACAATCCATGGAATGGGAGAAAATATTTGCAAGTGACATATATAAATAAAGGGTAATATCCAAAATCCTATAGAACTTATTGGGACACCTGGGTGGCTCAGATGGTTAAGGATCTGATCTTTGATCTCAGCTCAGGTCATGATCTCAGGGTTTCACGATGGAGCCCCATGTTGGGCTCTGTCCTGGCCTGGAGCCTGCTTAAAATTCTCTGTCCCCCTCTCCCTCCATGCCTCCCCCCTGCTCACATGTACACATTCTCTCTCTCAATAAATAAATAAATAAGCAAACAAACAAATAAATAAGAACATTGCAAGCTCAACACTCAAAAAACAAATAATCCAGTTAGGAAATGGACAGAAGACATGAATAGACACTTTTCTAAAGAAGACATCCAGATGGCTAATAGACACATGAAAAGATGTCCAACATTAGTCATCATCAGTTTTAAAAAGTTTTAAAAAGCAGAGTTTTAAAAAGCAGAATCACAAAAAGATCTACCAAATAGTTCCCATGATAATATGATAAGCAAGATATCTATAAGTTGAGGCAATACCAAGTCTCAGTGATTTTTGCCATCAGTAAATATGCATTGACAAGTCACCCTGTAATTGTCATAACTTAGGGTACTGACAAGACTAATGAATAATACAGTTTATTAAAAAAAAAGACATTGTGGAGTTAGCTATCAGGAACATATTTTGTAGGATAGATTTTGTAGGCAAACCATACACATTTGATTACAACTCTGGAAGAGTATACTAATTAAGTTAGAAGAATTGAAAAATAACTTAGATTTTTTTAATAAAAAAATTGACTATTTTAGAGTTAATCTATTAACTCTTTCTCTATCTCCAGATTGAGAATACCTTACTTTGGAAAAAGAATACACTTCCACTGTAAAACATAATCCTAATCAACAGAATATATTCATTCACTTTAAATGTACAGATTGTATTCCACTAGAGACGTATTTCTTTTTTTTTTTTTAAGATTTTTATTTATTCATTTGACAGAAAGAGAGATCACAAGTAGGCAGAGAGGCAGGCAGAGAGGGAGGAAGGAAGCAGACTCCCTGCTGAGCAAAGAGCCCGATGCCAGGCTTGATCCCAGGACCGTGAGATCATGACTCAAGCCTAAGGCAGAGGATTAACCCACTGAGCCACCCAGGTGCCCCAGAGACATATTTCTTTCTTTTAAAATATTTATTTATTTGAGAGAGAGAGACAAAGAGAGAGAGAGAGAGAGAGAGAGAAAGCATGAGAGGTGGTAGGGGCAAAGGGAGGGAGAAATCCTCAAGCAGATTCCCCACTGAGCACAGAGCCAGACATAGGGCTTGATTCCAGGACCCTGAGATCATGACCTGAGCTAAAATCAAGAGCTGGCTGCTTATCTGACTGAGCCACCCAGGTGCTCAGAAATTTATACTTCTAAAGGACATTTATTTTAATCAGTAATTTAATTAAAGCATTGGCTTGATGGCTCTTGACAGGGCACCATAAAAATGACAATTCTAATGCTGATATTTTTTTCTTCCACAATAAATTTTATTAAATAAAAAATTACCCGCTTTTAAGGTAATTTTCATTAGAATTGTTATTTCACCCATTATGCACAGTACAACCTTCTGCCTTCATGGGTTGTGGAAACTTATGAGTTCAACTACAATTAAAGTTTCAATTACATTGAACAAATTCTGAATTTCGGAGTATGTGTGTACGTGTGTATGTATGTCTGCATGTGTGCACCTGTGAAGTAGAGCTATTAATTGATGTATTTTATTTCTCTATAATCTTCTTGTATTCTGTCTTGAGGCCAGGATTTTTCTCAGAGGAGGGTACTAAAGTGATACCAGAGAAAAGAGTTAGGAAACATTGAAGTATGAATATTCATATTCAAGCAGGAAGAACCTTGGGTGCTTGTTTTTATCTATTCCTACTCTCTTCTCCAAATTAAAACAGAGCTATTTAACCTGGAAGAACAGAAGAGAGCTAGAGAGTGTATGTTGCCCTAGGCCCTCTCTTTACATGGTGGGCAGAATGTTATAGAGAGGCTTAAAGGAATATCTCTTGAAATATCTGACATTCAAGTAATAACTCATGTCAGGCTTTTGGCACCTAGTAGAGGATACAGCCATCCCTGATAAAGAGCATCAAAGGCATCTCCAGAGAGCATGTTAAAGTAGAAATGGCAGCATCATGGGTATAGGCATGAGAGGAACAAAAAGAAGACTATTACATGAAAAATTTTACTTCATCATTTCTTAATCTCTGTCCTTACAGAAGCGTGACGCAACATCTCACCACCACCATCTAAGCTTACTTCCATCTGAGAATGGTGGCAGAAAGTCGATCAAATTCAGCTTTGAGAAAGGGATGACTGTGGATCAGAGGGAGATGGTGGATTTGAACAGGAAGGAGAGGGGATACAAGCCAGATACAGAAAGGCCTCTTGTAATAGCAGCACAAGCACAAGCTCTCAGCAACCACGGGGGACGAGTCCCATCTGAAGCAAGTGCAAAATAAAACCACAATAAAAAGCATTTACTGAAAAAGAGAGAACATCATACTTAATGGTGAAAGGCAGAATTCATTGCCTGTAGATTTAGGAACAGTACAGTGATGTTCTCTCTTGCCACTTCTATTCCACATTTTACTGAAGATTTTAGTCAGGGTATTTAAGTAAGAAAACAAAATAAAGCACTTCAAGTACAGAAAAGAAGAAGGAAAACTCTACAGGCATACCTGGCTTTATTGCACCTCGCTTTATTGAACTTCCACACATGAAGTGCTTTTGTTTTTGTTTTTGTTTTTTTTGTTTTGTTTTCACAAATTAAAGGTCTGTGGCAACCATGAATTGGACAAGTCTTTCAGCACCATTTTTCCAACTGCATTTGCTCACTTCATGTCTCTGTATCACATTTCTGTCAACGCACAGTATTTCAAACTTCTTCATTATTGTTTTATTTGTTATGGCGATATGTGATCAGTGATCTTTAATGTTACTATTGTAATTGCTTCCAGGCAGCACAAACAGCATGCCTATCAGAGAGTGAACTTAGTCAGCAGATGTGTGTGTTTGACTGTTTCACCAACCGACTATTCCCCTTTCTCTCTCCCTCTTTTTAGGACTCCCCTATTCCTTGAGACACAGCATTATTGAAATTAAGGCAATTACTAACACCACAATGGCCTCTAAGTGTTCAAGTAAAAGGAAGAGTTGTGCATCTCTCACCTTAAATGCAAAGCTAGAAATTATTAAGCTTAGCGGGGAGGGCTGTCAAAAGACAAAATAGGCCAAAACTAGGCCTCTTGTAGTGGAAGGCAAAGGAAAAGTTCTTGAGAGAAATTAAAAGTGCTAGTCCCATAAACCAGTAAACACAGGATTGATAAGAAAGTGAAACAGCCTTTTTGCTGATATGGAAAAATTTCTAGTGGTCTGGCTAGAAGATTAAAACAGCCATCGTTTGATTCCTTAAACCAAAGCCTAATCCAGAGTGAGGCCCTTCCTCTCTTTAATTCTATGAGGGCTGAAAGAGGGGAGGAGGTCACAAAACAAAAGCTGGAAGCTAGCAGACCTTGGCTCATGAGGTTTAAGGGAAAAAATCCCTCTCTGTAACATCAAAGTGCCAGGTAAGACAAGTCCTGATGTAGAAGCTGCAGCAAGTCATCTGCAAGATCTAGCTCAGATAATTAACAACGGTGGATGCACTGAACCTCAGATTGTCTGTGCAGATGAAACAGCCTCCTATTGGAAGGAGATGCCGTCTAGGACTTCCATAGCTAGAGACAAGAAGTCAATTTCTGGCTTCAAAGCTTCAAAGCAGAGGCTGACTCTCTTGTGAGGGACTAAGGTGCCTGGTGATTTTAGGTTGTCAATGCAGGAAATGTCATTGCTGGCATGCTTTACGAAATTGACACAGGTGCCCCAAACTTCAGCCCATACCACTGTGGTCAGCAGCCATTGACAAGACAAGACCCTCCACCAGCAAAAAGAGCATGACTCACTGAAATCTCAGATGACGATTAGCATTTTCAAACAATAAAGTGTTTTAAAAGTAACATATGAACATTTTTTGGACATGCTGCTGTTGTATTAAGAGACCACATTATTGTGTGAATATAATTTTTATAGGCACTGGGAAGAAAAAAATTCATTTGATTCACTTTAATATGATATTAATTTTTATTGAAATAGTCTGAATGGAACCCACAGTATCTTTGACATATGCCTATATTTGCAAATTACATGATCTCATGAAAATCCCAGGGAATTCACACACATAGGCCAAAAAAGAAAAAGAAAAAAATAAAAGTACTACTAAATGAGTTCAGTAAGGAAACAGGCCTCAAGGTTTAATATATAAAAAATAACTGAATTTCTATGCAGAGTAATGAAATATACAAAAATGAAATTTTAAAGATTCCCATTTACAGTATCATTAGAAAGAATAAATAAGGAAAAGCTTATAGACTGGAAACTGCAAAATGTCTTGAAAGTAATCTTTCAAGATTGATTACTTCCTTGAAAGTAATCAAGGAAGACCTGAATAAATGAAAAAGAAAATCCAGTGTTCGTGGATTAGAACACTTAATACTGCCAAGAAGACAACACTCACAAATTGATCTACAGATTCAATACAATTCCTGTCAAAATCCCAGCTGGACTTTGGGGAATAAATTGATAAGGTGATACTAAAATTCAAATAAGTGTGCAAAGAACTTAAAATATTCAAACCACTCTGAAAAAGATAAACAAAGTTGGAGGACCCATACTTCCTATGTTAATACTTATTATAAGTAATAGTAATCAATACAGGGTGATACCTGAATAACGACGCATACATAGGAAAATAAAATAGAATTTAGAATCCAAAAAATAAATCCTTATATCTATGGATAATTGATTTTGACAAAGGTGTAAGGAAATTCAGTGGGGAACTAATAAATGATTATTCAATAAATAATACAAGATGCTGGGGAGACTATATATTCACATCCAAAAGAATTAAATTGGACTACTTCTTCACTCCATGTGTAAAAAATTAATGAAACAAGGATCAAAGACTTAAATATAAGGGCTGAAACTTAGGTAAAAACATAGGCATATGTTTTTTATGTTTATTGTTTTTATCCTTGTCCCTATAATTTTATGTAGGAATTCCAGTTCACAGCAAGAGACTCCTACTCCAAAATTTTGCTTAGAATTTCACTGTGGTGTTGGGTCTCATTGTGGTATTTACTCTGCCACTTCTCTCAGACTGATGAATCATAACCTTGTTCTAAGGCTGATCCAGTGCCAAGCAATGCATACTCCTTGAAGTAACTGGTAGTGCCACTACTTTGAGAAAATGCATTTCCAGGGCTCAGAGGTGTAGTTAGAAACAGAAGGCTCTGGTTCTACTATAATGCTTAGTTGTTATTTCTGCGATGTGATCTGCTTGCTGACCTGGGCCATCCCAGGACTGAATTTATGTAGTGGTCTATGGCAAAGGGAAGGAAAATTGGACTTTCCCCTTTAGCTGACATGGATAGAAATATCTCAAACAAAAAACAAACAAACCAAAACAAACAAACAAAAAAATGGGATGCTTGCATATCCTTTAATTATGTAAAATAATTATTAGTTTTGTTTTTTGAATTTATTATTCTCCTTCCCCAGAACCCAGGTAGAGTTGAGAAGCTCAATCCCAGGACCCTGAGATCATGACCTGAGCCGAAGGCAGAGGCTTTACCCACTGAGCCACCCAGGCGCCCTGAGAACATGGTGTTCTTAATCCCTTCTCTCAGCTTCTGGCTACACAGATTTTTGTTTGTTTGTTTGTTTGTTTGTTGTTCCTGAAGAAGCTCATCCTACCTGATCCTTATACTTACTTAAGTTTTATTCTTCCAACATCTCCTAAATCTCTGTATGCAAACAGATTTCAGCAAAGCCATCTTCGAATTCACCTATCTCTGGAGATGACATTTCAAGCCACATTCCCTCTATGGTACTAAATCAAATTCATTTGAGTAGTAAAAGAAAGCATTGCTTGATCAAGTAAATGTAATTCTAGAATATGTAATTTTTCATATCATGAAGTCCTGCAAAGAAAAAAAAAACTATATTCTATATTTCACTATTTGACATATTGTAAATTTTATTATTTATTTTCTTTCTTCTCCAACTAAAATCTAAGGTCCATGGTGATTGTACTTTTCATTTTTCTTTTGCTTGGCATATAGTAAATTGGTAGGCAAATACTAAATATGCATTTAAAAAAAATGAATGCTGGGACGCCTGGGTGGCTCAGTTGGTTGAACAGCTGCCTTTGGCTCAGGTCATGATCCCAGCGTCCTGGGATCGAGTCCCACATCGGGCTCCTTGCTCAGCAGGGAGCCTGCTTCTCATTTCTGCCTCTGCCTGCCATTCTGTCTGCCTGTGCTCGCTCTCTCCCCCTCTCTCTCTCTGATAGATAAATAAATAAATAAATAAATAAATAAATAAATATCTTAAAGAAAAAAAAATGAATGCTAATATACACTCTAAAAACAAGCAGGATAGTTTAGTGTTAAGATTACTTATAGTTAAAGTAAGGACCTGTTACAAGAAAGGGGAAAGGCATAGTGAATTATGTACTAGTTAAAATATGTTTTAATTATGAGTGACAAAAAGCATGAAATAATTTGGGGAAAATAGGACTTTTTACATGATTTACTTACAAAAATCAGAAACTGATGGCATGTTGCTGAAATACAGAAATACAAAACAAAAACTGTATGATTCCTCTATGTCATTTCTTCTTGGTGCTTTCTGTTCCCAAGGCCAACACATTATTCAAGATGGCTCCTCCAGGTTCAGCAATCACAGGATATTCCAGATGGCACAATGGAGGTAGCAGAAGAAAGGATTATCCCTTCTTGAGGGAGATAGGAAAAGCGGAAGAAATAAATGTTTTAGGAAAGATGATGATCGGTTTCACTTAGGGCATATTGAATTTAGGGCTCTGGCATTATATTCAGGTGAAACATTCATGAATGAAGCAGTAAATGGATATTTTAAAAATGATTTTATTTATTTATTTGACAGACAGAAATCACAAGTGGGCAGAGAGACAGGAAGGGAAGCAGGTTCCCCGCTGAGCCGAGAGCCCGATGTATGTATGGCTCGATCCCAGAACCCTGGGATCATGACCTGAGCCGAAGGCAGAGGCTTTAACCCACTGAGCCACCCAGGCACCCTGTAAATGGACATTTAAGAGTCAGTATTATTTTGGAAAAGTTGATTTTAAGATTATCCATATTAGACCTTAAAAGAAGAAAAAAAATGACCAAAGAATGTCCACTAGTTTTAAAGCTTTTAGTTGAAGAACATAATATTTTATGTAACTTTATGTTATTCATGGTACATAGTGCCTTGCATTTGATACATTCTAAAGTACAAATGTGCACATGCACATGTAATGAATGGATATACATATCATTTTAAGCAAGGAGATATTAATTTGTATCAAATAACACAATGCATCTCACACTCATTACATGTTAAACTATAGAGCATATAAAGTAACCAAATGACTGGATCACTGCCTAGTAATCCAAAAATTTTAGGGGTGGAACATGGTCTAATTTAAAAATCCCTACCACACCCACTAATAAAACATAAAATAAAACCTTTGGTGAATATTTAAAAATAGGAGAACATGTTTTGACATTGAGGAGCACTGAGAGACATATTGTTTGACATGAGACCAAATAGGTCTCATGATAGGAAAATGGTTGAATCATCATATTTACTAAATATGATATTATTATGCTTTTATTGTGATCGGGCTACAAAGTTTCTATTAAAATTGAAAAATAAAACCTTATTCCTTATAAAATATATTAAAATGTTGAACCTTAGCCAGAGATTGATTTTCTTATAGGGAAAGTAAAAGTTGCTATTTTAACATGATTTTCTAAAATTTAACTTCATAATGACCGTCCAATGACATGGATCATGGCATAGATCCACTAAATTAATATTTGGGTTTAAAATTAAAATCTATGATATTACTTTAAATTGTTTTTCTTAGTAAACATATGAAGGGACTATTTTTTTTCATATTTCTTATTTTCACTGGAGTACATTATATATTTCTCTCTTCTTTATTAATTGATTGAGGGATTCATTATATTTTATGCATATTTTTGGTTTTGGTTTATTTATAATTATGCTTTGAGATAGAAGAAAAAATGCAATCTTTCAAATGCTAAAATATGGAACTTGGATTTATTCTCATAAATAAATAACTTTGCTTTCTAAAATTACATTATTTAGGAAACTGGAATCATTTCTGTGGTTTAACATAAGTTGTCACAAACTGTTATGACACATTTTATGAGGTTCTTTTACGTTTTTTTCTTGCTCACTTGAGGATTGGATACATCTGGCAACTCATTTATGTCAATGACGTTTATTAATCACTTCCCATTATTTCAGTTATGATGTATGAAGGCTTTCACACTTGTGAGATTTCAAAAGTATCTAAAACTGATGATTCCCATTTCCTCATTTAAAACCTATTATGAAGTGCTCTCCTGAGAAAACAGCCACCTGTGTCCAGTTAGCAGCTTCTGGTCATTTAGAATTCCTGGTTGTAGAGCTGAAATTTGTTTACTTCCTATCTCTACTTTTTCACTATGATGCCCTTCAACCAAAGTGGACTCATTTGCTTGTTATTAATATAGCTTTTAATGTAATTAATCACTTATCAAATTAAAAATCAACTCTCTTTACATCCTATTTCTGCCAATTTTTGAACTGGCTGAAGCCAGGGAACCAAGTAATATATGATACTCCACAAACAGAATGTAGATATCCAAGCATCCATAAATCAATGTCTTCAGATCTGTGTATTTATTACAGAATTAGCTTGACTAACATAAGGTATAGCAATAGGGAATATGTTAGGTCAAATAAATATCAGACTGTGGAAGAATATTATTTTAGATAGGTTATATAATTGTTAACAAACTTTTAACAAAAATAAAGAGATAAAATATAAATGGGTAAAAAAGATCATTTAAATAATTTTCTCAATCAGCCCTCCAGAAATTGACCAATACATCTTAAAATATTTTCCCTTTCTCCATATTTGAGTGTGACTATATAGTTAGAAAAGATTGATAACGAGTAGATAAAGGTAATTTTTACAAAATGGTATGTATGTACATAGTCAATCTTCAAAATTTTCAGCACATAACAATCAAAGTTAATAAGTTAATGAGAACTGGCAACAGCATCTTATAAGTTTCACATACACAAAGTAGATACCTATTGATTTTGTAGACATTTAGTGGTTTTAAATATTTGTAATAATAAATGTGAGGAATGATTATCTGAAAACTAAAACAGAAATTAAAACATTTTCTAAATAAGAGGAAGATTTGAACACAAGAAAACTAGAAATACATGTAAAATGACTAAAAGGTTTTGCATTAAGTCCATATTGCATTAAAATTAAGAATGATCAAAACACCAGTATTTGGGGATGCCTGGGTGGCTCAGTTGGTTAAGCAGCTGCCTTCGGCTCAGGTCATGATCCCAGCGTCCTGGGATCGAGTCCCACGTCGGGCTCCTTGCTCAGCAGGGAGCCTGCTTCTCCCTCTGCCTCTGTCTGCCTGTGCTCTCTCTCTCTCCCCCTCTCTCTCTCTGATAAATAAATAAAATCTTAAAAAAAAAATTAAAAAAAAAAACACCAGTATTTGAAGATACTTATTATTGACATGTATTTCATGTTTACCAAGTTGCATTTGGCCAAATAGTATAAATCTCATCTTCCACAGACACTGATATAAATTAGTTATAACATATTTGCTTTATTAAGCTTATACCTTACTATATACTCGTTATTCCAAATAAAGAGTATAGACAAAAGTGAGTATGATTAAGTCTCAGAAAGGTCATAAAACTCTCATATCTAAAGCAGAGCTAATAATTAAAGATAATTCTGCAAACTCAGCCATCTGGGCAAGAGATGGTTTGCAATGAGATGAGAGTGAGTCGTATATATGTTGATAGGGATCATGCTATATCTCCAGAAAGGCCTCAGTAGGTACAATGAAAAGATATAAGATAAGCTGGGATCTCTTCCTTTGTGACCTCCTTAGCATCGAGTAAAGACATTTTCGACGACAGGTAAAAACAGACATTGGAAAGTCAAATCATCAGCAGTAATTTTGTGATTTGTCAAAAAGTACAGAACCTATTGATTTTTGAGGTGAGATTAACAAACCATTTCACTTCCACTACTTCCTTAAACTGTCTCTTAAGAACATCTAATCTGCTTTGTCCTGATCCTATACATTCTGAATAATTTTGCAGTGAATAATTTTACATCACTATAGATGTACAACATTGGAGCTGCCTGAAATAACTCCTGTTATCAGTTACCTTCCTGGGGATATAGCATTAGAATTAACAAATTTGAATTATGATTAATTTTGTCCCTAAGGATCTTTCCTTTAAGCTTCTATACCTTTAGTTAATTAATGGTTTCATACTAGGACTCACAAATCTGATAGTCTCACTTTGTTCATATGAAACTTGTAAGTTGCTGTCAGGTAAAAATTAGGGGTGATATTTATTTTTCATGCTATAGTTGAGGGAGAAATGCAGCACTGAAATAATGTAAGACTTATGAGACTTAAGAACCAGACTTCAAATAAAACATGGTTTAAGAATTTAAAAATACAGGGGTGCCTGGGTGGCTCAGTGGGTTAAAAGCTCTGCCTTCGGCTCAGGTCATGACCTCAGGGTCCTGGGATCAAGCCCTGCATCGGGTTGTCTGCTCAGCAGAGAGTCTGTTTCCTCCTCTTTCTCTGCCTGCCTCTCTGCCTACTTGTGATTTCTGTCTGTCAAATAAATAAATAAAATCTTAAAAAACCTCTAAGAATTTAAAAATACAAATGACTCTAAAGCTTAACTACATCCTATTTGAAAGGAAAATATTTACTGACTCTTGAAAAGGGCTTGAAAAATGAATATGTGTTTGCCATGAGATCAAGTAGGACATCCCTAGTACTTCTGACTTTCCTCTGAAGACAGTCTACCCTGTAGCAGATGCTAGTTCGCTGCATGACATTGATCTTGGGTGAGATATGAATTTCATTGAGCCTGGGTTTACTCACTTGCAAAACTGAGATAATCATAGTATCTCCCTTATAGGTACTTAGCAGCATATAATATACTTAAGTACCTGGAATACACAGTAAGCACTCAATAAATGTCAGCTGTTATTACTAAACATACAAAATTTCGTCTGTTACATGGATCTTCCAATGCCACAGTGTTTATTTAACTTATTTTCTAATGCAAATTTAAGATACATTTTATAAGTGATAATGAAAACCCCTTCAACCTCTCCATACTATTCTTCAGTTTTTTTTTTAATTAAATTTTTTATTTTTTATAAACATAAATTATATTTTTATCCCCAGGTGTATAGGTCTATGAACCGCCAGGTTTACACACTTCACAGCACTCACCACAGTTTTTGTTTTAATATGTCTTGATTTCTCTAATTTTTTTGTCCTCCATGGAAGTTATAATTATTAAGTTCCAGAAAAAATTTGATTGACATTTTGACTGATATTGTATTAATTTGATGAGATTTGCTCTCCTTATAAGTTTCCTTAATCAAGGACATGGTGAGTTTCTATTTACCCATATCAAGTAATACATATTCACATTTCAATTGGTATTGTCAATAATATTTAATATATATTCTAAATAATATTTGTAGTTTTTTTTTCTTTTGGGAAATGGAAGAACTAAGTCATACTTCTGAATTTAAATTTAAATGCATACATGTTTGTTTAGAATTCCCACTATTAAAATTTCAAGTATCAGATGTTGTAAAAAATGAAAAGTTATTTTTTTACTCATTACTCTATTACTTCTTTTTCTTTATTCTTTACTCTTTTTGATAGCTCCGTAAGATCATTCATGGTTCATGCTTTTCATATAACCTTTCAAAATATATTTTCTCAATTCTTCCCTTTAATTGTTTTGTTAAATAGTTAGCAATTAAGTCACTTTGGATATTAGAAAACTTTATTTCATTAAAGATATTTTATATATTAGATAAGCCTTCATTTTTCCTTAATTTGAACTACCACTATTTTTACTGTTTGTTATCTATATTATTACCATAAATGGGTGCATTTCTTAGAAAGCAGAGCATCATCAGAGAATATAATCTTATGATGCATAAGAGAAGATGCATCTTCTGCTCTATTACATGCATGCAGAAATCAAATTGTTTTTCCACCAAGTGTATCCCATCAACATTGTTAAAACAGATCAGATTTATTTGACCCTATAATTGAGATTCTGATGTAAAAATACTTTTAGTTTTCAAGTATTTTGGTGGGGATGCAAATTGTCTCAATACATTAACATTCTATGAGGTGCCTGGATGGCTCAGGTAGGGATCCATGGGTCATGGGGGAGTCTTCTTGAAGATTCTCTCTCTCTGGGACACTTGGGTGGTTCAAATAGTTAATAGCTGCCTCCAGCTCACGTCATGATTCCAGGACCCTGGAATCGAGTCTTGCATGGGAGTCCTTTCTCTGTGGGAGGCTGCTTTTCCCTCTGCCTGCAGCTCCCCCTTCTTGTGCTCTCTCTCTCTCCCTCTACCCCTCTTTCTCTAAAATAAATAAAAATCTTAAAAAAAAATAACCATTGTAAGTGCATATTACAAAATATAACTGAGATAAGACTGTAATATAAGATTAAAATTTTTAAAAATTGCTCTTTAGCTACAGAAGTATGCAGTTATCTCTTACATTGCACTATTGTAAGCCCTGATATAAATAAATAGTAGTAGTATCCCCTGAGCAGAGTGATAAGAAGTATATATTTCACTTATGTGTTCTTTCTTGTATAAATAATAATCCCATAATTTCTCTTTTGTGTATTGCAGTTTACTGAGGGAATGCATCTATTCTTATACTTAGATACTTTTTCTACCCTATGAATGTTTATAGGAACAATACTAGTGATTGTAAGTTCATTAAATGGTTGAATATCATTTGCATTTGTATGATGGACATAAATTTCAAGAATATATTAATGTTTTAAAATATTATCATAGTTATTTCCTTATTTGTTTTAGAATTGTCTTTTTTGTAGCTGTGTGTTTGTGTTATAAGTTCTTTTGTTTGCTCTGATTCTATTGAATCTCAAGAATATTTTCAAAGACTGTACAGAAAATTCAAACTATACAGAAAATTGACTCTAAAGTTATCCATTCCCCTCTTTTAACCCACATTAATAAAATATTCTGTGATTTTTTTGTTTTATTTTTTGAGGCAAATTCTCCCCATCTCTTTTTCTAGTGTTTTTAATTGGCACTTTCTGTCAAAGCAGCCTACTGGGGAAATTGCTCAAACCTGAAGAGGCTTCTTTAAAGCATTTGCAAGAAGTTCAGTTATTATAAGCAATCTAAAAAATTCAACAGGAGTGTATGAAAAAAATGTAAAATACTTAACTTGCTGTTAAGTAGGATGCGTCTGAATAGAACACCTGTTATTTCCTTTTGTGGAGAGAGGAGGTAGGTAACTAATAGGTAATTAGGCAACTAATAATTACCTGCCTAATTATTAGTTATTTGTTTCTTTTATAATTTTATAATTTTCATCTGGAACACAGACAACACTTAGAAAACAAGAGTGAAAACAAATCATAGATAAGAGTGTGGCAATATAATAGAAATTGTCCTCATTTTGCATTTCACTTGTATCTGCTGTCTTTAATCAGGTTCATTTCCTATTGACTTCTTAAATGAATTAGAGTTCGCTCTTCAGTGCAACCTGTGGCTGTGAATATAAACAGTAACTGATGCAAATGAACTGTCTTTCCTAATTATTTTGACAGTCTCAGCTAACAAAGTTATGATAGAAAATAGATCTAACACAATAAACATAAGGAAAGGATGGAAGAAGAGAGGGTAGGAGGAAAAGAGGGAGAAAGGAGGAAAGAAGAAAACCAGAACAAAAATAAATTTCAAAAGCAATCAGACATGTTCATAAAGTGCTTCTTGACAATTTTTCTACCAGTCACCAAACTATCTTGGAGCAATAGAAAATTGGGCGTTGAGCTTCTTGACTTGTGGCTTCACTATAAAGAAGAGCTCAATCTTATCTGCCTGATTTAAAAGAAAATGAGAATATGATCTAGTGTCATTTGTACTGTTAGTACTGGAAGAAAATTGAGTTGATTTGTTCATCATAAAGTCCCTTTTGCAACATTATTTACACACTAAATAAATAAAAGTAAATTAGAAGGATGTATAACACAAAAATGTAAACATTATAAAAATTCCATGAATTTATCAATTGTGTTCTTTCCACAATGTCATGGTAATTACAGTTTTAAATGTTAGATGGAAACACCATGGTATCATTACTGCTATTAGAATGACAATCATTATATTCATTACATCATAATAATTGTCAGATACTTCATTGATAATTGAGGGTAATTGGCTTTATTTACATGAATACTAAATATGTACATATGTACATATATATGTACATATATATTTTCATAATGCAATAATCAGTATCTCTTTTCATTTCCTAAATGGTGCAGTGGATAATATTTTTAAATGCTTGGATAACTTCTGTAATCATTGTGTCAAATTTATGAAGAGTTTACCCGATTCTATATGATTTAATAATATAAATGGGGAAGAAGGTTGTTTTTCTCTCATTTAAATATCACTGCATATAATATTCACAATATTATAGAATATTTAACGCTGTATGTGAAAACCTGATTCAGGTGGGAGAGAAAGCTGTGGACCTTCTCACCTTCTTGCTCGGGTTTAGCTTTTGCTAAATTTTGGTGCTCTCATGCAAGTTAACGTCTCTGATTAGTAGAGAGTATGAGTCCCAGCAGAAGTGCTATAACATGTTCTCCCCGCTGTTCTCTTACATTTTAGCTCATCTTTGCTATAATACTGGAGAGATAGAAAGCTGTTTTTCTACAAAGTTTTTTTATTCCCTACAGCTTGTGATATTAATGAAAATATGAGGATAAAAGTGGATGATAGATAGCATTTACAAAAACCTCAGGCAGTATATTTCAATACATTTGAAATCATAATCAATATAATAAATGTATTAAATACTTCATAGAAGAATTATGCAGTAACTGAGTGCCTTCACACTACATTGCAAGCAGTTAAGTTTGATGGTCCATATATGATTATATTCTACATTTTTTTAGGAAAAAGCCCCTTTGGAAACTTGAAAGTTTAAAAAATTATTCCTTCTTTGGTTTCTCTTAGAAATCGGATTTGTCACCAGAGTCAGAGGGGGGAGGAGAGGAAATTGGAGAAGGTGGTCAAAAGGTACAAACTTCCAGTTACAAGACAAGTAAGTTCTAGTGATATATAATGTATACCATGATGACTAGAGCTAACACTACTGTGTAATATGTACAAAAGATGTTAAAAGAGTAAATCCTAATATACTTTTCACAAATAGATAATCATTTTCCCTTTTTTCTTTATTTTCTTTTTATTCCATCCATATGAGAAAATGGATGTTAGGTGAACCTGCTCTGGTAATCATTTCACAATATATGTAAATAAAGCCATCAAGGTGTATGCAGTGATGTATGTCAATTATTTCTCAATAAAACTGGGAAAAATATATTTTTTTAATGCTTTCTCATCTTGCTTTAGTTTGGGGGACAAAGTAACAATGGATATCTCTTAAGAAATCTTATAAGGAATCTGGAGATCATTGATAATCAGTGCAAGATCCTGTGCAATCTAGATGTAAAAGGAAAATTCCGGGACTATTAAATGAACAAATAAAAACATTCAATTACAGATAAAAAGTGTAGAGAACTCTTTTTATAAAAGTTTGCATAAAAAGAGAAGGGGAAGAGTTGGGTAGCTTTAAGCAGATCAGAGTTCCAAGGAGATCTTTTTTATCTATTCTGGAACTTGTTACTAGTATGACCTTCTTTTTACTACCTAATCTTTTCTCTATTAGAGGCGTTTGAGGGAAAATATACACGTCTACAGTTCCTCTCTGAACTCTATTATGTGCTATCTTGCAAAATACTTGTTTCCTATTTCCTCCTGCCCCCCGCAAATGGTGTTGTTGATAGAATGTATCAAAATGCTTTTCAAGGATTCCTGTAACACTGCATTGGTTTCTTACTGCTGATGGTAAATATATATACATATTTATCAGACATCATAGCTTCAAACCAAACAAAGTCACTGTCTATAGTAGTTGCTGGAGGTTGAAGTTCAATGCAGGTCTCACAGCACTAAAATCAAGATGCTAGTAGGTTTGAGCGCCCACCAGATTCTTAGGGTCGGATCTATTTCTTGGCCTTTTCCAGCTTCTAGAGACTGCCCACATCCTTTGGCTCGAGGCCCCCTCTCCACCAGCAATCATATCACTCTGACCTCTGGTTCTGTCCTCACATCTCCTCTTCTGAATTTCCAGTTTCTCTCTTTTCCATATAAAGATCTTGAATGATTACATTGGGCTCAGTGGAATAGCCAGAATATTCTCTCCATCTCAAGATCCTTAACTTTATCACTTCTGCAAATTACCTTTTGTAGAGATGAACTCATAAACATCTTGGGGCATGGGGGAAGAGCAAAATTTTCTCTTCGACAATGATTTATTTTACTTAACTTCAGTCACTCAGTGAGTGGCCTCAACTGTTCTCAGTTACTCTACTCAATAGATCCCACCTGACTTGACTTATTTTCTCCCCAGGCTAAAAATTTGTGTTTCATGAACTTTATAGACTTTCTACTAAATTCCTGGGCTTTTTTTTTTTTTTTTAGCTGAGAAGAGGAGATGTGCATAGTTACCTCTCAATTCAGCCATTCTTCAGGGATAAAAGAAAAAAGTGATGTTACTGATTACTAAAGAAAACTTTTTTTTCTCCCCCCTAACCTCAAGAAGCTAGCAATGTTTACTCATGGAGTTTATTTTATAATGATCCTTCAGTTCTGTCTTCTCTTTCTTAAAGATTGATGTTTACCAAAACTTGCAGATACAGAAACAACAAATATAATTAGAGTCAATGTTGTTATACATCTTCATGATTATTTAGTTCATATAAACTCTCAATTGTGAATAAAATAAATGCCTTTAGAAAGTAGTGAAATTAACCCAAGTAGAGAAAACCAAAGACTCAACATATTTTGTCCTTCCTAATTGTCTGAGAATAGGAGTTACTTCTTAGATAACAATATCTCTTATATTCCCTTGACCTTCCAGTGTTTCTCTCCCCGACCAGACCCCTTCGATCATCTCAACAACAAACCAGGAGAGAATCACAAGCAATTCTGAATCCAGTGGAGTAAATATTATTTCAAGCAAGTTATATTTATGTAATTCCTTTTTTTTTTTTTTTAATGGTCATTCTCTGAAACTGAAAGAGTCACCTCAGTGTTCCATATCCTTTGAAGGTCAGTTCAGGTCTTTTTTTCTTTTCTTTTTTTTTGAAAGAAAGAGAGAGAGTACTTGCTTGTGTGAGCTGGTAGTGGGGAGGGTGAGTGGGGAAAGGCTGAGGGAAAGGGAGAGAGATAATCTTTTTTTTTTCTTTTTAAGATTATTTATTTATTTATTTGTCAGAGAGAGATCACAAGTAGGCAGAGAAGCAGGCAGAGAGAGAGAGGAGGAAGCAGGCTCCCTGCTGAGCAGAAAGCCTGATGCCAGGCTCGATCCCAGGACCCTGAGATCATGATCTGAACAAAAGGCAGAGGTCACCCAGGTGCCCCAAGAGAGAGAATCGTAAGCAGGCCTCACACCAAGCATGGAGGCCAATGAGGGCCTTGATCTCACAACCCTGAGATCATGACCTGAGCCAAAATCAAGAGTCAGGCATTTAACCCACTTAACCACACAGGTACCCCTCAAGCTGTATCTCTTTGATGAAACTTTCCACAAACCTTCTAAGCTACATCAATCTTCTTCTTAGTTTTCTTTTGGAAACATTACTCACTTCATCTATATATCCTCTAATATTATATTGTTTTAGATGTGACTCTGCCTCTGAAGTCTCTGAGCCAGAGGTATTAACAAGTGCTTTTTTATCAACCATTATATTACTCAAAAAGTTGAGTATCTCATTGTACAAACCAATGACATAGAGTTCACTAATTTGTGATGATACATCTTCAATGTTCTATCCTCAATGAATATTTTTCTATGGCCTTAAGTAAAACAGTATCAAAAACAACTTCTGTAGAAATAATTGAATAACATCTAGTTGAGTAATACTTATTATATTTATTCATATAATCTGAGCATAAAATATTGTGAAGCAATCATAACCCTATTAATATTTTTAAAAGAAAAATATACTTTAAATTTGACTAAAATTGCCATTTTAAAAATTGGCATGATTACTTTACTAAATATTCTTCTATTTACATGTAAAACCAACATTTCTTTAGCTGAATGTGATGAAAAATATTATCTATTAATTAACATTCAAAAATATGGATTAGCCTTTCTAAAGAGATTTAAATTAAAAACAATTATTTCCTATATGGGGTCCGGAGACGCCTGCCATTGAAGGAAAATCTTCTTCTACATTTCCTTTATTGCTTTGTTCAGAAATTGAAATAAGATACATGTAGATCCAATGTTAATACGTTAAATGGTTATTCATTTAAGAAATTCTAACTTTTGTAGATTTTATTTTTAGCTAAGTCTTTACTTACTGCATTAACATTTACTACAGATAGTCATCTATGAAACAGCACTCAGCTTAGAAAGTTCAAATTAATATTTCATTTCTCATTCCTCAATAGCTCTTCATACTTTTCAAAAGATGATCATAATGCAAAAACATGCCAGCCTAATCACTGAGACAATTTTGTTGAATATCCAAAGAAGGTTTAATCAGGCTTGCATTTTTTTCAACAATGCGGTCAGGGCACTGAATCGACCAGAAACATTTCTCTAACCTCTTTTCTGTTGCATCAGTCCCTAAGATAAAAAAAAAAACAAAAAACACCTTTTTCTTAGCATCTTCCCTCATATTCTGAAAAGACTGTGGCCATGGTTTTTCAGGTGCAAATCCAATAAAATATATTAAACTTAATGATCTTATATTTTTGTGTTGGTCATTCCCTTCTGTTTGGGAATATTCACCTATATCAAAATAAAAATAAATCAAAATATCTTAAGTGAAAACTATAGTATAATATATTAAAATTTAAATAATAATGCATTTAAACACTTTTCAGATTTAAGTTCAATAGTAATTGTTTTCTGGTCTTATTCCAGAAGCCCACATTATTCTTAATCAGTGCTTATACAGCTGTTCGTCACCTACACAGCTGTTGCCCTTGCCCAGGTCGCCACAACATTTCACTTAGATTGTTATAATAGCTCCTAAAACTTCTTCCTGACTCCATTCTTGCCTCTCTGCAGTCTATTATCAACAAAACAACTGGAGTGATGCATATAAAACATGAAATTTGCATCATGTCTCCTCATGACACCTTTCCTTTTATCAGGATAGAAATCAAGAGTTCTTAAACTACTGGGAAGCTACCAGATAATGTCTGCCCTAAATACCATGTCCTCAATGCACACTGTGTCCTCTGCACATTCCTCTTTACTACTTTCTCCCTTTCTCTTTATAGTCTGAGCTACATTAATCTGTTTTGTTTTTTCTTAACCATAATATGCTTATTCTAACTTTATGGTCACTTCACATGTAATTCCCTTTGTCTGATGCATTCTTCACTAAGGTAACTGTTATCATACTCTTCCTTGATGTCTCTATGGTATGGCCCTTATTAGTGTGGTCTACCCTGCTACTACTACTCCTACTAAACCACTACCATTTGAAATGTTCCCCCAACCATGACTTGGCATTATCTCTTTAGTTTTTGCTTCAGTTTTCTTCATAATGCCTATTGTCACCTGACCTGACATATATTCACTTGTTTATCTGCTTATTGCTTGGCTACTATCAAGATAAGATGGAATGGATACATAATAAATATTTGTTGAAAGACTTAATAAATAAGTGCAAGAAAAGAGGGAGCTTTTCTTCTATAGCAAATACTGTACTAAATCCAGCCAGCCACCTGTTTTTATTAATAAAGTTTTATTTGAACATAGCCACACAAATTTGTTCATACATTGTTTAGGGTAACTTTGCACAACAGCCCCAGAGTTGAGCAAGTGTGACAGAGGAGGTCAAGTTACCAAAGACAAAAATGTTAACTCTCTGGGTCTTCACAGAGAAGGTTTGCTAACCATAATTCATATAAATGGTTTTCATTCTCTACTTTTTTTTTTTTTTTTTTAATGAGCAAGAGTAACTACTATTCTAGCATTCAATATTTTCAGCAACAGGTTAAAAATAGATTTTGGTAACTTGTGGGAACCAAGATTTATATTGGGTCAAGGGATGTGGTTTTAGAATCAAAAATTTGACATGAAAATTGATGCCTATGTAAAAACAGTTTTCCCCACGAAGATTCCCTAAAAATCTTACAAGATTGAAACACCACAGGCCAGTCAGAGGAATTTAATCAAAGGAATTAGAAATCATTGAAAAATAAAAGGAAAGCAATTTGGATGCAGGAGATGACATTTCACTGAGAAATTCTGTTTCATCTTTCATCTTTCAGAACTTATGTGGAGAAGAACATGTGATGTTTAGTTCTATTAAGCAATTAAATATTTAATGAGAAAGTGCACTAATTGGTAGGAAATAATCTCATTGATTGTTTCTTAACCAGTTAGTAATTGCATATAAAAGCCATATATTAGAGACTTAATGAGCAATACAAATTACTCTGCCAAAAATGGCATGTCATTATCACAGAATTTATGTTGTAGCCATTCTCATTTGCCCTTATAGTTTTGAAACCTTAGTAGAGAAAAAAACGCTAAATTTAAGTTGATAATTTGTATTATTTTTTTCAGTCTGTTCAAGCATTTGATTGTTAAAATCATGTATCTCAAAGATTTCTGTCCTCACATATAGAATATGATAATTTTTTTATTCTTCTAGTTCCCTGAAAAGGAAGTAACATGATAAATGAAGGAGAGTGAGATTTCATAGATGGAAATTAAACAGTCAATAATTGTACATTTATTATTATGAAATCAGGGCCATGATTAAACAAGTTTATTTAACAAATGGAAGAATACAATAAAACCACTTTATTTCAAACTCAATTGTTTTAAGATTTGTGATAATTCAGTAAAATATATTGTCTATTTTTTTTTTTTTTGGTTAGTGAATTATTTTATGTTGAACATACTTGCATTCATTGCATGAGTTAAGAAATGTAACTTTCCCAGATATTCCAGAAGACCTTCCTGGTTCCCCAAACCTACCACCGTTTCATTCTTTCTTCCAATAGTTAATTATTATCCTGACAATTATAGAAATTTTTTTTCCTTGAATTTCTTTCTAGTTTATTAAGCATGTGTGTATCATTAGCGCCAAAAGTTCTTTTTCCTTTTTTTTTTTTTAGTTTCTTTACTCCACAGGTTAGCTCTCTATCACTTTCTTTTCTATTCTTCTTTTTTTTTTTCTTAAGATTTTATTCATTTGACAGAGATCACAAGTAGGAGGAGAAGCAGGCAGAGAGAGAGGAGGAAGCAGGCTCCCTGCCGAGCGGAGAGCCTAATGCTGGGCTGGATCCCAGGACCCTGGGATCATGACCTGAATTGAAGGCAGAGGCTTTAACCCACTGAGCTACTCAGGCACCCATTTTTTCTATTCTTTACAACTTATCTATTTTAGATCCTGTGAAGTTTAATCTGGAAGTTTCCCTGAATCTGAATTGGGTTGATTGCGAACTCAGAAAGCAGTTTAAAATGTTTCAGACAGACTTGGTAGTCTTTATTCATGACAATGGATTCTCTTAGTAAGAGGCATTGAATATCTGCTTCTAGCTTTTGCTCTTTTTCTATCAGCCATTTACACTCAAATTCTCATTCCATTTTCCACTGGACATTGAAAAATGGTAGTGTTTAATTCTATCATTTTATTTTAACTATTCAGATAAAATAATGTTGTAAAGGAATGCTACTTTTCATCTGCTATTTGGTTACCCAATGGCATAGTTCATATAGGAGAGGTAAGACATCACCTGGATCTTTTCTATCATTTAATCAGCTTTCAAAAAATGAATTGGTTCACTGTTTTTCTCATGGTTTGGGCAATTATTATTTTCACATTACTATGAACTCATGGATTTATGATTGGTTTTAATCCATCACACCTCTTATCCATTCTGAACCTCAAAGTGTCCCATGTGTGACAAATGTGTACCTCAGAATGTTGGCTCTTAAGTCCTGAAGTCATGACCCTTAATAGTTTTCTTATCTGGTGTGTCAAGATGGTCCATGCTCATCTTGTACATTTTTTTTCCTAGACAAGAAATCATCTATTTCTTCAAGGAACCCATTTTTCTTTTAATTGGAAAGTTCTACAATTTGAGTTGATCATTTGTTCTTGGCTTTTCAGAAGATTTAGGATCAATAGGTATAGATTAAATTATACAAATAAATGACTTGTGAGCTCAGGTTAATATTTCCATTTCTGTTCTAATCCAAATTTATGGAATTTTATATGACTTTGTCTATACTGGTATCACATTTATTTCACACACATTTTAAAATTTAATTTTATTTATTTATTTGATAGAGAGATGAGGAGGGAGGGGATACAAGCAAGGGGAGAGGGAGATGGAGAAGCAGGCTTCCTACTGAGCAGGCAGCCCAATGTGGGACTCAATCCCAGGACCCTGGGAATATACCTGAGCCGAAGAATGACACTTAATGATTGTGTGACCCAGGTGCCCTATTTCACATACATTGATAATTCTGGTTCACAAGGAGATGACAGAGTAAAAGTATCACATAATTCATTTGCTTTATTTCACATTGAAATATAGCCTCAATAACAGAATAACAGAATAGCAGAAATATAGCCTCAATAATAGAATAACAATAACAATACAACTCTCTCCAATTATGATTAGCACACTTGATCTTAGCCAAAAGGCCAAGAAGCAATCTAATTATGATTACCAACAAGGATTTTGTTTGTTGTAGCTGGTGGTTGTGGTTGGTTTTACATTTTCTCTATTCTCCAATTTTTATCATTTCTGTCTTAGTAATGTGTATCTTCTTGTTTCAGATCAGTCTGACTAAAAATTTATTAATTGTATTGATCTTCTCAATACACAGTGTTTGAACTTATTTGTTTGTAGAATCAGCAAGGCTTTCTTTCAAGCTCTTCTGTCAGTCTCCTGACTTTCTGCTTTGCTTGGCTTTCTTATTTTTATCTTTAAGGTGTCAAATCAAACACAATTTAATCTGGCAAACAACATATGTGAAAAATCAGGTCAGAAGAAAAGATTAATGTAGGTTAAAGCGAGTATTTTATGAGTGAACAGGCTGTTACATATCCTTACCCATTTTGTATCTATATCTACTACCTGTATCAGAGATTAGCTAACTACACCTCAAAGATGCAAATCTAGCCTGCTGTCTGGTTCTATTTTATTATAAATAAAGTTTTATTGAAACTTTTTTTTTTAATGTTAGAAAAGGTTTATTAGAAAATTCTCGCCCTGAACTTGTGTCGCATGTGTGGTGGTACCTGCTGTTTAATAAAATCGACTGGAAATTTGTTTGTTTCCAAAGTGGTCCTTGTACAAAATGTATAAAAGGCAGTTTCTGGTGTGACTTGTGCTCTGCTCCTCAGTATCCCAAAGTATACCACCAGTAGCTATGGGTACCCCTTTTACAGATGGGGAAACTGAGGCACCAAGATGGCTGTTGCACCAGTGGTTACACATTGCAGTGGGTGTTGGAAGCTGCCTTTCTCTGCCTGGCCCAGGCTGGAGGTGATGTGGGGAGAGGCTGATGGGACAGTAGGGGCAGGTCTGTTTGGTGTCTTCTCTGGTCCCTGAACCCGGGAAGGAAGGTGCTCAGGCAGGACTGCCGCATGAGTGGGAAACCCCTATGAGCTGTTCAAGGTCTGGCAGGGACAGGCGGGTGCTGCTGGTGAGGCGGCCTGAGCCAGAAACCTAGTCGGAGACCTCGCTATAGTAATACTTGCGCGCAGCCGGGGTCGTCTCCAGCCAGCTGCCTGAAATTCGATGATCTCCAGCAGCAGCAGGTGGGCCAGGGAGCTGAGGCCGCTTGGGAGCAGGAAGCCGTCTCGGATCAGGACAAAGAGCTCATCCATGGGCTGTCGGTTCATCTTCTCCAGCTGCTCCCCACACGGTGCAGCTGCAGCACCAGGCAGTCCACCTCCTCCTCCTTGCTCAGACTGTCAGGCTGGGCCAGCCAGAAGAAGCAGTCATAGACGGGGTTCAACAGGGCCATCATGGGCATGTTGTTCACCCTCAGGTAGTCAAAGATGTTGCAGATAAAGGTGACGTAGCAGACCCAGCCCTGCAAAGACCGAGCCCAGCTGCTCTCGAGCTTGGTACTCCTGCTGCAACCGGTTGAGGAGTCCCTGTCGGAAGACACTCTGGCCTGCTTGCTTGCTCTCAGCCTGAATGATGGCATAGCACATGCGTCCTGCTTCTTTGCTGAACACACAGTCGTGCAGAGAATGGTCCATGATCACATTGGCCACCTTTTCCAAATCCACGGCACCTGGATCTTTGAGTGCTGTCTTCAGCAGCTGCTGAGTCTCTGGATCAAAAGACTGGATTTTGTACTCCTCTCTACCAGGATCCCCCATGACCCTTTAGCCCCAGCAGCTCTTTATTGAGGTGGGACTAATGACAGCACCTGCCGGGCCCGCACCGCGCCCGCGTGCCCGGAGGCCACTCGGCAGGCATGGCGTGCGCGCCCCCCGTTCGCTGCGCCGCAGAGCTGGAACGACCCTGAAACATTCATCTTTTATTTCCACATTGTGTATGGTTGTTTAATCATTATAGCATTACAGTAGCACAGTTGAGTAGTTGTGACAGAGACCTGTATGGCCCACAAGATTGAAATACTTAAACTACGTATGGCTCTTAAAAAAAAAAAATAAAGTTTCTCCACCTCTGATACATCACCTATAAAACTGTCTATATCTAAGCATCTATATAATCTGTTTACATGTATGGATGTATACATGCACTGATGTGTATGCATATGTATATAAATGTATGTATCTGAATACACATATTCTTCCAAATAGATATTCTGAATATATATATTCTTTCAGAAAATGAGTTTGATAGCCCGCAAGGTTAAAACAGAAATAAAATAGACCACCATAAAATAAGAGTAGAGCAACAAAAATAACAAACAAACAAAAAAGTGAGATTTTGAATCTTAGAAGTCACTCAATTTGGGCACTTGTTTTGTGATTCCTGGCAGATATGACAGCAAAGATCGAATGTTGGGCTACATTGCTCTTCTTACTCAAATATATGATAAAGTAAAATTCAAAAGAACAAAAGAACATTTTTCTTCTGTAGGCTTAAAGAAAGCAGACAAACTGACCTTGGAAATATAATCTCTATTTATGTGAAGACTTGGTTTTAAATATAGAATACCTCATAAAGCAAGTTTTCTGAGAACTTTGTGAACAAAAAAATAAATTAAAGCTCATTTTATATGTTAGAAATGAATCTATTGTTATATGAGACATTTAATTGTATTGTAAAAATTAATATTCTCACATTTGCAGCAAAAAAAGAAAACTTCTGTAGTAGCCTATTTAAATGGAATAAATAAATAAATAAATATTTTGAGGGTCTTTCTCATTTGTATTTTTATATACCTGGATGCTGAAATCAATACATATTTACCTAAAATCTAATATAAAGGATTGAGAAGAATAGTTTTAGTAATTTTTTTTTCCCTTAAGAGTTCAAAATGTGTTTATTTAACTTAATGTCTTTATTCTTATATATACAGGGACAAGGGGTATTGACTCCATTTAGCCCAGGGAAAGGCTGAGACATAGAGAAATTGTGGGAATGAAAATAATAGAAAAACTAAGGGCTCCTGATTGATAGTGCCATTCTTTTTCTTTATAGGAAGAAATAAAAACAATGTACTTATAATATTTTTATTTAGTCTCAATATCCTATACCAATATAGTAATATAATTTTTATTATCAAGATCATAATACATTACAGAGTCAACTATAAACTTATTGATTATAGTTGACTCTGTGATGTATTACAAATATTTGACTTATATTTTCTCAATATTTTACTGAATAATATATTTATGTAATAAGTAGGATAACAAATAGCATATAACAAAAAAAATGCTTTACATAATTTCATATAGAGAAGTTAGTAGGTTTTATAAATATATTATTAGTTTTTAAATAAATGTATGAACACAGAACAACGAACAAAGTGGAGAGCATAATCTCTTTTTCTTCCCAGAAACTATGGCTACTACTATTAAATAATTTTAAAAAAGACTTTTCTAGCTAAGTATATTAATATACCAAAGTGGTTTCTGTAATGTACTAATTTTTAAGGGGAAAAACTAGAAACATATTTTGTCTCTCTGCTTGAGTATTTCAGCAATTATTTCACTATTCTTTACAATTCTATTTGGAGGGTGCCTGGGTAGCTCAGTTGGTTAATCCTCAGACTCTTGATTTCAGCTCAGGTCATGATCTCAGGGTCATGGGATTGAGCTGTCTCTCTCTTTCAAAAAAAAAAAATAAATAAAATAAAATAAAATAAAAATTAATAATAAAATGTAAAAATAAAATATAAAAAATTAAAATTAAAATTAAAAAAATAAATACACTTCTATTTGGCTAACTTGGCAGGGTAACTGTGTTCACTATTCTGAACCATGATGCTGAAGGGATCTGAATGTCAGTTTTCAGAAGTGAGAAAACAGACTCTGAGTGACATGTTATATATTGAAGAAAAATATTTTTCTTAAATTTCTTATCAAACTTTCATGATTCCTAGCACCTTTTTCCTTTGTTGGAGGGAGGAATACTTTTCCATTTTATTCCCTGTTTAGGGGGATTTCTATGGTCATTTCTCTTACTTGTTAGCTGTCACATTCACATCTTCTAGAAACACAATAAGAGCAAAAGAAAACAAATAATTTGGACACATCAGACAATTTTCATCTCAAGTTGACCAAAACTGATTTAAAAAAGATAACAATTATTTTTTCAATATTTTACTGGATAATGTTTTTATGTAATAAGTGGGATAACAACAATTATTTTATATTATTCCATATAGACAAGTTAGCATGTTTTATAAATTTATTATTCATTTTGACCATTAAGAAATGCATTTAAAGGCAATAGTTTATTTTACTGGGAGCAAAACATGATTTAAAAAACGTACTAGACTCAAAGAAGTATGTTTCTATATTTTCTTTTTATTATTGAATAAATATTTAAAGAAAAAACAAATTATAAAAGTTGATGACAAATTACAATAATCATTGACGTCACTTAATTGAGCTCTGATTTTGTACCAGACTCTAATGTAAACTTCTTACATGTCTTTGTCTCTAGGAAATATTTGCTATTAATATGCCTATTTTACCAATAAAGAAACTAGGTACTTGAGAGGTTAATCGACTTGTTCAAGGCCACACCATTAGTTAAAGTTTGAGCCATACTTCTGACATAGGCAGTCAGGTTCTGGAGAAGTGTGATAGGAATCACACCAAAAGTCACAGTTAGTAGAAGGCAAGTTTTCATTCATTAATTTGCCTTAATTAAAAAAAAATTAAAGTAATCATGATGACTAAGAGGAAGTATGGGTTAATTTTGTCCTCTGACAAAGTTATCTATTCAGTTCAGCAGACACTTACAATAAGATATATAGTAAATAATGTTTATAGAATGTTTATCATGTTTCAAGCACTTTTAGTGTCTCATCTGCATTAACAGATTATATCATGATAGATAGTCAAAATTTGGATTTGCTGTATCATAGTTTTATTCAAATCAGTCAAACATTAAATACAAATGATTATTATATATTCAAAATATAGTTTGAAACTCTTTTCAAAGAAAACTCACTCTGTATATTTGGTGTCCCATCAAATATGTCTTAAAACATTTAGAAGTGGCCATTCAGTAGAATCTTATCCTAGCAGTCACTAGCCTAGTCTCCCTGTGACATAATTTAAGTTTATTCTGTCAATTGAAAATATAAGACTACTCTGTTTCAGTATGTGAAAAGTGCAAGAGTCTTGATTTTGTCATTGTTTTACCAAGTAGTTGTAATCTTTCATAGGCAATTAAGAGCAACATATTCTGATGTATGTTCAAGTTATGAGAAAATATTTTGAAATATTCAAAAGGCAAAGTTTTTTTTATTATAATGTTTGCATACTTAAGCTTGGATTCAATGCTAGCAAAAGAGAATTTATAGCTAGTATGTCACATATAATATTGTCTATACTTTTTCCTGCCAAAATTCAGGTCATTCATAATAGCAAGTTATGCATTTTATGGGACATTAATCAGGCAATCAGCTGTTGTGGGATATTAAAAAGGGCCCTGCTAAAAGAAAAGAGTGAATGGAAGATTTCTTAGGAAAACTCAATTATAGATGCAACAGTTCATTTATTTCAGCTGGTTGGATATCATCAACCCTATGAACAGTAGAATGTGAGAATGACAAAACTCAAAATGGATGGAGACTGGGTCCCTGACACCATTAAGCCACCAGCTCAGCCATACTGTTAGGTGGGAGATAAACATCCCTGGTTTAACTACTATGTTTTAGGGTCTTTTCTAGCAGCTTAATTTATACCCAATTATTCATTACATCACATTAGCAAATACTAACCCAGTCATTGAATTTGAAACCTTCCATATGAAAGGGTACATTTTATAAATTATAGTTTTCTGTTATTTCTGTTAATCATTTCTATACTCTAGTTTACCTATTATTTTTCTCCTCTTCCTAAATTTCCTTTACTTTTCTTTTGTTTTCTTTTCTTTCCTTTCCTTTTTCGTTTATTTTTCCTCTCTCTCTTTCTTTTATCATCTCTCTACCTACCATGACTAAATATATATAAATATATTGAGAGTGGTTCCTCATTCACCCAGTTCATGTTTTTTAATTAAAGGCTTGAATGATTTGCTGATCTGTAAGTGATTGTACATAGAGGGAAGTTTATGATTGACATATAAATCCCATTTTTTAAAAGATTTTATTTATTATGAAAGAGAGAGAGTGAATGAGAGAGCACAAGCTAGGGGGAGAGGCAGAAGGAGAAGCAGACTCCCTACTGAGCAGGGAGCTAGATTCACCAGGATCCTGGGAACATGACTTCAGCTGAAGGCAGAGTCTTACCAACTGAGCCACCTAGGAGCCCCATAAATCCCATTTTTAATACAATTTCAAACTCAACTATATAAAAAGAAGTACAATTTAAGAAGTGACTTTTTGCAAAAAAATTCAAAACATATTCTACGAAAGAGGACAGTATTTTTCCTCTTAAAATTCAAAGTTCTGGCATGGGACACGTATGTTTTAAATAATGAAATCCACATTGTCTACTTTTCCTGTAGCTTTGGCTTCCATTAAGCTCAGAGCTAGTTTCTGGTTTTCTGCTCCATTTCAATAGCTTTGCAGTGGTTGGAGATAAAGTCAGAAGAGAACAGGGGATTAATTTTATTCTGAACAGGTTATTTCAAAAGATACAAATTTAGCTGCTGTGTTTGCCAGACCCAGGAGGAAACAGCAAGACCATTTAGGAGGTTCTTGCAGTAAAAGAGATTAGGCGTGATAAAGCGGACTCCAAAATCATAGCCGAGGAGCTGGTGAGAGGTGGTCATACTCTTGGTGTGACAAGTGTAATGCATAAAGGTCTTGCTGAGCTGCACTCATTCCTAGTCTTGGAAGATCTTCAGGACCTTCTCCTAAATCACTTCCTCATGATATAATCCTCTAAGAAGTTCAAACGTTCAAAGAAATCAGCAAAGATTTTTTCTTTTTTTTTTTTTTTTTCCAGGTGTATACTTCTTTGGATCTTGCAAACTAAACCTTGGCTGACACAGGATATAAATGTCATGCCTATTGGCTTTTATTTCTCTCTCTCTCTCTCTCTCTCTCAAGTCTTTGCTTAAATTCCAGTTAGTAAACAAACACTGTAATATTAGTTTCAGGTTTAGAACGTAGTGACTCAGTGCTTACATACAACACTGGGTGCTCATCATAAGTGACCCCCTTAATCTTCACCGCCAACATCACGTCATCTAAGCTAATTCTCTATATTTCTACATTGTATTTTTTTTTTTAAGATTTTATTTATCAGACAGAGATCACAAGTAGGCAGAAAGGCAGGCAGAGAGAGGAAGGGAAGCAGACTCCCCGCTGAGCAGAGAGCAGGATGCAGGGCTCCATCCCAGGACCCTGGGATCATGGCCAGAGGCTTTAACCCACCAAGCCACCCAGGCACTCCTACATTGTATTTTTATTACCTTTTTTGTTGTTGTTGTTTATTTGTTCTGTCAAATAATGTCATCGCCTTATTTTCTGGCAACCCTGGTTTAATTAGGAATGAGTCTAAGCATTTAAGTACATCTCTGGAAGCCAGCTTAGCTTTAACAAACAGTCCCTATCTCCATTAGAATAAAACAGGAAACAAAACGAAATCAGGGCAATACTTGAAGTTACAGAACCGTTGCAAGAACATCTTGACAGAAAGTTTTTGGAGTATTTTCTCTTTTTTCCTCCCTCTCTCTTCAAGCATCTTTTGCATAAAACTGGGGAATTTTCAGTATGGTTATAGTGTATGTATACGTACACACACACACACACACACACACACACACACGCACATATATATATTCAGATAATTTGATTTCTAAGATCAACATCATTGACATGCAGCATCCAGTTTGTTCTGTATTTATATTTTCTACACCTAGTATGATCCTTCACTAGCTCCTTGTACAGAATTCCTTAGAAAGAGTATGAATTTTGAAAAACTGAAACTATCACCTAAAAGATAATGAATATAGTAAACTTAATATGCAATAAATATATGCTACACGTAACAGAGTTTGAAGTATAACTCCAGCTATTAATATTATGTTATTTGCAAGTATGTAAAATGACCTTGAATAAAAATATAGTAACATTATTTTGGGACATAAAAATTATAATTGTAGACCAGACTTGTATTTAAAGCGATAGATGGCACTATTGGTCCACTATTATGGATGTTATAATCAGTTTTATCTTGTTTACCCCTCACTCATCTAACCCTCATTATTTCCCTACAGTTTTATAGGTCACTGTATGAAGATATTTGCAAAGTTAATTTGAAGGCAGCTTTTTTTTTTTTTTTTTAAACTAGGCAACTTTGATCTGCATTTCTTCTCTGTATAGACTGTATTAACTGAAGAACGACTGGAAAAGGAAACAAAAACCCTTCAGTTCTTTTATGTGTGACTCAGGATAGATCACTCAAAAAGGTGCTTGGAAATGGTCACAGGGTACTCTTCTGGAACAATTTAGCCACTGCATTTTTTATATTATCAAGGACATGTGTTCCTAGTAAGCTTTCAGTAATACTTTTCATAATGCCTCTTTAACCTATGAAATCACTTGGATTATAACATATCCTTTAATTCTGAAGCTAAATCAAAAGTAATGAGAACTACCTATTTTCCCAAAACTTGTTTTCCATTGTTCTGTTAAAAAAAAAGTTAAATTTAAATGAAAAACTGGATCTTATATGGATAAGAGAGAAAACTTCTAATTTTGGATAGCAGCAGGGATATGACTAAGGGAGATACATAAACAAATGTTGGCAATGATAATTATAATGAAGGGAATCTTACACTGTGAAATAAAGAAACAAGAAGGACAATATTTCATGGGTCATCTAGTTAATGCTCTTTTAAAGAAAAAAAAAAAAAAGGTCTAATACTATGCGAGCAATTATACTGATCTCTAAGGTCTCTGTTCACATCTGCCTTAAGATGATAGGGGTACCTGGCTGGCTCAGTGGGTTAAAGCCTCTGCCTTCGGCTCTGGTCATGATCCCAGAGAGCCCTGCATCAGGCTCTCTGCTCAGCAGGGAGCCTGCTTCCCTTCCTCTCTCTGCCTGTCTCTCTGCCTACTTGTGGTCTCTATCAAATAAATAAATAAAATCTTAAAAAAAAAAGATGATTGTTGGTGGTTGTTCAATAACTAAGTAGTATGGCTCATCTGCTGAGTCCATTTACTTCTGTTGGTTTTTCTTTCAGTAAGTCTGTTAGATTTCAAAATAAAGTAAGATTTATTTATTTTTTAAAGATTTTATTTATTTATTTGATAGAGATCACAAGTAGGCAGAGAGGCAGGTGGGGGGTGGGGGGGGGGTCCTGAGCAGGCTCCCTGCTGAGCAGAGAACCGGATGTGGGGCTTGATTCCAGGACTCTGAGATCATGACCTGAGCTGAAGGCACAGCCTTAACCCACTGAGCCACCCAGGCGCCCCAAAATAAAGTAAGATTTAAAAGTTTCGCTTCCAGGTTGTTGTTTATCTGTTTTTGTTTGTTTGTTTGTTTGTTTTTAGAGAGATCAAATATCAATTGAAGTTAATAGAGTAAGAAGGTACCAATTCAACATCTTCAAATTTTCGTGAAGGCTTTCAGCTAGAAGAATGAAGTATGGAACCACAGTAAAGTGATATATTATCATGTTTTTTCTCCACCTGGGAAATGATATGTCACACTTTGTACTGTACCATAAATAGCAATGGACATGAGAGCAAACTGAGATTCTCTGTACAGTTTATAGCATAATTAAGACACCACAGCACTTCTTCCCTCTGAATTACACAGATTTGAACAGATAACTAAAAGTTATCAGGGTTAAAATTTTCTTTGTGTTTTGACACCTAATTTTTACTTTGTGTTATTTTGATAAATATCCAGGCCCACCCAAATGACAATACAAATCTCCATTTACTTAGCACGTACAGATTGTAAAACTTTTGTCACTTCTATTTTTTATTCTGAAAAAACCCTGTAAGATAATTAGGTCAGATATTCTAATGTTCAAATGCCAATTTCCATTTAAGAAAAATGATATTCATTGTGAACAATATATAGTCTGACGCCAAATAGCAAGTAACTGACAAAGGCTTCAAATAAGAATTCTGATCTGCTCCTGAATTGTTTTGCTACATTGTGGATCTTCTAATTTGAAAATTAGATTGAACTCTCAAATCACTCCTTTAAAGAACTAATGTTTTTTGAAAAGATGTTCAAGTAATTTTGAAAGTTACAGGATGATGATGTAAAGACCTTGTTTTGTCAGAATGTTATTGTACTGTACAGAAACCATAATATTTAATGAGTATGAGCATTGATTTAATAGTGTATTTGTATCTATAAAGTCTCCTATGCATTATGCTTAAAAATGGGCCACATATTTATTTTGCTAAAGCAGCTAAAGTTTTAACTGTGAAATTATAGGAGCTATTATGAAATTATACATCAAAATATATTAAAATCCTTATTATGTTGGTAGAGATAATTTATTAAAAGAGCTCTTTCAAAATTACAGTTCAGACACAGATAGCATGAGCAACAAAAGGAAAGAAAGATAAATTAGACTTTACCAAGTTTAAAAGACTTTGTGCATCTGAAGACATAATCAGACAGTAAAAAGACAATCTACAGAATGACAGATAATATTTACAAATTTTATATCTGATAAGGGTCTGTATCCAGCATATATGAAGAATGTTTAAAACTCAACAACACAAATAGCTCAATTCTTAAAAATGGGCGAAGGACTTGGATAGAGATTTCTCCAGAGAAGTTATACAAATGACCAAAAACCTTACAATGAAAAATGACCAACTTCACCAGTCATTTTGAAGTGCAAATTAGAACAAGAATGATTTACCATTTCACCAAAGAGGATGTCTTCATATTAAAAATCACATAATAAAACACAAAGATAACAGAAACTAGCCAGAGTTGAGAAGGAGTTAGATAAATCACAACCCTTATGCATTCCTGGTAGGAAAATGAAGCGTGCAAACACTGTGGAAAACAGTTTGATTGTTCTTTAAAAAGTTAAGCATAGAATTAACTAATGACCAAGCAATTCTATTTAGATATATACTCCCTAAAACTGAAAACAGATACTCAAATACATGCACACGTATGTTCATATCAACACTGTCTACAATAGCCAAAAGGTGGAATCCTCCCAAATATCCATCAATACATAAATAGATGAATTTTGGTGTATATATACACAATTGAATTTTACTCAGTCATAAAAAAAAAAATAAGTATTAACACATGCTAGGATGTGGATGAGCACATGAAACCCGTTATGCTAAGTAAAAGAAGCCAGAAACAAAAGGTCACATATTCTCTCATCCCATGTATATGAAATATCTAGAATTAGGTAAGTTCATACTGACAAAATGCAGCTTGGTGGTTTTTAGGCAATGAGCAGGGATGGGAGGTAGGTATAGGGATTCCTTTTGGTGTGATAAACACGTCTTGGATTTAGATAGAAGTGGTGGCTGTACAGCATTGTTAATGTGCTAAATGGTACTGAATTATTCATTTTAAAGTAGTTAATTTTATATTACATCAGCTTCATCTCAATAAAAAATGCAAAATAAAGTTATAGCTCAGCATTTTCTTAGTGAGATTGTGCCTTTTGTTAAATATTCCTATGGATATGGCCAAGTCAGACCACAGCGTTGGGTCCAAATTTAAGAACTGTCAAATATGATGACAAAGGCACGATTCATGGTGCTTTCATTTCGGTTTAGGTTTACTAGTCCAAAAAGTAGTGCAAAGAAGGATGTAAAGCAGAAAATGAAGTGACTTTATCTGGCTCTGTGTTGCTGCTCTCATTTCTCGTAGGAACCTCATTTATTGAATATTATCAGTTCAGCCAGCCAAGAGTGCTCAACCTGACATACAGATGGGGCTTCTCAGTTGCATTACACAGACGGAAACCCATGTCGGCACTCAGCCACCCTTCTACCAGCCCTCCTACCATCAGGTAAGGAAATTCTTGATACTTCACAGTTGCATCCAAAAGTAGTCCTCGTTACTGAGTCATAAAACTCATAACCTAAATTAGATTTATATATATCGTGTCAACAATGTTTGGTTAGCCATGCTATACTTTGGAAGTCATACAATAACGTATAGATAGCATATGAAGTCCATAAATTTATTAAATAGCAATGAACGGTCAGTTCAAAATAAGCTTTAGGCCATATTGTTCTTCCTATTTTCATTCTCAGATATTCTCTCTTGATTTAGGAGAGAACTAGAACTAGGAGAGAATTTACAAAAGTGATTTTGCTTTTCCTTACATTTCAATGCAATTGTATGAATCCTAAATCAAATACTATTTAGTTTTACTTGCATTTTTCATGTCAACATAGTTTAATATATAAATATATAATATTCATTATAATTTTAACTCAATATTATATTAAATTTAACCCTAATATCATAATTAATATACTAATTATATTAAATATAACATTATTTAATATATAACTAATATAATAATTTAAAACTCATTTATACTTATAAATAATTGTAATATTTATATTGTATTTATATATTATTTATATTTATATCTTTATCTATATAATATTACAAATAATACAAAAATTATAAATATAGTACATAATTCCTTGTGCCTCTCATTCAGTTTCCTTCAATAATTTCATCTTACATAAGTATATTACAATACCAAAACTATTTACCTTGATCTAGCCCTCTGTCAGTACCATACTGTCATGGATTGCTGGAGCTACTTAAAAAGTAGGTACCTACTACTAGCTTTTTGTTTTATTTATCTACTCTGCTTCTGTTTTAATTTACACTGATTGGTGTTATTTCCTTAGTATTCCCTTCCTTTTACTCAATTTGAATTTACTTTAATCTTATTTTCTTATATCTATATAATTGCGGTAGGAACTTAGGTTACCTATTTGAGTTTTTTTCCTTTTCTCATGTAGGAATTAGTGCTATAAGTTTCCCTGTTATCACTGATTAAGTTATACCCCTCAGTTTTGGTATATTTTCATGATCATTCGATTTCTTTTTCTTTTTAATTTCCCTTAAGATTACTTGTTTGAACAATGACATTTAGAAATATATTTAGTTTCCAAGAATATGAAAATATTATTTTTCCTTTTGTTACCATTAGTTTGATTTCATAGTGATCAGAAAACACTATTTCTGATTCTTGAAGTCTGTTTTGTGGTCTTGGATATAGTATACATTGACATATGTTCCGTGGACCAGGGCCCTGGAAGGAATGTAATGTCTATTCTTCTGTTCAATAGAGAGTTCCATGAATGTCAATTAGTTCCTGGTAACTGATGTTGTGATTGTTGTCTTACATACCTGATGATTTTTTGTCTAATCATTTCATCAGTTGTTGAGAGAGAAATATAAAAGTCTCCAATGTTAAATGTGGATTTGATGATTTCAACTCTCAGTTCTATCAGTTCTATCAGTTTTTCCTTTACATAATTTGCAGTTCTGTTATTTAGTGCTTCTAAATTAGTTCACTTCTGGAGTGAACTTCTTCCCTCCTTTATGCAATATTCTTTCTGTTCCTGGTAATTTTCATTTATCTAAAGGCTAATTTACCCCTAATTAATATATTTACTTCTGGTTTCTGTTGGTTAATATTTACTTTATCTTTTTGCAATCTTTCTCTTTCATACTCTGTTATCATTATATTTACATAAGTTTCTTCTGGATATCATACAGTTGGATCACAGTATTTTATACACTCTACCAGTCTCTGACTTTGATTAATATATTTAGACCATTTTTACCAAATATAAATATTGATGTATGTTAAGGGATTACGTCTGCAAATTTTGTTTGTCTTTTGATTGTTGTGTACGGAGTTTTGTTTTGTTTTGTTTTTGTTTTTTTTTGCTTTGTTTACTTGTTTTTGTCTTGAACTTTTTTTAGAATTTTATTTTTATTTACCGATAGTGTGTTTTTCTTATTTTTAGTCTACCTATTTGTCCAGATTTTTTAGTGGTTGCTCTAGCTACTATAAAAAATATTCTAATGCTGTTGACATCTTAGCAATTGAATAAAATGTAAGAGAGCTTACTTCATTTTATCTCTTTACTCTTCTTATTTATAATGTCCTTTAATATCTCCTCTATATACATTGACAACCATGTTAGACATTGTTTTAAATTTTACTTCCATCAATGAAAATAATTAAGAAAAGGAAAGACAAAAACTTTAGCTTATTACATTTACTATACTTTCGCTCCTTTTATTTATGTATTCTTTTTTATTTCCAACAGAGATAGACATTTAAAATGATGTTAATTACTATTTAACAGCAAATCTTCAATGTTTCATTGCCACAAGACTTTTCAGAACATCTGGTCAACCATGTTACAGGAAATAAATCTCCACTCTTTCCAATAATCATTTTGCTTTTGACTAATTCTTTGTATTCTTAGGGGGATAAGTCAAAGATGTTTGAAGTATGAATGGATTATGAGGAAGTGACCCAAAAGGAAATCACTGAGGTCCAGTTTACCAATGCCACTTCTTTGAAAATTTAAACAAAATGGTTTTTGCTGAATAATTCACAAATGTTGTCCAGAAACAGTGCTGCTGAAGTAGTTTCTAAATATCTGCTTAAACAAAGCAGTAGGCTTGTATGTCTCTGGGATGCCCATGCTTTTATAAATTAAACTGCAGGTTGGTCTCTTCTGGGTTGTTATCAGACCATCACTCATGGGCGAAATCGACCCCAAATATGCATTCCATTCCACTGCAAATAAAGGGGTAGTGCCTACCTCAGTCTGAGATCCATCTAAACATTTCTATCACCATATCCACTAGAAAATTTTCCATTGGAAAATTAGTTTTCATTTAATCAGTTTTTATTTAGGAAGCCCTATCATCAAATTCAAGAATATGTTCTGCTTCATAACTACAAGAAAAAAACAAATCAAGAAGTACTTGACAGTACAAGCAGGTTTTGATTATTTCTTTATTAATAAATCCACATGTAGAATATCAACATTTAGATGTGGCCGACTTGAATACACTGAGCTTGCTTTATTTTCATCTTTATCAATCCTATTTTCTTATGCATCTTTTTATATTTTTGAGTATATATATAATAAAGGTTAGGTATAATTTTGGTTTTTGGTGTTTTTTTGGTTATTGTTTCTTTCTTTCTTTTTTTTTTTTTTAAGATTTTATTTATTTATTTGACAGAGAGAAATCACAAGTAGATGGAGAGGCAGGCAGAGAGAGAGAGGGAAGCAGGCTCCCTGCTGAGCAGAGAGCCCAATGCGGGACTTGATCCCAGGACCCTGAGATCATGACCTGAGCCGAAGGCAGCGGCTTAACCCACTGAGCCACCCAGGCGCCCCTGTTTATTTCAATTGGAATTTATGTACAGTAATTTTTTTGAAGTCTTGCAATTTTGAAAATAGAAGTTTAAAACTTTGTCTCTAGCTAGAAAAAGAAAAGTGTTCATTACAAAAGGTAAGTGGCTGTCTTTTAAATTCTTCATAGTGTAATTTATCTTATTGTTGTGGTTACATAGGATACAAACAAATAAAATAGTGGAAACATATCTATTTGATGAATTAGAGGAAGTCTATTCTGAAGTCACTGAAAGTACACATATCACAGTATATACCTGATCTAGAAAAAGTGGAAACTGTAGCCATAATATAAATTCAAAATTGAAGTAGGAAAAATAATTAGGTTTAGCATTAACTTCCAATTTCTAGAAAACTTTAATGTCATATCATTTTTCTGGTACTTGATTTGAAAATCACTCTAATTTGTGATTGGATCCTATGAAGAGTCTACAGTGACTTAATGCTTAAATACATATGAATAAATAAATAAATAAAGGTTCCACATTCTTATTGCTATTGATAGCTCTTATTGTTTTTTTATATGTGTATAAGCAGGTATGTAAAAAGAGCCAGAAACTGGGATGAATAAAGACAAGTTAACTATCCTTGTAGCTTTCCATATCATCACTGACATTTCTATAACCTGATATGGTTTTTGTGGCTTCTATTTGTTAATTATTATGAAGAAGATTCTCATTATAATTCAGCCAGTAATTTAATCAAACATTAGATTTGTTCTTGGATTTCTTTGCCTTGAATTAATCATGTTAATTTTTCCTTGGATCACTTCCATTTAAAGGCACATTTTGCTTCAGATTAACTCAATTTTTCTTTTATGAAACCAATAGGTCTAATTCATTTCCAGGAATTTCCTATATAAATGATGCTATATAACTCCCCTCCACTCCCCAGCCCCCATTCGTAGGAATGCTGACAACACTGACTTCATCTTTGGCTCTCCATCTTGTTCATGCCTATGAAATGTCTTCTCCCAGGGATACATGTTCTAGGCCCGTTGGAGGTTAATGTATGTCCTGGCCATAATGTGGGAAGACTTGTTTTGATCTTCCCTAGAGTGGTGGACAAAGGGCTCCACTTAATATAACCAGTAGAGATGATACACAGAAGACATCTCCTGATAACTAGTAGAGATATTCTGGAACAAAGATGGTGTCCTTTAGGTAACTAACCTTTGACCTCACCATGATGATTGCCCTCACTCTAAAAAAGCTGTGGGTTAAGGTCCAGTTGTGGGGCAGAGAATGGTTGCATAGTATCAGGTGGCTTGTCTGTCAGATTCCCTCATCAGTAAGTTATCCTGAATAAAAATCTGGGGAAAACGTAAAAAGTGGCTTGCATTGGATTTTGGTCTTCAAGAGCCTTCTCAGTCTGGAGGATAGTTTACTGTCTCTTTCCTACCTCTAATGCCATAGCAGAAAGGAAATGAAGAAACAGATTATCTGCTAAGTCAGTAAAGTATTAGTTCTGAAACTGTGCATATCCAACATTCCATTTGATGGGGGATAATAACCATAATGGAATTGAGGGAATGGATAGGTTTAGAGTATTCTGTGATAACCGCAGGGGATAATTTAAAGAGCAAATGTGATTTTTCCAGTGTGAACTCTGATAAACTCTTTAGCCTGTATTTCCATCAAATCAGAAAACATAACTCTTAAATAGACAATTCTACATTTGTTTTATTCCCAGAGACCCAAAAAAGGTGCTTGGATCTGATATTAGAATTTCTAACAGGAAAACAAACACTAATGTCTTAATTTCTTGCAGGTCTAGAGAAATCTCTATAGATGAAGACTCCATATTACTAAGTGGAGAGAGGGCTAACTGTTTTATTCCCAGAGACCCAAAAAAGGTGCTTGGATCTGATATTAGAATTTCTAACAGGAAAACAAACACTAATGTCTTAATTTCTTGCAGGTCTAGAGAAATCTCTATAGATGAAGACTCCATATTACTAAGTGGAGAGAGGGCTAACCTTGAAAATGATCAAAATATGGACAAAACCAAACAAAATTATCCTTAACCATACATCACAAATTGAACTCATTTTACAAGAACTTCAAACACTTAGTCTTTGAAAACAATCCCTCCCTATGTTTTACTCAAATCTAAATTCTTCATATTACTATAACGTACTTTATATCCTCAACCACATTTTTCCAAACATTTTTGAAGCTGATAAATCCTTTATTTATGCAATTGTTTAGCATATGTCCAAGGTGTCATATAGATAAAAGACAGATAGTCTAATGACAGTGTAGCCAGAAGGCCCAGAATATTACATGGTTACAGTCTGTTCCTTTTCCCATCAACCACTGAAGACATTGCTTGATGAAATTACTTTGGGGCGGGGAGCGGACAGGAAAAAACCCAGAAAAAATTATTTAAAAGTCAGCTATCACAGTGATTAAGAACGACACTGAAGAGTAAAAATGGTTAAAGGAGATATCCTAAGATGTTTCTTTTTCATGCTTTCCTGAAATATAATTAGCACACAAAAACTGCACATAATTAATGCATACAATTTGGTTAATTTGGACATATGTATATACTCATGTTACCACCACCATAATCAAGGTAATAAACTTCCATTGTTTCCAGAAGTTTCTTGTGTCTTATTTTTTTTTTTTTCTTGGTTGTTTTTGTTGTTGGCAAGAACACTTAACTTAAGATCTGCCCTCTCAATAAAATATTAATATATCATTGTTTACTATAGGCAACTACATTGTACAGCAGATTTCTTACTCATTTGTGTAACTGCAAGTTTATACGTACTCAACACTCTCCTCTCTCCTTGTACTTTCATTCTATAGTAACTACAATTCTATTGTCTCCTTCTGTACCTATGACTATTTTAGATGTCTCATATAAAAGAAATCATTCAGTGTTTGTCCTTCTGTGACTATCCTATTTCACCTGGCATAATGTCTCTCGAGTCCATTCACATGGTCACAAATTATAGGATTTCCATATGTTCTATGTCTGAATAATATTACATTGTATGTATATACAACATTTTCTTCATCCATTTTCTGTTGATGGCCATTTGTTTCCATATCATGGTTATTATGGATAACGCCATGTTAAATATGGGAGTGTAGATATCCCTTCAAGATCCTGATTTCAATTCTTTGGGATATATACTCAGAAATGGAATTCATGGATAATATGGCATTTATATTTTTTAAAATTTTTAGGAATTGTCATACTACTTTTCACAGTTGTGGTACCACTTTACATTCCCATCAGTGGTCCACAGGGGTTCTAAAGCACAGGCTCATCAACACTATCTTTCGTTTTTGCTTTTGTTTTGTTTTGTTTTGCTTTGCTTTGCTTTGTTTCGATAACAGCAATCTAATAAGCAGGAGGTAGTATCTCATTAGGACTTTGACCTGCATTTTCCTGACAACTGATGAAGCTAAACATCTTCTCAAATAGCTGTTGGTCATTTGTATGTTTTTGTTGGAGGAATGTCAACTCAGTTCCTTAGCCCATTTTTAATGGGTTCATTTGATTTTTGTTTTTAGGCTGCAGAAGTTCCTTATATATTTTGGAAATTAACTCCTTCACATACATATGGTTTGCAAATATTTTCTTCTATTCTGTAGGCTGCTTTATACTGTTACTGTGTCCTTTGGTGTGCAGAAGATTTTTAGTTTGATGTAGTACCAGTTTGTCTGTTTTTGCTTTGTTTGCCTAGTTTTTTGATGTCGGATCTGAGAAACTATTAATGAGATCAGTGTCAAGAAGCTTTTCTCCTATATTATTTCCCAGGATTTTTATGGTTTCAGACTTTACATTTAATTCCTTAATCCATTCTAATGTTTATGTAGAGTGTAAGTAAGTGTTCAGTTTCCTTCTTTAAACTTTTTTATTTACATATAGTTGCCACATAATTTTACATTAGTTTCCAGTATACAACTTAGTGATCTGATAGCTTGATAACTAATGCTATGCTCACCACAGGTGTAGCTACCATCTGTCACCATACATGCTATTAATTTACAATTGACTATATTCCCTATGCTGTACCTTTTATTCTGATTATTTATTCATTCCGTAATGGTTAGAACGTTATGGAATGGAAACCTGTATCTTTCACTTTCCTTCACCCATTTTTATTTTTTTTAAATGTGTATTTCTAGTTTTCCCAATACAACTTATTGAGGAGATTATCCTTTCACAAAGTGTTCTTGGCACCAAAAATCAGATAATCACATAAGTGTGGTTTATTTTTGGGCTGTTTGATTCCATTGCTTTGGTTGATTGTTATGCCTACTGTTATGCCAGTCTATTCTGCTATTTGTTGTTATGCCAGTGCCATACTGTTTTGATTACTGTAGCTTTTTAATATATTTTGAAGTCAAAAAGTGTCTTTTCCTAAAACAAGACATTCTATAGCCTTGGGACCACTAATATAAAACTACTAATAAAAATTAAAAATAATATAATTTGATGAATTTTTAAATTTTAATACCTACTATATTATTTAAAGTAGTAGTTCTATGTAAAAAAAAAAAAAAAAGCCACTAATTATTTGCCGGAGATTCACTGTTGTTCAAGGTAGAAGTGTTTAGCACATTTCTTTATAGGTGAAATTTTTAATGTTGGGCATAATAATTCTTTTTTGTGTGTACTGACTTTTCAAAATGGTTGAATGTAGAAATCAAATAATTGGTTTAAATGTTTAAGAGAAATTGAATTTTTAAATTATCTGTATATTTATTGTCCATCTATATGTACATATGTAATATATAAAACTTGTTTTTTAGACAAAGGTCAAATTTATGTGTCTTATCTTCTGCTACTTTTGCTTTTGGTATCTGACTGAAGTAAAAATTGCCTAGTCCAATGTCAGGTAGTTTTACTGCTATATTTATTCTAAAACATTCAGTGTTTTCACTCTTAGATTTAGTTCTTTTTTTTTAAGATTTTAGTTATTTATTTGACAGACAGTGAGAAAGAAAATATAAGCAGGAGGAGTGGGAGAAGGAGAAGCAGACCTCCTGCTGAGTGGGGAGTCCAGTGTAGGGCTCCATCCCAGGACCCTGGGATCATGACCTGAGCCAAAGGCAGTTGCCTAACAACTGAGTCATCTAGGTGCCCCCCCTTAGATTTAATTCTGTGATCCTTTTTGAATTACATTTTATATATGGTTTGAGATAGGGATGAAACTTTATTCTTCTTCATGTGATATCCAGTTTTCCAGGTATTATTCACTCAAAACACAGTTTTTTCCCATTGAACTGTTTTGGAAATCTTGTTGAAAATCAACTAATACTGTAGTAAAATAAAAGAGGGAAGAATATGTGAATAAAACCAGTAATCTGTTTTTTAAAAGGTTTTATTTATTTATTTGACAGAAAGAGAGAGGACAAGCAGGGGAAGAAGCAGGCAGAAAGAAAGAGAGAAGCAGGCTCCTCACTGAGCAGGGAACCTGATGCGGGCCTCATCATCCCAGGATCCTGGGATCCTGACCTGAGCCAAAAGCAGATACTTAACTGTCAGAGCCACCCAGGCACCCCTAAAACCAATAAGCTGATGAGATTGATTCATATTAGTGGAGTTACCTAAAATCATTTATGCATAGACATTAGTCTTTTTTCTTTAATACACACAATTACTTATAACGTTTTGATTTCCACATAATTCTGTGCTGTTAGCCACATATAGGGTGGAAATAAGAGTAGCTCAACACTAACACTTTATACGCTTTACTTTTCCACAGAAGTGGGAATTATTTTCTCAATCAAAAAATTAAAGAACAGATATATGTGATAATTATTAATTATTGCTACTTATTATTGAACATAATTATGAGAAAATAAATATTTAAGATTCAGAAATTATTCCTAAAATTTTCAAATATTGTTTTCATTTTAAAAGTCTGTCCTTTTAAATCCTAAATGGACAGATATTAAATACTGTCTGAAACATTATCTTTTTGATAAGATTTGTTTTCACATATCACATGGAGTCAGAAAGAATTCACCCATCCACTTAAATGTCTAATGTTATTAAAAGAACAAAGAATTTATGTCAGGGTATTTTTTTTGGATTTAATAGTTCCTAGAGAAGAACAAACCATTATCTATAGGATACAGATGAAAACTATTTATCTTGTTCCTTGTATCCAAACTATATTTCACAGTTCATGAGACTCAGATGGGAAGCAGTTTTCAATAGAAATGGTGCTAGGATTTAATCATAGTTAAAAAATATATGTGCACAATGGGCAGGAGTGCTATAAGAGAGAGGGGCCATAAAATCATCCATCATATAAGTAGAGACATAAAATTAATGATTTTGAATTTTATAACAGGCAGATATGTTAAAAACACTGCTACTGCTTCTTGAAACAATAAATAATAGAAAGTGAATTTTACCAAGTACCACAGTTATTCATAATATAGTAAAAATAGATTTTGGAACAATAGATAATCAGATATTTTATGCAAATTTCTTTTTAATCATTTTCCATTTCCTAAATATGAAAATGTATGTATAAAATAAAATAAACATGTTAGCCACCAATTCTGTATACATATTTTTATGTACTTAATTGTGTCACCTCACAATTATATGTTGAACCTCTAGCTCCCTCCCCACCCCTCAGCATTGCATTTGGAAGTAAGGCTTTTAAAGAGGTGACAAATGTTAAATGAGATCATATGTGTGGGACCCTAATCCCCTATGGTTGTGTCCTTAGAAGAAGAGGAAGAGACACAAGAGATGAATTTGCATGAGAACAGACCATGTGGAAGGACATGGGAGAAGGCAGCCACCTGTAAGCCAATGAGGTAAGCTTCAGAACAAATAGCACCTGCTGACACCTTGGACTTCCAGTTTCCACAACTGTGAAATGATAAATTTCTGTTGGTTAAGTCATTCAATCAGTGGTGTTTTTTGAAGTCATAGCGTACTGATACACACATTAAACAAAAAAATGATGATTTGGAAGAGAAGAGAAACTTAGGGGATATTACTATATTAGTTTTCTAGGGCTGCCATAACAAAACACTACACAGCATGGCTTCATTATCTCATTATTCCAGAATCCAAAAGTCTTAGGTAACATGGTAGCAGGTTTGGTGTCTCCTGAGGCCTCTGTGCTTGGCTTGCAGAGGGTAACCTTCTCTCTATGTCCTCATATGGTTGTCTCTGCACATGTACTTGCCCAGGGTCTTTCTGTTTGTGTCCTAATCACCTCTTTTTATAAAGACATCAGCTATACTGAATTAGTGCTCACCCTACCACCCTACCTTAGTCTAATTATCATCTTTAAGACTCTCTTTCCAAATACAGTCACATTTCCAAGGTACTGAAGATTGGAATTTCAACACAGGAATTTGGGAGGGAGCATAATTCAGCCCATAACAGTTATATTCACAAAGCTTATTTACAAAGGAGTTAAAAAATGAAATGAAATGCATATTTTAATTTTGAATATGTAATCTAATAGGAAAATACACTTCAACTAGCAAATTGCTAAAGGGCCGTATATATTTGCTCACATTCTTTGCTTAATATTCTCTAATAAGGGTGGAGAGTCTTGCTGGCTCAGTCGAAGAGCATGTGACTCTTTGATCTCCAGGTAATGAGTTTGAGCCCCACATTAGGTGTAGAGATTACTTAAAAGAAATACATAATAAATAAATAAATAAACAAACAAACAAAACATATTCTTTAACAAGGAGTTTACTGCTAATAAAATGACAAAGTAGAAATGTACAATTTCATTATTTGATAATGCTTCTAATGTTCAATGTTTCTAAGTCTTAGAACAATAGTTGGGATAATGTTTCCAAACTGTTTTGTATTTTTATTTGTTTGTACTACAAAAAGTTATTTTATATATATATTTATATATATATATATATATATATAAAAAATAAAATATATGTGAACCTCATTACCTCTTTTGGCAATTAACAACTTATTTTGAAATTTTACTTGATCTATACTATTTCATCTATCACTTTCCACAATATTTTGAATCAAATTCCAAATATTCTAAGATTTAATTCATAAATATTCATTTAAAATAAGAATTTATAAGAACTTTCTATTTTTTCCTCAAAATCATAAAATTACAGTATCCTGATCCCAGTGATCATATTTGAGACAAAAATTTTATTTAAATATATAGGATACTAAAGTGGTTATATTATTTATTTGAACTAAAATTATGAAAATATGTTAAAATTATTCCTTATTAATAATTTTGGGAAATTTTTAAATGCTTTCTCCTATAGATAAAATGAAAATTAGAAGAAACATGCAATATTCTGGTAAAAATTCAGGTAAGTTACTTAACTCTAAAATAAAATATATCAAACCAGAATTCTGTGAGGTATCACTAGAGGTTTTTCAAGGTAAGATGATTGAAATTAAGTCAGTTCTTTATTTCTGTATTAATGTACAATGACAAAGGGATTGAGAAATCTCATTAGCTGTTTCATTAAAGGTTTTCCAGCACTGCTTGTTAGGCTAGAGTGGTACATACTCACCTGACTGAGGCAGTTCTAGATCAGATAGTATTAGTCATTGATAATTGGTAAGTGTGATATTGCAAGGAGATGACATTAGACTTTCTTTTTGGAAGAAACTTCTTCAACCTCTTCTGTAGGCTGCTGACTGACTTACCTCACTGAGTATGTTCCTTTGCAAAAGGGCATTAACAGTAAAAACTATTTCATAGGATGCTAATTAGTGCGATTTTCAAAAGTACTTAGTATAGTGTTTGATACATAAGATATTAAATAAGTTTTCTTTTTTAATTTATTTGACAGAAAAAGATAGATGGAGAGGGAACACAAGAAAGGGGAGTGGGAGAGGAAGAAGCAGGCTTCCTGCTGACTGGGGAGCCAGATGCAGAGCTAGATCCCAGGACCCCGGGATCATGACCTGAGCTGAAGGCAGACGGTTAAAGACTGAGTCACCCAAATGCCCCTAAATGAGGATATTAAATGAGCAAATTTTATATTAAGAGGATAAATCCAGGAACTATTCTGCTTGTAGCCTATCCTTTTAAAAAATGTAGTATGTTACTCTTTAATAGAATTATAATATTTTAATATAATAAATGATATATAAAAACTTTACATGCCTTGGTATTTTTATTTTCTATATGGTGTTATTCATGTATTACCTTTATTTTTAAATAGGTGTATAAAGTAATAACAAGATTAAGATTCTTTATTCTGAACTAACTTATTTATAATCTGCCAAAGTGCTATATTGAAGGTTACAGAATATAGAAGTTCTGAATTGCACTGAAGCTTTCATAAGCCAGTGGTTATAATGACCAGCAGAGACTCCACAAAACCATTTACTCACAAGAGGAAAAATATCACTGATTGGATTAGAAGTGGAAAGACTAATGCATTTTTGTCCTTAAGGATTAGAAGAAAAATGGTTCTCTCAACTCTGCAAGTTAGCACAACAAGCAATCCAAAGCATTATTTGTGTGAGGCAGTTTGTAGAAGCTGTTCCATTTGTCACTAAAAGTAGTGGTTGAGGTTCAGGAAAATTTGAGTTATGGTTCAGCCCCAGGGTCAGTGGCCACATATTCAGAGCAATACCCTAGGTTTAAAGGTGATTCACATCCTCAGAAACACTCAGCATTCTCATCTACCCCAAACTATTAATCCTTAACTTGCAGTGCCTTTTTAAAGAGGAGTAAGATTAGATTACCTACAAAGTTTTAAAATATATATGTGTGTGTTTATTTATACAAACACACAGAAAAATGTTCACATATGTATATGAACATATATGAACATTCTTCCATACAACACCTGTTAAACATTTTTAGTGAATGCTTAAATGATAACTATCTCAGAGGGTTTTTACATGTATTTTTACTTATTTGTTAACTTTGAACTTGAGACTTGACTGCAAGTAAACACTGTTCCATTTTCAGGTAAACGGTGTCTCAGGAGCTGTTTGACACACCTTAAAAAGGAAAAAAAGAAGTTTCACTTCTTTTCAGCATAGAATTTCAAAGGTCTCTGAAGCACAGCAAAAACTAGAAAATGGGAATTTATATAGTTGGAAAACAGGCATCAGCAATTTGTACAGGATATCTCCCATTCCCTATGGTTACAAGGTTATAGCTTATAGAAACACATTTTTCAAGGTACCTACTATAAAATTTCAAAATGATTAAAAAATAACCAGATGATTCTTGGTTACTTTTAGCATGGGCATCTAAAAATATAACATAGGGGTGCCTGGGTGGCTCAGTGGGTTAAGCCTCTGCCTTCAGCTCAGGTCATGATCTCAGGGTCCTGGGATCAAATCCCACATTGGGCTCTCTGCTCAGCAGGGAGCCTGCTTCCCCCTTTCTCTCTCTGTCTACTTGTGATCTTTCTCTGTCAAATAAATAAATAAAATCTTTAAAGAAAATAAAATAAAATCTAACATAGAGCAAGGACTGCATCAGCCTCAAGGTGGATAATGTCTACCTAGATCATGTATCATTAAAATGGCTTCACATATTTTAACTATTTTCTTTTTTTTTTTTTTTTTAAGATTTCATTTATTTATTTGACAGACAGAGATCACAAGTAGACAGAGAGAAAGAGGAGGAAGCAGGCTCCCCGACAAGCAGAGAGCCCAATGCGGGGCTCGATCCCAGGTCCCTGAGATCATGACTCGAGCTGAAGGCAGAGGTTTTTTAACCCACTGAGCCACCCAGGAGCCCCTTAACTATTTTCAAATAAAGTTGTTTTGCTCATATAAACAGTAAGCCAGATGAAGAAAAATCACCATCAAAAAACAAATCTTTGCCAGCCCATTTATATGTGTCAAGCATCGTTTAAAACTATGCTATATGACTAGGCCTATAGCACCTGTGCTGTACTCGGAAGAATTTTAAGATGGCCCCCACTTCCTATTGCACATTCCCTTGCAAAGTTCACTTCCCTTGAGTTGTGGGTGGGACCTGTCAATATGACAGAATATTCACTTCTTTGATTAGGTTATGTTATAGGACAAAGATAAGAATTTGCTTTTTTTGTTGTTGTTGTTGTTCTTTTGTTTTGTTTTGTTTCTTTTTCTTTTCTTTTCCTACAACAACTGATTCTCCAATTCTCTAACATCAACGGGGTATAATTCAAATCAATTCTAGCAATGGAATGAGCTCAATTAAAGGATCCATCCCACAAGACTACCCCAATTTCACAGCCAGATGTAAGTGGGGTCCACAAGTGACCTATATGTCTGCCTAGCCGACTACAGATCGGGGGGTTCCCACAAACACACATTAGGCTTGATAATTTGTTAGAGTAACTCATAGAACTCAGAAAAGCATCATACATATGAACATAGTATTATTATAAAGGATAAAATTAACAGTCAGATGAATAGGGACATAGAGCCAGGTCCAGAAGGATCCTAAACACAGGTGCTTCTGTTCCAGTGGAGTCAAGGTACATCATCCGACCACCAAGTAGACATGTTCACCAACCCAGAAGCTTCCCCAAATCTTATCATTCTGACTTTTTAAAATTTAGTTTGGGGCGCCTGGGTGGCTCAGTGGGTTAAAGCCTCTGCCTTTCGGCTCAGGTCATGATCCCAGGGTCCTGGGATCGAGCCCCACATCGGGCTCTCTGCTCAGCCAGGAGCCTGCTTCTTCCTCTCTCTTTCTCTGCCTGCCTCTCTGCATACTTACGGTGTCTGTCAAATAAATATATAAATAAATAATCTTTTAAAAAAATAAATAAAAATAAAATTTAGTTTAATTAAAAAAATTTTTTTTAAACATTTTATTTATTTATTTGTTAGAGAATGAGAGTGAGAGAGAGAGAGTGCACAAGCAGAGGGAATGGCAGGCAGATGGAGAAGCAGGCTCTCCATTGAGCAAGGATCCCAGTGTGGGGCTTGATCCCAGGCTCCTGGGATCATGACCTGAGTTGAAGGCAGATGCCTAACTAATTGAAACACCCAGGCACCCCATTCTGACTTTTTTAAAATAAAAGTTTCATTATGCAGCAATGACTGATTTGATCACTGGCTATTGGTGACTGGATTCAATCTCCAATCACTCTCCCTTCCCCAGAGGTTAAGAGTATAACTGAAAGTTCTAACTCTCTATTCATGTGGTTAATTTTTCTGAAGTTATCTAACTCCCTCCCTCCCTTCTCTCTCTTTCTCTTTCTCACACACACACACACACACACACACACACACAAACACACACAATTTAAACATCTCATTAATATGCAAAACACACCTCACCTTTCACCCCATCACTCAGGAAATCCCAAGGGTTTTAGCAGCTCTGTATCAGAAACCACAAGGACAAACCAAATATTCATATACATATATATTCCTATATATTCATATATGTATAAAATGCTACAGATAGTCCCTTCAATAACTATGTTACTTGTGTGAGATTCTCCTAGGAGACTGAAAGAAGAGATGTGCTAGCTGGCCTTGAAATGGTGTGTGAGTTCTAGGAGCTAAGAATGGCTCCAGCTGACACCCAGAGAGAAACCAGGGCCCTTAGTCCTATAATTACAAGTGAATTAACCTAACACCTAATGGACTTAGAAGAGGATGTTGGACCTTTCTGAGATCATAGCCTTAGCTTCATATCTTTGATGTTAGCCTAATTGAGACCATGACCATAAAACCTAGGTAAACCCTGCCCAGAATCCTGACCTCAGGAAACTGAGAAATGAATTTATGTTCTTTTAAGCTACTCTATGTGATAATTTCTTGTACAACACTACAAAAATAATTCACTTTTCCTCATGGAATTCCTATTCTATTGGGAGAGACAGATAACAAATAAACCCGAGCCAAAGCTAATAATGCAGTTTCAAACAAGAAGTGCTTTGAAGTACAATATGGCTGGTGTAATAGGAAGGGTACAGAGTCTCAGTGATGACAGAGGATACCAGAAGATCACTACAGATATCTGAAAGTTCTGGAATGGGAGGAAGCTCATACAGGAAAATTCATAGAGGTGCACAAAACAAAATGGAGCAGAAGAAAATTTGGTGGGGGAGGAGTCTGGATATGTAGAAAGGTATTTGATCATAAAAACTCATGACAATCATTTATTTTTACTTTTTAGAACTCTTTGAACTCTTTTACTTTTAGAACTCTTTAAGTATTCTCTTCTATAGAGTTTTTAAAGTATTGAACATTCGGGGAATCTTAATAGCTTGTTTAATATTTTCAAACTCTGCTGATCTATTTATTTTTCTAACTGTCCTTCAGTCAATGTTGATGATCTGTTTTATTCTCACACAGTGGTCTATTTAATTATTATATCCAACTTTACATAGAACTGTAAAGAAATCTCTGATCTTCTATATATACAGAAAGACTCAGCAACAATGGGTGACATTTTATTTATATGAATGAGCTTTGGAATTAACAATGGTTCTATGTTTCTAATTTTTTAAAAGATTTTGTTATTATTTATTTATTTGAGAGAGTGCACAAGCAGTGGGAATGGCAGGTGGACAGAGAAGCGGGCTCCCCATGATCACAGAGGGAGAGGGATCACAGAGACAGAGGCAGAAGTAGACTCGCCAATGCGTGGAGAGCCCAATGTGGGGCTTGATCCCAGGACCCTGAGATCATGACCTGAGCTGAAGGCAGATACCTAACCAACTGAGCCACCCAGGTGCCCCCTGATTTTTCTCATACATTAGGTCATTAGGGATTTCTTCTATGTTTTTGTTGCCTATTATTTATTTAACAATTTCATGCACATAATACCTATAATTTTGTAGGTGAGGGGCAGGGCTACAAGAACCCCCCACTCCAGAGGTCCCAGACAGACCAGTTTGACCACTAACCACTAACGACATCCAGAGGCAGAGATAAAGTGGTGAAACAAGAAAAGAATTTATTTCAGTAAAGCCAACATCAGGAAGACAGTGGACTGGTGGACTCTGTCTCAAAAACTGTCTCTAAAGTACTGTAAATTCTGAAGGTTTATATAAGGAAAATATAGGACAAAGGTTAGTGAGTACATGCAGGTCTGCAGTAAACACCAGCCTGATCATTTTTGGGGGGATGAATCACAGGAAGTCTTGCTGGGACAGGATTGCCCCTATTGCTTGAAGGGGTAGTTTCTTTTCCTATTAGGGAACACTTTGCCCTCAGGGTCTTCTGCCTGAGGTAAGGGACAAACTGAGAAGGAGAACCCAGCTAGAAAGTCTGAGACCAAAATTGAAACAGAACCCAGTCCTCTTTCGATTTCATTAATGGTTGTGATTTGATCTTAATAAAATAATCATAAGTCATAATGATGTGCTAGAGCTGGCTTGCACCAGTTCATGCAAATCCGTTGTGAGCATTTCTTCTCAGCAACATGTTCAGTGATGTATTGGTAGTTTAAAATTGTCTGTGGTGAAAGCATTATATGACAAAATCAGTAAAAATATTATTTCTTTCCGCAGAGAGCCAGTTGCTAAAGTTCACTGGCATACCAGTGATCAGACCTATCATTGACATATTGATAAGTATAAATTGGAACAAGAGATTTCTCTGTAAATTATCAGCTTACTTTGACTTTCTATACTCATAAGAATAAATTTTGAGAAAAATAACTTTGTTCCAATTGCAATTTATGCATGTAAAGTTATTTACATGATATCTTTGCTGGTCACATTTAATGTAATAAAATTTAATTTGTATGTATAAGAAGTTAATTAAACAATAGTTTATTCTGGATGGTGAAATTAATATAGATTTATCACATTCAATTATATTTACTAATTAGAAAATCTCTTCACACCAACATCTTCTATTCCCTGATTCAATTATCATTCAGGGACATAGTATAGCTTTCTGCTCATAGGTAATTGTTGATGGAAAATAAAAAAGTCTATAATGTCATAAAATTTTCCTATCATATTAACTGGAAAGGAAAATATGCTTAGTTCCACATCTAAACACAAGAGAAACAAAGAGAATAATAATTATGTCATTCCCTGAAATATTTAATTTTCAAAAGAGAAAGCTGAGAAGCATATATTAACTTGCTAACAGGAAAAGAAAACTTGCATTTGTATCTCAGTGAAATAAAACAATAAAATAAAAGTAATATGACAGTTATTTCTGTATCTTAAATAAACCTTATTTATAGAATATCAGAATAAGAAATAAAAACACAGAATTATGACATATATGATGTGAGTACATCTAAATACAATCTTATTTATAGTAGTTTACTTTCCTCCTCAAATAACTATGGGTTATGTCCATTTGTATGTTTTTCACTTCAAAATTTTTATATCCAATTCTTTCTAGAAATTTAGATTTGATTGCTTGCACCAATTTCTGCCTAGGAAAACAATGAAAAGAATCAGATTGTAACTTTTATTTTGTAGCAGACTCTATCATCAAGGGCCCCATTTTCTTCTCCAGCTATGCCAACTTCTATTACTTCTGATATAAAAGAAAACTATTCAATGACATTGGAATGAGCAGTCCAAAACAGCTGGCTGGCATTTAATGTACATACCCAGTTCATAACTCATCTTATACACACTCCATTCCTTTTCTCAGATTCTTAAAATACACTTAGTTATTCACTGTCCAGAAGATCAAGAATTTTGTCAAATTCTTCAAAAATCATGAACTTTCCTAAAATAATGTCACTTATTCTTGCATGTGCTCCAAGGAAGTGTTACTTATTAGTTGCAAATACATGACTGTTTTTCAGTCTTTTATGAATCAAATTAAATATTTTGTGCAATGATCATCTTTTTTTCTGTTTTCATCTTAAAAATATTGAGTCATTTCTTTTTTTTTTTTTTTCATTTCATTTTTTAAGTGGAAAATATTCTTAGGACAGTGCTAGTTATATTTTTTCATTCCTGTCTTATGTCTAAGAAAAAAAAAAAGAACAAAGCAAAATGAGTTATTCCTGAGGACCGTTCTGAACATGATGCTTCATATTTTGTTTTTAGAGAAAAAATAATGAGATGAGAGAAACCCTAAGTTCAAGATTATACAAATAGAAGATTCATGAACATTTTTACTTAGAGTTTCTTGAAACATATGTGAACAATAAAAGTATAAACTAAAAATAAAACACCTAAGAAGAAAAGGCACTTTTCTAGACACTTTTCTTGTACTTTTCTAGTGACTAATGATTTAAAAGCAATATATTTTTTCCTGTATATTTATAGTCTTTGATATTAATTGCTAATAACCAAGTAACTTCAGAACTAAACATTAAGATAGGTGATGTTACAATTTATCATGAATCACAGAGTAAAACTAAAAATGAAAGAGGGTTCTAAACTAAAATTAAGTAATCTTTTGCCTTATTAATTAATGAAATATTATTTTAATTTTTTGGTTCCAATTCATTTGAAGCTTTATTTCATCAGAATCATTCTCAGACTTCTTTTCCCATTATTTGTGTTGATTTAGATAATTTGAGAATTATTTTTGGTGAATGCTATATTATAGGGGATTACATAATATTTAGGTACAGTGACTAATTGCTTCCAAAACATATACTAAAGTGTACATCCTTCATACAATATTATGACACGCTTCTTTAAACTTTATATGCACAAATAATAAGCTCTAAAGCAAACTTGAAAAAGAAAAACAAAGTTGGAGGCATCACAATTCCAGACCTCAAGTTATATTATAAATCTGTAGTGATCAAAACAGTATGGTACTGTCACAAAAATAAACACATAGATCAATAGAACATAACAGAAAAACAAGAAATCAACCCATAACTATACGGTCAATTAATCCTTGACAAAGCGGGAAAGAATATCCAATGAGAGAAAGTATCTTCAACAAATGGTGTTAGGAAAACTGGACAGCAACATTCAAAAGAATAAAATTAGACCATTTTCACTAACCGTACACAAAAATAAATTCAAAATGGATTAAAGACCTAAATGTGAGACTTGAAATGATAAAATCCCAGAGGAGAACAAAGGCAATAACCTCTTTGAAACTGATCATAGCAACATATGTTTCCTGAGGCAAGGGAAGCAAAAGCAAAAATAAACTATTGGGACTTCATCAAAATAAAAGTTTCTGCACAATGAAGGAAATAGTCAACAAAACTAAAAGGCAACCTTTGGAATGGATGCAAATGACATGTCTGATAAAGTGTTAGTATTCAAAATAAAAAAAGAACTTCTCAAAGTCAACACCCCAAAAAACAAAACAAAACAAAAATCCTATAATGAAATGGCCAGAAGACATGACAGACATTTCTCCAAAGAAGACATGTGAAAAAATGCTCAACTTCCTTCATCATCAAATCAAAACCACAATGAGATATCACCTCACACCTGTCAAAATAGCCAAAACCAGCAACACAAGAAACAACAGATGTTGGTGAGAATGTGGAGAAAAGGCAACCCTCTTCACTGTTGATGGAAAAGCAAACTGGTGCAGCTACTATGGAAGACAGTATGGAGGTTCCTCAAAGAGTTACACATAGAACTAGTTTATGATCCAGTAATTGTACTACTAGGTTACCCAAAGAATATAAAAGTACTAATTTGAAGGGATACATGCCCCCTTAGCATTATCTATAATTGCCAAATTATGGAAACAGCTCAAGTGCCCATCAACTGATGAATGGATAAAGAAGTGGTGTGTGTGTGTGTGTGTGTGTGTGTGTGTGTGTTGGAATATCACTCAGCCATCAAATAAAGAAATTTTGCCATTTACAATGACATGGATGCAGCTAGAGAGTTTTATGCTAAGACAAACAGCATATCATTATAGTCATATATGGAATTTAACAAACAAAAATAAGCAAAGGGGGAAAACGACAGAAAGAGGCAAATTAAGAAAGCTGTTTTTTTTTTTTTTTTTTAAGTAGACTCCCTGCTGAGCAAGGAGCTGGTTGCTGGGTTTGATGAGGGACTTGATCCCAGGACCTTGAGATCATGACCTGAGCTGAAGGCAGATGCTTAACCAACCAAGCCACCCACCCATGTGCCGGAAGAAATAGTCTCTTAACTATGGTCATCAGAGGGTCAATGGGCAGGGGCATGGGTGAAATATGTGATGAGGATTAAGGAGGGCACTTGTGATGAGCACCGGTGTTGTATGGAAGTGTTGAATTGCCATATTGTACAATGAAACTAATATCATACTCTGTGTTAAGTACCTGAAATTTAAATTTAAAAACTTTAAAATAAATAAATAAATAAATAAAGAGACCTCACTAAATGGAGGCAGGAATGGAGAAGCCTGAACAGCGATGGAAATATGCAGAGCAAGGCTGGCCAGTGGGGCTGAGTGCTTGACTAAAACTCTCTTCAAGGACTGTAATGCATTACTGTACATCAAGTCTGGTGTGAGGGACCAGCCTTGCCCTGGAGACCTGCCCAGTAAATCTTTTGTAATTGTCTGTGGTCAGGCCTGAAAACTCACACATAAGGTTTTTTCCTGCAACCAAATTCTGCAATGAGGATATGGTTGAAAATGCGATTTCTGGGGTGCCTGAGTTGTTCAGTAGGCTAAGCGTCTACCTTTGGCTTAGGTCATGATTCCAGAGTCCTGGGATGGAGCCCTACATTGGGCTCCCCGCGGGGCAGGAAGTCTGCTTCTCCCTCTGCCACTCCTTCTGCTTGTGTTCCCTCTATTGCTGTCTCTCTCTCTCTGTCAAATAAATAAATAAAACCTTTAAAAAAAATGCAATTTCTTTGCTCTCAAATTCAATAACACCATATTGTATACACACTATTATTGCATATAAAAGAGAAAAATAGATGACCATATTAGTTTTAGACTAAGTTATTAAGCTATTTTGTTGAATAGAAGGTAAGACTATTGAATAATATAAGTATCACACACACAAACGTATGGGAATGATAACTTTTATATGTGTAGTTAATATGGGGTTATTTGTTTTCATTAATAATGATGTAATTAAGAATACTTTGCAACACAAGCTGTAGCAATTGCCTTCAGTATTTGTGTCCTGTTTTCAGGGAAAATATCCTTCCTCAGTGAAAACCAACTTATTATTTTTTTAATATTCATAAAAATCAAAATCAATTATAATCTGGGTTACTGAACCATGCATGATATTAGCAGTTTTCATATTTTTTCCTTCCTCAGAATCATTTCTTCAAAAATATGAAAAAATGAGTAAATCTTTTAAATATTGCTTGTTTTCTTCCCAACATGCTTAAAATTCAAAAGTCCTTTAAAATATAAATATCGTTCTAATTTTTAAAAGCACATTTCTATTTAGCCAAGCTACATTACAGTAAATGTATTACACAGCAGATCATAGCACATTACATAGTAGGATAAATATTGATGCTTTAAAAGTGTTTTTTTCAATCAAATTCAGAATCCAGTTAGATTTTGTATCAAACTGACCATTAGATTTAAGTCATATACCTGCCTTTCTTTTGCTATTAGTTTGTGGTTTAGAACAGCCAAATATAAATCAGATAATTACAATTAGGGGTATAGTTTATGACCATGGCGCTGTGTAATTAAGTAGAATAATGTCACTTTTTTATGTTATTTTAAAAATTGAAATGAAATGCATATACTCTGTAATACTGAAGTGCACAAATGCACAAATATGTATGTATTACTTGATTCCAAAAATAAACGTGTGTATATATCTTTTACTAGATAATTTAGATTATCTTTAAATATTTAAGGAGTTAAAAAGACTAAATCAGAATGTTTCTTATTACATATAAGTGTGATAGCACTCACAAAATTAAAAAAAAATATTGAGGCAAAATTCACACAACATAAAACTATCCCTTAACCATTTTGAAGTGTAGACTGTCATGGCATTTAGTACATTTACGATGTTGTACAACCATCACTTCTCCCTAGTTCTAAAACATTTTTGTCATCCCCAAAGCAAACCCTATACCTTCAAAGTGGTCTCTACTCCTTTCTCCTCACCTGAACCCCTGGAAACCATTAGTCTGCTTTCTGTTTCTGTGGATTTACGTCTTCTGGAAATATCATACAAATGGAATCCTGTAATGTGACATTTTGTTTCTTCTTTCATTAGGCATATTTTCAAGTCTCATTGTCAGCACTTCATTTCTTTTGATGGCTGAATAATATTTAATGGGGTGTGTTTACCACTATTGCTTATCCATTCATCAATTGATGGGCATACTTGACTGGATATCACCTCTTTTCTATGGGGATTACAGCTTCTATGAAAATTTTTATGCAATGATTTATTTGAATACCTGTTTTCAATTATTTTAGGTTTGTTTTCAATTATTTTAGGTTTATATCTAGGATAGAATTAGTAGGTCATATAGTAATTCTTTGCTTAACTCTTAGAGGAACTATCAAACCACTTTCCACAGTGACTGCACAATTTTACAATGCAACCAGCAAAGTACAGTGTTCTAGTTTTTCACATCCATGCCAACACTAATTATTTTCTGATGATGATGATGATGATTGAAACTTCAATGTAAAGTAATATCTCTTTGTGATTTTGATTTGTACTTTTCTAGTGACTAATGATGTTGAACATCTTGTGCTTCTTGGTCATTTATAAGTCTTCTTTGGAAAGTTTACTCTAGTCATTTTCAATTTAAAATATTTTTTTAATTTATTTTTTATTTTTTATAAACATACAACATATTTTTATCCCCAGGGGTACAGGTCTGTGAATTGCCAGGTTTACACACTTCACAGCACTCACCAAAGCACATACCCTCCCCAATGTCCATATTCTCGTCATTTTCAAATTGGATTGTTCACCTTTTTGTTGTTGTGTTGTAAGAACTATTTCTAAAATTTTAGATATTAGATTCTTATCAGATGTGTGATTTACAATATTTTCTCCCATTCTGTAGATTTCTTTTTTCATTTTCTTAATGGTGTCCTTGAATATATAAAAGTTTAACTTTTGATGAAATCCAATTTGTCTAATTTCTCCCTTTCATTGCCTGTCCATTTAGTGTTATTTCTAATACTAAATATGAGTAAATATACATGAACTCTCATGTCCTCCATTCCCATGGCCACCTCTACTGTTGTGTGCATATAATGTGACTGATAGTCCAATTACACACACCTTACTCAATCTGGGTTAATGAGTGACTTCCATGGGACTCTCTTAATTTGAGTTTGAGTATGTCAGACATTCTCAATGACGGTGCCAGAGGTATACAATATAAAGCTTTAATCTTGTTGGTAGCCATATTTCCTGCTTCATGGAGAAAAACTACAGTTGGAGTGGATCACACTAATATAAGAGAGAATCAGAGATAAGAGCCTGAAATACAGTTCTGATTATTAAAGTCTTGGGTTACAGTGATTCCTGAGTCCATCTCTGTCCCTCAGCTTTCTTTCAGTAAAATTGTTTAATATTAAGGAAAATTCCTACAGAAATTCTTAATCCTTTATTTTTTTAAGCTAAGTTGATTTCAGGTTTCCTTCCATGCATGCAAATGAGTCTAAGTAATACATGGCTAATTTGAGCTACATAGAGCATTAAAATGGAAAGTGATGCTTAATCAACTAAATTACCACAGCATTGATTTTATTTATCCTGTAAGTTAAATAATTAGAATCACTTCCTTGTCTCCTCAACAAGCACTACTCCCCCATCCCTCTGAATGTTGCTTATTCCATAACATCTTTTTTTTTCTTAAATTCAACTTCTGCTTCTGAACTTTCTCAAAGTTATATCTTAAACACTCAAGAATAATTCACTCCCAAATATTCATAGGTTCTCTCCTCTTTTCCTTTGTTACTTAAACTAGCTTATATTCTCCATTATAGAAATATGCACATTGTCTTAGTCGATATTAGTTTTCAATAAATAATAAGCTATTAAAGTTAGCTTAAGAAAGCAGGGATTTACATATTAAAACAAAAACAGAAGATGCTATTGGCATCCAGAGCCAAGAAATATAGCCAAATAACATAAAGGAATTAGAAGCAGAGATTACCCCATCTTTTCACAAAAAAAATCATCATTCCCTCCCATTTCCCTTCTCTCTAAACACCGAGATCATGCGTTTCTCTGCATTATAGCGAGAGTTGCTCACACAAACTTCTATTTTTCTAAATGTTATGACACACTTCATCCTTTTTTTTATAGTCTAGTTAGAAACAAATCATTAGGTTCAGTCTACATTCAAGGGGGGTGGTAAATATACAAGGGCATGAATACCAGGGTGTGGGACTATCTGGGACTATCTAAGAAGACTATATCCACAGTACTTTTACTGATTTTTTATACATTTTAGTTAATATTTGTTCATTTAACTAACTGACGCTTACTGAGTCCCTACTTTATATCAAATAATGTGTTAGGGTTTAGGGGATCAAGAGTGAGTTTTACATATATATTCTCTAGTCCTCTCAAAAACAAAACAAAACAAAAACTTCTGAAATATAAAAATAAACTCCTCACTTCTCATATTGTTCCTGCAGATAAATAATGATTATTGTGAGAAATTTGGATCATAGAAGCTTGTGCTTTCATTTCTAGAGATATTTCCTGTTCACATTACCTCAAAACTAATGCCCCAAAGTGATGGTGGTGGGTTTTCTTACAAACCATAAGCACTCCTGGCAGAATCGAGGAACAAGGAAACAGCATTGTGAAGTGTTAAAGAAACTTCCACCGCAATTTCCCATGAATTCTGCTTCTCTGTGCTCACTCAATGACCTCTAAGTTTATCTCTCCTACAGGAATGTTCCTTTTGGCAAATAATTCGCTGTAATCTTGAAATCTAATTTGTATGTGAAATGCTACTTTTTTATTTAAAAAATAAATAAAGTTATTTACTTTAAGAAATTTATGCACAGTGCTTGTCTTCATGGAGTTCACATTCCTGTCTGGAAATAAAAATTCCAAAGAGGAGAAATGATTAAAAAAAAAAAATCAAATAAGATCTCTAGGTAGATACTAAAGAAACTCACATAGAAATGTGTGGGACCAATGACAGCTTCTTTAGGAAAATGGAATGTAATTAGAAACCTGAAGATCCTTTGAAGAATCAGGAGAGAACACACAAAAGGAAGGAAATAGCATGATAGCATGTTGAATAACATGTTCAAAATCCTGGAAGCAAAACATGGAATGGCGTGAAAAATCTGTGCTGCTGAAGCACAGTAACAAGGCAGGAACTGGGTGTGGAGAAATTGACCAGCTCATCTTCTGTGGGCCCTGCATGATCTAGTAAGCAGTGTAGATCTTTTTCTAGGTAACTTTGAATGGTATTAAACAGAAAAGTCGCACATACCATTTTTTGTTTATTTGTTTAAAGAAGATTAATCTTTTATAGCATAGCATGATTTATGTCATGCTTTCTCAAATCTATAGATCATTTCACTTGAACTCGATCTGTACTCTGCTTAACCCATTATCATGTGCAGAGAATTTTTAAAGCTATTTTCAAACATTTTCACGCCTTCAACCAGTTTCAGTACTACTGCATTGCATTCTAATATCTACCATTTATATTTATGGAGCAATTAGAAGTATGAAGGAAAACATTCATGTACGTAACATGTACATATGTTCATCTCTTTTACATGGCATTTACCTTTGAAGTAAATATGTGATTTGACTTGGAGATTTTTCTGTTTCATTACTGAAACACTTCAAAAATTGACTCAAAATACGACTTGCCATCATTTTATAGACTAAATGGAATGAGTTGATCTCAGTATCCCCGTTTTAAGTGCTCTCATCACAAGCAAGCAATATGGTTGAGGTAATTGACTCCCTAGAGATGAGTGCCTCACGATGAGTCATTCAGTCTATTGTCATAGTCCCACAAAACTTGGATAGTGTCTTATTAAAAACGTGTGGAACACAATTCACTGAAATACAGTTGTTGTATCTAATCTTAAATTGTAGGAGACAGTCAATCTTTACCTTGAAATAAAGGATGTTTTTTGTTGTTTTTTAAAAATTGTGAGCCTTTAAAGGCTAGGATCACTCAGATTTATACACTTATTGTTCTGAATAAGCATAGCTCAGGAAAATAAAATATATCTTTTATTACCTTTTTATATTAATTTCTGACAAGTAGTTATCATTAACCATTAGAATGGATGACTTATGAGAACACTACAGTATTTGTAAGCTTCACATTGAGTTCATTTCAATTACTGATATCCTCAAAGTTGACCTTAAAAGATATATGAATCTCCCCTCTTATTAACTTATTTTTTTAAACTACAGTTAGCACACAATGTGACATTAGTTTCAGGTGTACAACAGTAATCGGCCAAGTCTCTATGTATTTGTAGAACAGTGATAGGCCAAGTCTATCTATCTATCTATCTATCTATCTATCTATATCTATATATATATTTAAGGTTCTATCCATTTATTTGAGAAAGAGAGAGAGTGGGAGAGAGAGCACAAGAGCAAGGGGGAGGAGTAGAGGGAGAGAGAGAAGCAGACTTCCTGCTGAGCAGGGCTTGATCTAAGGACCCTGAGGTCATGACCTCAGTTGAAACCAAGAGTTCATTGCTTAACCAACTGAGCTACCCAGGTGCTCCTTTAATATAATTATTCCTAACAGTTTTCCTCTCTAACAGTTTTTCCTCCTTAAAATATGCATGATTTATAACATGAATAGAGACAATGAGATTGAGTTTAAGAGACCCTAGCTGAGCTCCAGTTTTCATGCCATTAATTATTTTGAAAAGATGTTCAATATTACATTTCTTCATCTAAAAAAAATCTTTAGTAGAAGTCACAATCCAACTAGTTTGTGATTAAAATTAGCCATATCACTTGGACTGCCTACAATTAAGATCAACGCCAGGGCCCTGGGCGGGGAGGGGAAACAACTAGTATCGTTATCTTTTACAAGTTTCTTTCTCTTTTCTATCTCTTCTCATGTAGTCACAAATGTTTTCTTGTATCACATGTGTAAAGTTAGTATTAGAGGAATTGACAAAGAAGAACAGGCTGATGGTATCAACAGGTGATTCTATGATATTAATTGTAATGATACAAGAGGACATTAAAAACTTTAGAGATTTTAAATGCTATGTAAAGTACCGTTTAATCCTGGCATTATATATAACACACCAATAACCCATTTCCATTTCATGTAACAAATTCAACCAAATTGTTCCTTAAAAATATTTTTTGTTTCTTTGGTTCTTTGAGGGAATTATGTTAACTGAAATAAGTCAGATGGAGAAAGACAACTACTGTGTGATTCACTCATATGTGGAATCCAAAGAAACAAACCAGTGAAGAAAATAAAATCAATACAAAATGAACTCACCAATACAGAGACCATATTAATGTTACCAGAGGGGAAGGTAGATTGAGAGTGGGTACAATGGGTGAAGGGGTTAATTATATGATGTTGAAAGATGACCAGACTTTTGGTAGTAATCACTCTCTAGTGTATACAGATGTCAAATTATAATGCTATACACTTCAAGTTTATACAATATAATATACAATTTTATCTCAATTAAAAAATAATACTTATGTTCCTTTAGCAGTTCTTTGAGATATCTTCATCATTATGGTATAACTTTTCACATTCCCTATTTAAAACAAATAAATTTGTGGGACACCTGGGTAGCTCAGCCAGTAAGCGGGTGACCTTTGGCTCAGGTCATAATCCCAGAGTCCGGGGATCGAGTCCTGCATTGGGCTCCCTGCTCAGCAGAAAGCCTGCTTCTCCCTCTCACACTCCACTTGCTTGTGTTGCCTCTCTCCTTGTCTCTGTCTCTGTCAAATAATTAAATAAAATCTTTTAAAAAAATCTATGAAAGCTGTATTATACATGTATATACTGCTTTTTGGTCTGCTACTTTTCTCCTTAATCACTGGTCACTTGTCATTCCCCACTTATTTATTTATTTTTTTCTTTTTAACTTTCTATGTTAATCATGTAAGATTCTCAGTAGATTTAATAGTAAGTTTACTTGTTTATGAATATTTGAAACAATACCATATTTAAAAATCTATGACTCTCCATATACTATTCTGGAGCACTGTATGAGCTACTCTATTTCACCTATAGAACAACTTCAAAGAAGCTCTTCCATTATAGAGGATAACTTTATTTTTCCGATGGGAATATCCTTAAGGTTTTAGTAAGGAGGGTTATGATGGGGAAAAGATGCGTTATTTTCCTTGTTCTCCAACATTTCTGTTTAATGAATGAAGAATATGCATGCCCACAACATTCCTCAATATAATGTTAGTTAATGACAGGTTTTCAACAATTGAGCCAGCACATTTCTTGGCAGTGTTAGTTTTCTTGTTGAGAATGTCACCATCTTCCAGATCATAATGGACATTTGATTATAAACTGGAGAAAACTGTATTTGAGTCTATGGGTTAAATGTCATTTTATAATCACTTGCCACCATAAAATTACATTTAGTATGAAAAGAGATAATGTTTATGAGTACATAATAGACAAAAACATATCTATAAATCAATGTCACGATTTTAACAAGAGGAATAGATTTCAACTTGCAGTTTCATTTATGTGTTTATGGGATGAAAAAAACATTATTATAACAAAATATATATAAGAGCTGAATACAATGTTTTGAATATGAGACACTTCACAGAATAAATTTAGCTGGGAATAAATATTATTAGCTGGGAATCTGCATAAAAGTAATAACATCAAGTGAAGATGGCATATTTTCAAGGGTGCTACCTGGAAACTTTCTAATTAGTAATTCTTAAGAAGATTTTGGGAAGCAAACTGAGAGTTACAGAAGGGGGAAGGTGGGGTGGGTCGGTTGGATGGTGGGTATTAAATAGGGCATGTGTTGTGATGAGCACTGGGTGTTACACGGAGCTAATGAATCATTAAACTCTACATATAGCACAAAAATTATGTGCTATATGTTAGCTAACTGAACATAATAAAAAAAAAGTAAAAAAAGATTTTGTAATGACCACCATATAGAACTCCCCAAGACAATTATCCAGACTCACTGATTTTAATTCTGTTGTAAAAGAACTTCCATATTTTGAAGGGAAACGATCCTATCTGATGTGCATATATATGTATTTTCCTCTTCTCCCTTCTGCCTGCCTCTTGACCTTATTTTTTTCTTGCTTAGTTTGGATTCTACAAATAACTTAATTTATGGGAACAAACTCTAGATAATCATGAACATAACTTAAATTAGACTTTATGCTTGGTGAAGAAAATTGCCTTTGGCTAAAGAATCATTGCATATAATGGTCTCCCATGCAGGGTTTTCCAGGAGAATATGAAAAGTTGGCAGGTGGAAAGTATTTTCGTCCTCCTTGTGTAGAATTAGAAAAATTCAACTCCCTTCAGTATAAGAACCCTAAACTGAATTGTTCTCTGAAATTAATTTATTTACCCATTTAATTTTCTGGCTTGAGAGAATAATTCAGTGCTTTTACTTATTCCGGAAGATGAAGGACAATAAATTATGTACCGAATTTTGTAAAGGGTTATTGTCATCTCCCACACCCACATGCACACAGGCTAGAGAATCTCATGCCAGCAATTTAGTTCTTCCAACAAGAAGTGATGCATGTTACTTGCACTCACATTTGCATGCCTAAAGCAAGCTACCGGACCCCTGTGTACATGGGAAGGTCAGCTTTTAAAGCCTCCTTGTGCCTGAGAGAAGAGAAAAACTGAATACAGATGAGCTTTAGTGTATTTGCTTTCCTGGGCATCCTGGGTAATCATGCACATGATTAAAAATAAAGGCCAGATACTCATTTGTAGTTAGGATAATACTCATCTAAGAGTGTAAGTTTCAGATTCTAAAACAGAGTGGCCTTTAATGTTTGTATCATAGTATATCTGAAAGAAGTTCGAGAGGTAAAGCCCTGAAAAACTGATGTTATTCCCTTTCCATAAATAAGAAATATTAGTTTCAGAGTGATATGTACACTTACCATGTTCACACACTAATAATTTATCTTACTGGTATTTGTACCCACTTCAGTTTGGCTCCAAAGTCGATGGTTTTCTCTCGATGTTGTAGTTTTCCAAGAGGAACAAGAGCTAACACCAATGTCCTAAATGTCCCTAATGAGGAAATTAAAGGCAAAAGTCATTAAATAATACATACATACATATATACATACATACGTACTATTAGATAATACAAGAACCATAAGGAGTATTCAGGTTTTCTAAAACAATGTCGTGAGGATACAAAGAAAGAAAGTAAACAATTTGCTAACTGGCACAGAACTTCTGAGGAAATCAGTATTCCAAACAGGATGTGATGATTAGGAGTCACAAATGATCCTTAAGGCCGCAAAAGTAGATATTTGCAAGGGTTAAAAGGAAAAATGAGAGTTTGATCTGTAATTTCATGAGAAAGTATAAGCGAGCCTGTGTGAAAGTATTTTGTTTTCAGATAGATCAGTCCTGAATATACTGCCTCTGAAGTAAAAGAGTAGTTTAGAAAATTATCAAACGGTTGAGAAAATCATGAGTGGAGAATTAGTGATAATGAGGCTCCAGAGAATGCAGGAGAGAGGGAGAATAAGAACATCCATGAGATTTTTAATAATCACTATTTTTTGTAAAATATTAGAGATAGTAATTGGTGATATCATATTATTTTTCAAAAAAAAAAGTGTATAGGAATAATATAGGTTATATTTAGTGGTAATAATTGGCCCATACCTTTATTATTTGTCTTCAGTGATTCACAACAAGGAGGTCAGGAACTCAAAAAAAAACTACAATAATCATTGATATCTGCATATATAATGATGCAGTAGATGGGGCGCCTGGGTGGCTCAGTGGTTTAAGCCTCTGCCTTCAGCTTCAGCCCACGGTCCTGAGATCGAGCCCCATGTGGGGCTCTTTGCTAAGGAGGGGGCCTGCTTCCCTCCTCCCCCTGCTTCTCTGCTTACTTGTGATCTCTCTCTCTCTGTCAAATAAATAAATAAAAATCTTAAAAAAAAAAAAAAAAGATGGGGCGCCTGGGTGGCTCAGTGGGTTAAAGCCTCTGCCTTCGGCTCAGGTCATGATCTCAAGGTCCTAGGAGCGAGCCCCACATCGGACTCTCTGCTCAGCAAGGAGCCTGCTTCCCCCCACTCTCTCTGCCTGCCTCTCTGCCTACTTGTGATCTCTCTCTCTCTCTCTGTCTAATAAATAAATAAAATCTTAAAAAAAAAAAGATGCAGTAGATTATTCTCCATATATATCCCTTTTGGTGAATACTCCTTAAATTTTATCCTCAAATAGTTAAACAGCTTTTTCAAATCTAAAATCAATGTATTTATCTTGTTGACACGAGTAGATGAAATTTGTTTTGTACTGTTTTATTGATTTTATTAGTTTGTTTGCTTTCGAGAGGAATATGAATGCCAGAATTATAAAATAACTAATATGAATCATTTGGTCCCAAGCTTATCAACAAAACGGTAGCTTATATAAAAATATGAAATGTTAATTTATTCTTGTGTTGACATTTATTAGTTAAGCAAATTTACTTAAAATATATTTTCCCACGTGATTTTACTTCTGTAAGTGAGCTAGATCACTACCATTTAACCAAATTTTCTGAACTTCGGTCAATGAGACATATATCTGGGAAAACTCAGAAAAACTAGAACCTAGAAAAACTCATGCTAATACTGATCAAAAAGCACACAGTATTTATATTCTGGGAGTGTTTTGTTGTGATGATAGAAATAGAACAAAGACAGTTATTTCACCATGAAAAGTCTGTGGTTGACATTTTTGAGTATCCATCTTGTTTGCATTATTGAACATTAAGAATAAAGTTTAAGGGCGCCTGGGTGGCTCAGTGGGTTAAGCCGCTGCCTTCGGCTCAGGTCATGATCTCAGGGTCCTGGGATCGAGGCCCGCATCGGGCTCTCTGCTCAGCAGGGAGCCTGCTTCCCTCTCTCTCTCTCTGCCTGCCTCTCCATCTACTTGTGATTTCTCTCTGTCAAATAAATAAATAAAATCTTTAAAAAAAAAAAAAAAAAGAATAAAGTTTAAAAAAGAACATTTAGTTACACTGCACATTTAAATGCAGAAATATGCTTGTTTTTTTTAATCTAATTTGGCTATCATAAAATGACGTGTGCCAAATAAAGCTGGGATGTTTTCTCAATTTCAGAAATAAGTCCCTGAAAATGTCCAATGGAAGAGCAAAAAACTATAATAAAAATTTATTGATATCCAGGTGTCAGCATGATCCAGTACATGTATCAAATCTATTTTATTATGTAGACTCAAAAAATTATCTCATTTTCTACATGGATAATTTCCACATAAGAATTACAAAAGATAATTAATATGATATAGCTGTTCATAATAATAAAACATAATACAAATATCATATACACAGCATATTACTACTTCCAAAATATTTTCACATGTTTTTTATTGAAATACCTATGCTGTGTAAAGACGTAAATAATTTGTAATCTATCACTGTGGTGCTGGTGAGCCCGTACTTGTCTAAATCCTCTGGGTTCACAGATTCTCATTTTCTCACAAGCTTCTTTCTTTTCTGGTACCCTCGCCATTCTGCATTTGTATCTTTGTTTTAGCTAAATCCTTCTTTTTAAAATTTAAGCTACTTTTTAAATTCCATCTTTAAAAATTGAGCTCACTATCTTGTGATGAGCATGGCCTAATGTATAGAGCTGTCAAACCATTATGCCATGCACCTGAAATTAATGTAACATTGTGTGCCAACTATACTTCTTCTTTTTCTTCTTCTTCTTCTTTTTTTTTTTTTTTAAATGGGTTTCCTTAAAATTCCTGTCTTCTCCATAGGTGTCAAACTTCAGAATGTAACATCTATTTGCAGTCCTCAATCTCTTATCTCACTTTCCCTCCTCCACTGTGAAAATCTGGTGTTTCCCCACTGCTGCTCTTAACCTCTTAACCCGCACTAGGCATCCTTGTTCAATCTAAAAAAAGTATGTGTTGCTCCTGATTGCTATGTTTTGAATCATGTTTCCGCCCCCTAATTCATATGTCGAAGTCCTACCCCCGACTAGCTCAGAATGTGACCCTATTTGGAAATAGGGTAATGGTAGATCAGACTAGATAAAATGATGCCACAGTAGAGTAGCTTGGACCTCTAATCCGATATGACAGATGTCCTTATAAAAAGGGAAAATTTGGGTGCAAACATGTAACAGGAAGAAAATATGAAGACACAAAGGAAAAGACGGCCATTTATAAGCCAAGGAGACAGGCACGGAACGAATTCTTCTCTCATTGCCTTTGAAAGGGAAGACTTGATCCCCCAGACCTGTGTGATAATACATTTCTGATATATAAGTCACTCAAGTTTATGGCACTTTTTTTGTTTTGTTTTGTTTTTTAATAGTAGTTCTCCCAAGGGAATATATAGAACTAACCTGACTTTCTCCTTCATTTAATTCTCTCAAACTTGTTTGTTTGCTTGCTTGTTATTATTTCCATTTCTTCTTTTGGCAAATGCTAAAACATTTGAGTTTAACAGGGGATCTCACTCATTGCTATAATTAAAAAAGCACATTTTAAATGGTAAAACATGAGTTCCAAACTATATTTCCATAAATATTTGTCCCCTGAATCATAAATCCACATATCAGTGCCTCTTGGCTATTTTCATGTAATAGTTTTGTGGGCATTTCACATTCCAGACTAACTGAATTACCTCCTCTCTTTGGGTTCCTTGTCTTTGGTTTTTTACTGCACTGATTGACATCATCATCAAAAAAACTGACTATATCAAATACCTGAATACTTTCTTTTACTTCCTTCTCCCTTTGCTATTGCCAGTAAATCACCAAGTTCTTGATTCTGTTTCTTTCTATTAATGCTCCCAGTGCTTTATGGAAGGACAGCATCATTATTCACCTGGGTAACTACTGCACCTTCCCAACTGATCAATCTATATGGAGCAGGAACCCCCAACTGATCAATCTATACAGAGCAGGAACTTTCCCAACTGATCCTCCTCACTGCACCCACAGTGCCATATACCTTTTCTCTCAAAATTGCTAACATTTTGCCAGATTTGTTTTAGCATTCTCTCTCTTCTCCCTCTTCCTTTCTCCATCTACATTATTCATATTATTTGTTATGAAAAATTTTAGAGTATATTACATGTATCATGCACCATTTCCCCTAAGTGCTTCACTGCATATTTATTAAGAAAAATGGTATTTCCTATGTAACTATAATCCTAAAATTCAAAAAAATTATATTTGACTTAATATTAGCATTTCATTACCTACAGTCACATTTTTAATATAGCACTGCCCCCAACAATATCCTTCAAAGTAATTATTTTTCCCCGTATGTGTTCATGTCTAGAATCTTTTATTGCATTTAGTTGCCATTCACTTTAGTGTTTTTTAATTTGGAATCTTTCCCAACTTTTCTTTGTCTCTCATACAACTGACATTTTTTAAAAATACAAATCACTGGTTTCATTATTTATGTCTTAATTATTGATTTTCTAGGTTTTTTTCATGATTAAGTTGAAGGTTTTAATTTTAGGCTGAAAAAAAAAACACTTAAGTAATCTTGTATTCTTCTCAGGATAACATAGCTAGAGGCATATGCTTTAATTAATCTTATTTATCAAATCGATTTTGATCATGTAGTTAAAGTGTTGAGCAGTTACTATATAGTCACTACTTTATTAATTTTATTTTTTGCATTTAATAAATAATTTAGAGGAGGTATTTGAGACAGTGTTAATATTCTACTACTCATTAAACTTTGACTTTCTAAATTGGGCGTTCATTGGTCATCTTTGCCTGAATCATATTTTACTCATCTATTGCTCTTATCATAAAGCTGAATCATTTTAAATGGATAGAAGACCTTTAATGATTTGGCTCCTGTTCAACTGCCTGTTCATTCTCTCGTCATCCTCCCCCCCTTCTATGTATATGCTCAGTTTATTTGGAGACATGGACTATATTTTGCTTACCACTCTTAAAATATTTTGTACTTTTGCCTATGTATGTGTTTTCGTGTTTTTATATGAAATATATATCCCACCACAGTTGATATTCCTTCATCAAAAACCACAAGGGGCATTTATAAGACTGACAAAACTTTTCTCAGTTTATGGAGTCATTCAATATACTAAATGAAAAGAAATACATTAATAAAATAATGTTATTGTCTCATTTACTCATGTGCCAGCTATATGTATTCTGGATTAAAATAGTAAAATCTTATGGGAGAATATTTTCCACTTCCCGTTAAGGAGTCTTTCACATTTGGCTTTTCCTCCTCAATTCCTGGTATGTGTACAAGGAATGCACATTTAATTTAATAACTTTAAAATATAACTAAGACTATAAACATATAGAAATAAAAGGATAATATATCACCAGGCCAATAAAAGTGAACCATTGGATGGCATGCAATATTATTTGGGCCACTACCTTGTCCCATTAACAAAGATAACACAGAGTTGATTGTCAATTTGACTTCATGATATTTAGTGTTAACTGTTATTTCCTTTTTATCCCCAACATAAGTTGCTGTCATCTTTACTTGTTTGTATTTTGGGCTATAACTGAATTTCTATTTTAGTTAAAATTTTAATCCTTTATAAACATTAGAGGAGTATCTTTAAATGAAGTATTTTAAATATAAATAAATAACATTTAAGGAAAATAGAGCATTTATTCAGTTAGTTGAACTTCCTGACTTCTCTTACACACACACACACACACACACACATGCACACAGGGAAAATATTTCTGGGCATAAAAATCGGCAGCTGTTTTCTCTGACAAAAAATTGTACACAAAAATCAGGACAGAACAGCTCAGTGCTTTCATTTCGTATCAGATGTTCAGATAGTTTGAGGTGCTGAAGGCACATAGAGAAAAAGCCAATATCGAGTTTGAAAAGCAATTTGAACTTGTTCTGAAGCCATAGCTTGCAATCTGAAGTGTTTTAGTTGATAACCATTTTATATTCTGTCTTGCTCATATCTTTCACTGTCAATATTGCTGACAGTTGGGAGTTTTTTAGAACAAAAATATTCTGTGTCAAGATTCACTTTATATATATTTAACAAGCAGCATTTTACATTCAGAATTTAATCAGAATTTACTACTCAAATAAGGTATCTCCTACTTAAGTAATACAGATACATACACTGATAGAAAAGAAGATAGTTTTCTTCTTACTGGGGAGGCGAAACTTATAATGCACATTTAGTAACTCAACTGGAACACTACTAAATGTCTCCATATCTAAAATCTCTTAAAAACTTGGATTTGTGGTTATAAGACTCTGACTTAAAGGTTTATAAAAGAGAGAAAAAACAACAATTACAACAACAAAAGTATCTGTATCTTGGTGAAACAATTACTCAATACATTTATTGTGTTCCTTACATATGTTGAACATTGAAGAGCTATAAAAATTTTCTATGATGTTTTTCAGTCAAAATTTAGTTATGTTTTTATATTTTTAATATAAACATCAGAAAACATTTCTGGTACTCATTTAAAAGTTGTTTGAACTTGTGTACTAAGCATGAGGAATATTTTCTTTTCTTTTATAAAATATTTTACTTATTTGTCTGAGAGAGAGATAGAGCGTGAGCTCGAACAGGGGGAGTGGTGGGCAGAAGGAGAGGGAGAAACAGGCTATCTGATGTGCAAAGAGCCCAATGTGGGGCTCCATCCCAGGACCCTGGGATCATGACCTCCTCAGAAGACAGACGCTTAACCTACTAAACCACCCAGATGTCCCAAAACATGAGTAATAGTTTCCTTCTGTGAGAATTTGCTAATACACACACACACACATTATATATTTATATATATTATATTATATATAATATAATATATATATTATATGTGTATTTATACACATATATTTATATATATATATATATATATATATATATATATATGAAATTGATTAACAACTACTTTCTTTCACTTTCTCTATGGTGGCCACTGTGTGCGTTATGGAAAAACAGGAAAATCCCTGTTTTCCACTTCCAGCTGTTCATGTTGAAGCATGTTCAGAACCTAGTCTATAGGTCCAGGCTCTGGTAGGCAATGTTATAAAAGAAACACAGTGATTAAAGATCAAAACTCCCAAGAAGTCTTATTCACTGTTTCTGCTTCTACTTCAAGAGGCCTGTAGTCACAAAGAACTGCTTCAGGCTATCTACCAGCAAACAACCATCAGCCCATGAGAAATATCACAAACTAAAGGTACAATTCCAGGCCAGAACAAGTAATTTATCTAGAGTGAATGAACATAACCTGACTTCCATTACTCTGTATGCTCACCTGGACAGCACAGAACTTTGTATATCTATCCTTATAATTAGGAACTGAACCCTGCCTATACCTTGTTCTTTGAGATTTTGGGGATATATCGTTATCATGCACATCTTAATTTGTGTCCAATTGATCTTTCTTAATATTCTTCAGTTTCTAGCCAGGATTTTCTATGCTGTATTGTTTTGGTTCTTGGCTCATAATGTTTATTTCAATTTCTCTTAATTGCTCATGTTGGACTGTGATTAACACATTTTCATGTCATTTATTGGACTCCTTGAGACAAGATGTTGTATCTTCTGCGTTGATACTTCATCCTTTGATGTTTTACGTCTGTATGAATTCATAATATTTCTTTGCCAATCTTTATTCTGTGTTAACAAAACCATGATGTATAAAAGCTGGCCCCAAATATTTCTGATCAATATTAGGATTTAGAGTAAGATAAATAATATATAGATAATATTGCAGCATCTCTCCAAATCAGAAAAAAAAACTGCAATACGTATAAACTATTTCACATTTAGCTAAATTTGCCTTACATGATTTCTGAGTAAGCATAAATTTTACAAAAAGGTATAAATACCAAGCATGAAAATTGTAAGGCCAAGATTGACACTGCCTTATTTCACACCATATGAAAAGTATGAGTTTATTGTTTATCTTTGACAAAGTGATACTAACTTGACAGTATTTGATCTCCAAAATGGCTGAAAAACGTATTTTCAAGTTTAAAATAATTCTAGATTATTTGTATTTTGTAAATTACTCAAGTAAAATGAGTGTGTTCTCGTTGAAAGATATATGAGCACATACAGCAGTGTTTTGAATGAAACCACATTTCCTTCAGAGTTAACCATATTAACTATAACAACTATAGCTTAATGGCTTCATTTATTTTTCTATATAATTTTGCAATATTTACAGTTATTTATAGATACTTGGGTTATATATTTTATTTTGAATTATATTTTATTTACTCAAAGATGACCTTTTTATATCAATTAACACTACGTCTTAGAGGATTTTTTTCATCTATTTACATATAACTGCAATCATTCTATTGGTTATCAATTTTAATTTTTTAATGACCCCCCCACTAAAGGTCACTTATATCAAGCATACTGTTTTTTTCAATATTGGAAACAGTCGTGCTTCACATCGTGCATATATGTGAGAGTATGTATTTTCACATTAGAGTCTTTTTGCTAATCTGACTAGTGAAAATCACATCTCATGATTTAATTTACACTTATTTTTATACCTATTATTTCAGTCCATTCAGGCTATGATAGCAAAGTACTGTAAACTGGACAGTTCGTAAACATTTATTTCTCATAGTGCTGGAGGCTGGGAAGTCTGGCAGATAAGGTATCTGGTGAAGGCTTTTTCTGGGAAATAGACTGCTGAAATCTGTGTCCTCAGGCAATGCAAAAGACAAACTACCTGTCTGGGGCTTTTTTTTTTTTTTTTTTTTTTTTTAACAAGAACAGTAATCCCATTCATGAGGGCTCCACACTCAGGACCTAAGCAACTCCAGAAGACTCCACTTCCTAAGATTATCACTTTGGGCATTAAGTTTTCAATATATGAATTTTGAGGATACACAAACATTCAGACTATACATTTACAATTCATATATGAAACTTCTTTTTGTGTTTTTGCAATTTTTCCCAATAGGTTATAAGTATTTCTCATATATTCCTTGTTGGAATTTTTTTTTTAAGATTTTTTATTTATTTACTTGGCCGACAGAGACCACAAGTAGGCAGAAAGGCAGGCAGAGGGAGAGAGAGGGGGAAGCAGGTTCCTAGCTGAGCAGAGAGCCTGATGTGGGGCTTGATCCCAGGACCCTGAGATCATGACCTGGGCCAAAGGCAGAGGCTAAAGCCACTGAGCCATCCAGGCGCCCCTGGAATTTTTTCATATCAGAATAATTTTCGTAAATTATTTTTTCTTTTATCTATGGTGTAAACATTTTCCCCTAGCGTGACTTGGGTTTGGGGAAGTATTTCTGCAGAGGAGCAGATCTGAAATATTCACAAAACTTTACTTTGGGACATTTAAGTCTTACAGATGTCTCAGTTTACTAAAAAACAAGCTCAAATAGCACATTTTCTGCAGACCATGTCAGAAAATGTTGAACTGGGAAACATTCCATTTGTGCATATTCTCCCTATTTCCTGTGTCTACATAAAACTTGCTTGCATGGCAGTTAAATTATATCCTGCTTGTCCGTGGTACATATCTGACCTGATATAAAAAATAAACACCAAGGATACTGGAGTCACCATAGAGAAGGATATTTACTCTAGACAGATGTCTTATTCTCAGTAGAATTTATGAGTTAGTATTCTACCAGTGATGTATTGAGGCACTGAAATTTGGAGTTAGTCTCTTATTACAATACCATCTAGACTTTTCTGATTATTAAATTTCTATTCCTCAGTTACTGAAATTTCTCCTACATAAATTGTTGTTAATTTATGTAAAAAGATACCACTGGCATCTATAAGTTAAAGATTTTATTGATTAATAAACTACATTATTTGATTGGTTTAGGGGGTTAAGTGCATGAGGTCTTAATAAACTTCTGCCTTGCCATTTTTCGTTTTTTAAATTTCTTTTTATTTTAATGTTCTCCTTGTATAGATTTATCATAAGGGCTCTGTGAGCTTTCTATTAAATGCTGGAAAGCTTTTTATTTTTAATCTCTATTACTGGTTTCCTATTGCTGCATAGCAAATTCTGACAAATTTAGTAGCTTAAATCAATACACATTTATTAGCTCAGTTTCTGTGGACCAGAAGTCTGCACACAGGATGGCTAAGTCCTCTGCTCAGCAATTCATAAGGCTGAAATCAAGATGTTAGGCAATCAGCAAAATCATCAGTAGTGCTGCATTCTTTCTCAAGCTAAATGATTATCCACAGAAATCAGTTCCTTGTAGGTGTAGAAGTAAGGTTCTCACCTGCGGGAGGCCACTTGCTGTTCCCTGCTACATGGCTCCCTCCAAAATATGGTAGTTTGCTTCTTTAGGATCAATAGAAGAAAGCCTGCCACTGCTCGCAATCTGCCTGACTTCTTCTGTCTTTTAAGTACTCACCTCATTATGTCAGACTAATATGAAATAATCTTTCTCTGATGAAGTGAAAGCCAACTATTTAGAGACCTAAAGTTACACTTGCAAAGTTCCTTCACTTTTGCTGTATAACACAATCATCTTCTGCTACATTCACTCTTAAGGGAGGGATTACAGAGGAGGTATATTTCCATTTTTTTTTTCCTCTAGAAGTCATTTATTTTGATTTATCCTATGAATTAATTCACAAATTTCAATACATTGACCATATTTCCTTAATAATTCTATTGCATTATTGTATATGTGTAAATATTTTCTCTAATTGTTTAACACTTATATTATTTGTTCCCGCTCCCTTCTTCCTTATTTGTACACTTGCCTTTTATTCTTTGTACTAACCCAATTATCCTTGAATATCCAGTATATAATATTCACTGAGTTAACCCCCTCTGTCAACTACTGAGTCAACCTCTGTCAACTACTTTGTCTGATGGATGTACTGGAGCTTTTGCGGCTAACTGTGCAATTGTGTGTGTGTGTGTGTGTGTATGTGTTTCTTTTTTAATAAGATGTTGGATTCAACTTGATTTAAACTTGAAGAAAATTTCAGCATGCCAATGGCCTTATATAGACTCATACTTAGCAGGTATATTTCAGACTCCAATCAAGAACCCTTAATGTTTTCCAATGAATAATCAATAAGAAATCTAAAATATTCTTCCTACAACTGTGTGATTCTTCTTCTTCTTATATGTCTTGCCCTGCCAATTCCATCAGCTTTAGTGGCCTCCTAAGCTCACTGAGGTTGGGTGTTTCATTTGGGATTTATTTTCCTGCTTCCAGATTCAAAAGTCTTTTTCAGAAAGAATGCCAAGTTTATTAAGGGGTAACCTTGGAGTTCATCTCATGCAATTAACTTTTGCCAAAGCAAATCAATTGTTCAATTACTAAAAATAGTTGGCTCATATGCTTTGTACAATTTTTAGGTTGACTTTTTCTAGACAGTAAATCTGGTGCCAGTTTTCTGTCATGGTAGAAAGAGGAAATCCTACAATGATATATAGTCAGAAAAAACATTTCAAAGGATATACTTGACAAATTCTCCAAGATTACACAAATTAACATCATAATTGAAACAAAATATATAATCATTGATAATTGATTTGCCACAACCCTGAGGATTCCTGAAACATTGAGTAGAGATTGAAAAAAATTAATGTTTTTATAGAATCCTCCATATAGGTGGATATTGATTAGAATGATAATTCCCTAAAGTAGGGGCATCTGTGTGGTTCAGTTGGTTGGGCATCCAACTTTTGATCTCAGAATCTTGATCTCAGGGTTGTGAGTTCAGGTTGGGCTCCACCCTGTGGGCATGGAGTCTACTTAAAACAGTGATGATAATAATACTAATAATTCCCTAAAGTAGATGGGACTTTTTGTTTCAACTGATTTGAAGATAAAAAGTGGATACATTTGAGTAAGGATTAAGTTATGAGAAGTAGATTATGCTTTCCATACAGTTTATAGTGCTCCACTAGGCACTAACTGAGGATAAAAGCCTAGATGAAAACCTAGTTGGTTAGTGAGAGTTAAAATCTGTCTAAAGACTTGAGGAAAGAATCACAAATGGAATGGAAAGCTAAACCATCTAGAATTGGAAGACATGATTCTTTATGCATTTCCTATACTATCCTTAGTTCCAATGAAATGTTCTGGAGCAGACACAAAATTTCTCCTTAACAAGTCATCCTTTAAACTCTATCCACAAACTTTTGTTTTTGTTTGTTCCACATTTTTCTTCTTGTTTAATGTATATTTTTTAAACAATGCCTTCAGTCTGATTAGTAGCCACTCTCTCCTTTGTATTTTGTGCTCAAAAGAAATGATTTTGTTTTATACTTAACTGGGCTTTATCCACTTCCAAAGACTCTTGTACTTGACTCCTTTTGCTTTCTCATGAACTATCTTCCAAATGATTTAATCTAATCTAATCTTCTCTGCTGGTCAAAAGCAGAATTTTAGAATCAAATGGTCAGATGGCATCCCTGATAACTAACAGAAAACATTTTTGCCATTAATTTTGGAGATATGTTTAGTTTCATATACATGTTCGTGGGTGGAGTGGTGGTGGTTCTTGTCATAAAAAGAAAAAATGTGTACTAAATAATATTATACTTAAAAGCTGTTTTCTAGTATATAAATTCTGAAGATTTTAGCAAGAGAAATTATTTTTAGCAAAATCTACCATAGGATCAATATGAAGTAGAATAAAAACACAACATCCAGTTGAACCGGCACCAGAATGTTCAGAAATTCCAGAATCCTGATTTTAATTTCCCTGAGGCTCCTGGGTGGCTCAGTTGGTTGAACATCTGACTTGGAGGATCTTGGGATGGAGCTCTGTCCCTCCCCATCATGCTCGCTCACTCTCTCTCTCTTTCTAAAATAAATAAATACAATTTTTAAAAAAGTTTTCCTCTTTTCAGTGGTCTCAAAAAAGTTTGAAAACCACTACTGGGGCAGATAAAACACTAGTCTAAATTCAGAAAGCATGTGTTATAATCCTGACAGCCCCCTTGAACTATTCCGGCTTTGTCAAATCAGTTGACCTCTGTGGAACTCAGCTTCTTCATTAGTCAAATAAATTGGTGAGAATAAGAAGAATGCAGGTGGCTTCCATATTCTTCCCTAGATATGGAACTTTACCAGTATGATCTATGCGTAATTACTTACAAAAAAAAGAAATATTTAAGACTTTGGCAATATAGATGAATAGTCAATGACTATATTACATAGTAACTGAATTATTTCTTAAAAATTCCCAGTGTAAATTCATAATGGCCTATTATGGAAAAAAATTAATCTTCATATGATCTAGAGTATGACTTTTTTTTTAATAATTTTTTATTTTTTTTATAAACATATATTTTTATCCCCAGGGGTACAGGTCTGTGAATCACCAGGTTTACACACTTCATAGCACTCACCAAAGCACATACCCTCCCCAATGTCCATAATCCCACCCTCTTCTCTCAAACCCCCTCCCCCCAGCAACCCTCAGTTTGTTTTGTGAGATTAAGAGTCACTTATGGTTTGTCTCCCTCCCAATCCCATCTTGTTTCATTTATTCTTCTCCTACCCACTTAAGCCCCCATGTTGCCTCACCACTTCCTCATATCAGGGAGATCATATGATAGTTGTCTTTCTCTGCTTGGCTTATTTCGCTAAGCATGATACGCTCTAGAGTATGACTTTTTAAAAAAAGCTTTTTTTTCCTTATTTGAGAGTGAGAGAGAGAGAGATCATGAGCAAGGGGGAGGAGACAGAGGGAGAGGGAGAAACAGACTTCTCACTGAGCAGGGAGCCTGATGTGGGGCTTGATCCCAGGACCCTGAGATCATGATCTGAGCCAGAGATAGATGCTTAACCAACTGAATCACCCAAGAACCCCTAGAACTTGACATTTTAAGTATGGTTTGTCTCACACTCATTTTATGCAGGGTGAAAGTGATCTCAAGAGAAAGGGAACTTTCATCATATCGCTATTAATGTAACATCACTTTTTTTCATAAGAAACTGTGGATATGACTTGAGTTTATAATATATTTTGAGAGTAACTAGAGGACTCTCTTTTTAAAAATTCATAAACAATCATCTAGAGAGGGCTATATTGCTCATTTTGAGTTTAAAGACCTCTAAATATCTGACACCACCTACATACCTATACATACCATCTTTCTATGTATCTGTGTAGCTATCACTTATCTCTCTATCATCTATCAATTAATCCATCTATCATCTAAGTAGGTAGATAGCTTAATTATATGTAGACACACACATACCAGGAAGAGCTAGCTAAATTATCTTTCAGCGTCAGTAATATCAATATAGCGATAATGGGTTTATTTAACTAACTAGAAAGTTAACTCACCCTTAAGTGAATGGAATACACAATAAGTTTTAAAAAAGAAAATAGTCTTGAACTTTTAGACACTGTCAAAAACAGGTGGGTGGATGGAATGGGATGCACTAAGGTAGGTAAATATGTATCAAGGAAATTGTGAACACATGTGTCTCTGTCAAGGAAGAGGGTCATAGGAGATTTAAGGCACCTCAAACAAATATTAGGTGTGTTTTCTAATGTCTCCTCAGACTCAACCTGGTATTTATTTTTAATTCACTTTCAAAAGAATGTGTGTGTGCGGTTGTTATTTTTTTGTTTGTTTGTTTTTGGGTTTTTTTGCATGGCTGCAAATAGTTTTTTGTTTCCATTTTTAAGGTTTTTTGTTTGTTTGTTTGGGTTTTGTTTGTTTTGTTTTGTTTTGCTTTGTTTGTTTTTTTAGTTTTGGCTTCCATAAAGGTTTCCTATTCCCACTTTCACTCATTCATTCAAGTCTACAAATACGTAATGAGCACCATATAAGTCACACAGTGTTCTAAGCACTGCTGACAGAGTAAAGACCAAAACTTATAAAGCTCCCTACTCCCATGGAATTTATGTTCTGGCACATTCATAGATGCCAGTGCTTAATTATGACTGCTGAATGGGACACTTCTCATAGATGGAAGAAAGCATATACATCTCCTTTTTTCTTCTGTACTTCATTCCTATTACACTTCTTTAAATTTTGTATAGACTCATTTCCTCCCTATCATGGGAAGCCCTCTGCCTACTTTGGATTATATTTATTTTCCTTGCTTGAGATATCTAAACTGTTTCCATCCGCATTGAAAACCTATCTGCAACATACTTCAGACTTGCAGCTTCTTGCAGTACAAACTTCTTTAAAGTTAACATTGTTTCATCCTTTTGTTTAAACATATTGAGTTCTCTTATTTTTGCATGTGTCCCAGTACAATTGAATTGAATAATGATACATTGGAACAGAAATAGCTGACTTTTTCATGACAGATATAAAGAGATTTCTGATGAACATGGAGCTTCATTTTATACTTGAATTTACATGGCTTAATAGGCTTACAATAGCCCCCAAACTCCTTTATTCCTCCCAAACATCTTTTCATTGAAAGTTTTGGTGTTTAAACACAAACTTAAGATGAATTAAATCAAAAGATGTCTTCTTTTAGCTAGGTTCTATTTGAATCTCTGAAATACTCCTAGAGATGTGGAGATTCTCCTCCGTCTTTGAGCTATAAACCATGCTGCAGCTGCTGGGTATATAAATATCCTGGAGTCACCCAGGTTTGTGGTGAGAAGGAAACTTTTGGCAGCAAGAAATATCTGTTTGCCAGCCCAGAGTTCCTCCGTGTATGGGCCGCCTCCTGATTTCTTACCATATAGCCAGTTTCAGTGGCTGTGTAATCACCAAGCACAATACAAGATCAAAACAAATATGTCCTTAGGTTGATATTTTTCAATTTTTCCACCCAGCAGGTAAGCAAACATTCGTCAATTTTCTCAGAGTGAGCTCACTTCCAATTTCGAGGAACTGATTATTTGAACACACTAGAAAGGGAAGATGGAGGTCCAGGTTACACAGTGGTTACTACTTTGTTGAAGCCTCTTTGAGGTTTCTCCCAGAAGGAAAACTGCAAATGAACCCCACTGTGCCAGCCTGTCGCTGGTGGTTTGTACACACATTACTGTTCTGTGGAGTTCCAACAGTGCCTTTGCCCCTGAGCTTGATCTTAGGACCTCAGATAAAACATCACCCGTGTGTTCAACCGGTTGCTCAATGCTTTTATTCATTTCTCTAAAATAACACTCCAGTATAAAGTATATGAGTAATAGGAATAAAATTATTTCTGCATATCCACACATCTATGAACAAGGGCAAGATTAAATTTTGCCCTTTTTCATGTATACTCTATGGAAGAAGTGCCAATATATAAAAGATTTATTTTCACATTTCATCTTAAATACTCTTATCACTAAATTCAGGATAAAGATATTGCTAGTTATATGTGTGCCTTCCCTGACCATAGGTCTTTTAAAGGAAGAAAATGTGTCTAGACATCTTTGATCCAAAAAAAATCACTACCAATAATTACTATACCTTGTAGTAAGTATTCAATAACTATTTCTTTGTGTCTTTAACAGTTAGGAATAGTTGGAAATCAGATATATTTCTATATAGGAGAATCTATATACATTCTCACATATTCACGTGTGTAACAATCTTTCCATATCACCATCAATATTTTTTTTTCATATCTATTTACTTTATTATGGTTTTATATTTTAAAACTCATGGTGAGGAGTGCCTGGGTGGTTCAGTCAGTTAAGCATTTGCCTTTGGCTTGGGTCATGATCCCAGGGTCCTAAGCTGATACCCCACCTTAGACTCCCTACTCAGCAGGGAGTCTGCTTCTCCCTCTGCCTCTCCCCCTCACTTGTGCATTTGCCTTCTCTCTCTCTCTCTCCCTTGCTTTCTCTGTCTGAAATAAACAAATAAAATTTTTTAAAATAAACAAATAAAACTCATGGTGACTTGTGCTATTTTCTATCTTGCTAATATTGTTAAGCCCCAAAAGAATTCTAAGAAAAAGTACCATCTGATAATTCAACTGCTTAGGATAAGTTGGCGGTTTGGTTCACTCAGAGTATTCTCACATAAAATCAAGTAAACACAGTAACAGTGTGAAGTAAACCTGGGAATAATGTGTTAATTGTGTCTTGTGTGTAATGTTGTATAGAATGTGGTTTGGTGAATCTGCTCTAACATCTACTGGGTGACCTAATCATTTTGAAGAATCTGTTATCATTTCATCTCTACTCCTTTGCTTACTGGAAAAAGAGAAATGGCTTTTTTTTTTTTTTAATTTGAAGATGACAGTTAAATATATTTTTTCTTGAAAAATATCTATTTTTAAGATTTCATTTTACTTATTTATCAGAGATATATAGAGAAAAAGAGAAAGATAGAGAAATATAGAGTTAGAGTGCACACAAGCAGGAGGAGTGTGCACACAAGACAGGCACAGGAGAAGCATGCTCCCTGCTGAGCAAGGAGCCTGATGAAGGACTAGATCCCAGGGTCCTGAGATCATGACCTGAGTGGAAGGCAGTCACTTAACCAACAGAGCCACACTGGCATCCCACTGAAAAAATATTTAAAACAAGTTTGAATTTCCTTCAATCAGTACGTCCTGACTTAATCCCTAGAAAACCCACTGTAGCCCTGGAACAACCCTTTTTTCTTGGGTGTTTTATTATCCACACATACGTCATGATGTCATCCACCCTTTTTCTTCAAATAACATCAACATGTGAATATATCCAAAATGATGTTTTCAATTGTGAAACCTTGCTATAACTACATACTTCTATAAACAATGTACTCATTGTCACTAATTATATATCTAAAAGGCAGCTTAAGCTAAATTGTTAGAAAAACAAACTACTACTCTTTCCTTGAAACCTACTTCTCACATTCTTCCCTATCATACCAATGGCAACTTCATTTTACATTGCTCATTCCAAAACATTATCACTTTCCTTAAATATTCACTTTCTCTTATTGTATATATTTAATCTTTCAGCAAATTCCACTTTTTCTACTTTCAGAAATATCCACTGTTGACCATCAACTACAAACTCCAATGCTATTGCCCAAGGTACAAATACTATTTCTCATTTGATTTCTGTAGTGGGTTCTTAACTGAACTTTATGCTTCTACCTTTCACTTACTACAGTATAATTTCAAAATAGGAGACATATTATTTTAAGAAAGATGATGTCAGCCATCCTATCAAAATTCTGTAATTACTTCATACTTCGTGTACTATAAAATTAAAGTTCTTACAATTGTTCTTGAGCTTCTTCAAGGTCTATTCCTGTACAATATATATTCATATAAATATATATATTCATATATACATAAATGAGTGGAACTGTCATATATATTAAACATAATATATAAAATATACATATGAAATACATATATTCACATATATAAATTCCACATATATATTTTATACATATATATTTCATACATATACACACATTCCCACACCTATATATACACAATATATATATTATATATGTGTGTATACCCCATATTTTATAAATATACCAGGCATGCTTTTTATTAGTTTAATCTTTAAGTGTTATCTTGTATGATGTTCTCTAAGTATTGCACATTTAGTGATTTTCTAAACACAAAATGTAGTTTTAACCTGAGGTTTTATTACTCAATGAAAAGAAGCTTCATTTAAAACTCAATGTTGGCTCTCCTCTGTGAGCCACAACTATTGAAGATAGTTTTACAGAGCTGGAATCCCTGAGAGAAAAGAGACATTGAATCCTAAGTAATAGGGGTCACATATTGATACTTAAATATGAATAAAAAGGTAGAGACATTATTGTACTGGGAGGGTACGTGGCAAATAGGAGGGTAGGTAGAACCACAGAGAACAGTGGAGATGGTTATTAAAACAGTATTCGGAAGGACAAGACAAATTGGCAACCAATAGCATATTGCTCAATCTATTCAAACAAAAGAAATTAAGAACCAGTAATGAGGAGCCTTCAGAAGACATTCTAATAAAATGTCATGACCCTTGTCCAGGTGCTGAGGTTGAATCAATATTCAGATTCTAAATGAATGGCCAAATCCCCATGAGAAATGACCCAACAACACAAAGGCAAATGTATCCTGTGGTGATTCTGGCAATTTCCTCCATAGGATTCTAAGCCATTTAATCCTCTTGAAAACAAAATCTTTCAAGGACACTTAGAAGTAAAATCCCAATTGATTTTTATTTTTTTATTTCCAGCATAACAGTATTCATTATTTTTGCACTTGTAGTGTTTCACAGCAACATTTACATTTGGGGGTAAGCATGTTGGGTTGCAAATGAATCCAGTATTCATCACACACACACACACACACACACACACACACACACTCAAATACACATAGACATACATAAAATGTATGAGTGTAATGAACAGACTTGAAAATTGACAGATCTCCACATAATGCTGAGTCTACAGAGAGATATTGTAGTAGAGATAGTGAAGTGAAGCCAGTGAAACTACCTTTACCCTTCATTATAATTTGTCCAGAAAAGTAAGATGTGGCAAACACATCAGAGGCCTTGTAAAATGTATGTTGCCCTAAAGGCTGGAAATAACCTTATAAATATTCAGATGCCCAATACATCACTTAAGTTTTTAAAAATTCACTTATCAGGAGCATGCTTCTGAAAAGTGCAAAGAAAATTCTTGCATTACATAATTTCTCTCCCTTGCCCCTGGTAGGTTTTTTTTTTTTTTTCTTTTTTACTTCTTGAAAGGTACAAAGAAAATTCTTGCATTACATAACTTCTCCCCTAAAAAAAAAAAAAAAAAAAAAAAAACCACAACACCTGAGGCTTTATCAGTTCTGGAGATAGCATATTCCACATCTCCGGTTGCTGTTCAGATGCATTTACTGAGTATTAAAAAAGGTTGTCAGATTTCTTGGGGTCCAGATCAAGAAAGTCTCTGCAAAATGTCTATGGGATGGTGTACATAGCTCTGTTTTTCCTTTCCTATAGTCCAGGAAATCCTATAATCTTAGAGTTAGTGATCTGTGGTGAGAAAAGATCTTGTGCAAGGTTTATAGCAAACCTCAAATTCAGCTGAATCATGTAGGTCTCTAGTTAAGAAACAAGGTTGATTCAAATTAAAACCACATTGAGATATCACCTTACACCAGTTAGAATGGCCAAAATTAGCAAGACAGGAAACAACATGTGTTGGAGGAGATGTGGAGAAAGGGGAACCCTCTTACACTGTTGGTGGGAATGCAAGTTGGTACAGCCTCTTTGGAGAACAGTGTGGAGATTCCTCAAGAAATTAAAAATAGAACTTCCCTATGACCCTGCAATTGCACTACTGGGTATTTACCCCAAAGATACAGATGTCGTGAAAAGAAGGGCCATCTGTACCCCAATGTTTATAGCAGCAATGGCCACGGTCACCAAACTGTGGAAAGAACCAAGATGCCCTTCAATGGACGAATGGATAAGGAAGATGTGGTCCATATACACTATGGAGTATTATGGCTCCATCAGAAAGGACGAATACCCAACTTTTGTAGCATCATGGACGGGACTGGAAGAGATTATGCTGAGTGAAATAAGTCAAGCAGAGAGAGTCAATTATCATATGGTTTCACTTATTTGTGGAGCATAACAAATAGCATGGAGGACATGGGGAGATAGAGAGAAGGAAGTTGGGGGAAATTGGAAGGGGAGGTGAACCATGAGAGACTATGGACTCTGAAAAACAATCTGAGGGTTTGGAAGGGGCGGGGGGTGGTAGGTTGGGGTACCAGGTGGTGGGCATTATAGAGGGAACGTATTGCATAGAGCACTGGGTGTGGTGCAAAAATAATGAATACTGTTATGCTGAAAATAAATAAAAAATAAATTAAAAAAAAAAGAAACAAGGTTGAATCATCTGCAGCAGAGATTTATATAGTTTCAATAGTGCTGCAGTGTCCTGGTAGAGATGGAATATCTAACAAATACAAGTGACCGTGTAGCAGGGATTTCCCATCATTTGGGTATGGTCAATCCCTCCAAGTCATTATATATTGAATTAGCCCAATGATAACCTATGTCAAGCTTATATCCAAGACATCAGTTTTTTGAATTTTACAATTAAGCTCTCCAAGTAGATTTTGACCACCATGTCAACTACATTGCTGCCCACTGTCTCTCCATTAGTTCATGCCTAGAGCCGCATTGATAATAGTGGTTGAGGTCTAGAGAGTTTTAATCGGTTTTGTGACTAAGAGAGAAGGATAAAAGTCAAACTTGGTTCATAGACATGTTGATTTATTGTGGATGCAAGCTCGGGTGGCTTTATGAGATGACATTGGGGGCAAACACCATCTTTCATTTGGTGTGAGAGAAAAAAGTGGTCCAAGCTTAAGATATACACAAACTTGGGGAGTTTTGAATGTTGCTTCGGGATTACCAAAGGCATGGAAGCACAAAGATGAAAAAACTACCAGGGACAAGAATTTCTGCATAAGAGGCATGTGGATGGACCTATGTATGTGGGAATAAAGTGTAAAACTCATTTATTGCCTTTTAGCAAAAACTTCACTTCTTAAATGGAATAGTCACTAAACAATGAAATAGGCAAAGTGATGTCAGCTGGTCATTCACTAGTACAGAGCAGGGACACAGGACTCATCTTTGGAGAACACAGATGTTAAGAATGCAGGTTCTGCATAACTGCAAAAGCCTGGGCTCTATTTAGCAAGGCTGTTCCAGCTGGCACCACCGATGGATATCAAACTGGCCAGTGATAGTCACCATTGCTGAGCCCCTTACAGAACATCATTCCTCAAAGAGGACTAACCAGCTGCTTTGGAACACTGAAGTAATCAACTAGAATAGCATTCAGCAAGAAATGGCAGTGATTTATCTTGCTTGAAATTAACATATATTAAGGAATCTGTTTGTCTTTCCTGACTTGAGGGCTTAAGCCCTCAGTACCACTTCCTACGGATTTACAGTGTTTATTTAACACAAGATCCTGCATAATATTGCATTGAACAAGAAACACAACTTATAGAAAAAGGTGTGTAGAAGTGGGCACATGCTATTGGGATCCATTAAATGGTATATGAAACTGACACAGGCTTTCTCATTACAGAGACAATCTTTAAAAGTTCAAGAAAATTGCAAGCTAGTTGATGTTACCTTGGTAGCTTGAAATTGGTCACAGTGGGAGTATTTATGATGTGGAAACTGGCACATGCTATATATCAGGACTTTCCCCCACACAAAGTATTGATGGTTATACATTTTCCAGAACAGGACTGGATCTTCCAGTCTCATCATATCATGCTACTCAGAAGCTGATGGCCTAATAAATAGATGAAAATCCCTTTTAAGACTGTATTTGAGGAATCATCATTAAAGTATTCTGGATCCAGCAATGGAGGTGTTATTTCATTTATCTTCCTCTTGAGAGATTCTCCATAAAATATATTAACCAGAGTGTTGGAATAGACAATTCCACAAATGTTGATTTCAACACATGCAGCTAGAATTTCTGAGCAGCACATGTGGTGGTCTGCAATAGTATGCTGCTTAGGTCCCTCAATAGAATAGAGGCATTCATCCTACTTGTTGAGGATGTTGACTGCTGATGAGCTGAACCCTTCTCCAGTAATTTCTATCAGCTGCACAAATCTTTTTCATCCAGGGTTTCTCCCCAATGAGTGGATATCTAAGGGTTACCTTCATCCAATGATTGGACAAAGCATTGGGACCCAAAGTCCCAATTTCTGCATCATTTGAAATAGTTTTATACATCTTTTCCTGCTCCAGGTCTTCCCATAGAATGATTTATAATTCAAATTCTTCCTCTGCCTGATGTTTGCAGTGGTTTTTCCTGAGACCACCTCCCAATACATTTTCTTCTCTCAAATTTCAGAAAAGCAGAATATGTTTTCTGGGGAATTTGATCTATGCCAGATCTTAATACAACCTTTGATGTTTGTGTTTATTTGACAGCTGATGATAAAATATATTATCTATATAAATTATTACATTGTATTTTTTCAAATTTTGTTAATTCTACAAACAAATGCTTAAAACATATAAAATTGTTATGGCTTATTTCAGTGAGCAATTAACTCAATATTTATTGAACTTATGACACTGACAAGTCCTGGGAAGGACATGCTCAAAGTTGGTTTTAATGTATATAATAACAGCATGGGACAAAATAGTTAGATATCTCATTGTAAGCTCTCTATTCCTATATATTTGTCAAACATGTACATATAACGTATTTGACCAAATTGTCTTCAAATATAAAACAGAATTTTTAGTCCATAAATTGAAAATAATTTTTTGGTGGGGATTTAGCGTATTTTCATAAAGTTTTCATTTACATTGACAACATGTATCTAAAAAGAATGTATTTCCACAGGGAAATAATGCACAAAATTTACATCTAAGAAAAATGAAAAAAATTATATCTTATAAATATTTTGCATGACATCCATTACCAATTTTCTGTTAGGTTTGAAACATTCAGGGTACAGTCATAGACACAAACCTAGTATGTACACCAAATCCAGATTCTTTTTTCAGTGTAGGAATAATTATATGACTGAATAATGAAAATTAAAATCAGGTAGATGTTTTCATTATAAGTGTCTCCTAATTCTTCCACAAATGATTGAATAAGCAAAAACCTACACAAAAATAAATATCACTGAATTTTATATTTATTAAAGACTTAGGTGAAATTATATGCAAAAAAACATTGAATTGCCTTTTTTTTTTTTTTAAGATTTTATTTATTTATTTAGAGTGAGCAGGGGGAGCCGCAAAGGGAGAGGGAGAGTAAACCTCAAGCAAACTCTGCAGGGGGAGGGGATGGAGTCAACTCTCAAGCTGACTCTGTGCTGAGAATGGAGCCCTTGATCCAAGGATCCTATGATCATGACCTGAGTTGAAATCAAGAGTTGGATGCTTAACCAACTGAGCCACTCAATTGTCCCAAAAAGGAAATATATTTTAATCTAAAATGATGTTATTTTTTTAAAGATTTTATTTATTATTTGACAGAAAGAGACACATAGCAAGAGAGAGAACACAAGCAGGGGGCATGGGAGAGGGAGAAGGCAGATGCCTAATGACTGAGATTATGGGATGGAACTTGGGTAATTGCTAAGGAATTCATTTTGTAACAATAGTTCTAACAAGCTTTAGTATTTCCTTGTGTTTGCTTTCAGCCAAAGACATCCACTACAGAGATCTAGGCACGTCTTGGTTTTAGATGAAATTCTAGGCTCTCTTCCAGGGATATCATCATAAAGAATTCAATTAAGCTTGGTCTGCACTTTGAAAATATACTCTGCAATGACCCCTAAATAACTTAAAATTAAGTCTGGCTGCTGGAGTCGAAGTCTTTACCTGATGCACAAGCTTTAGCTAATTATTTAGCCTCTGTATGCTATGATTTCTTCACTTGCAAATTCAGATAATGAAAATAATATTTATCTAACAAAAGTATTGTGAGATTTAAGTGAAATTACATACAATAAACATTGAGTTGCCTAGTCCTTTATTCATGCTAAGGAAATATTTGCAATGGTGCTTACAATATAATTGTTTTGGACTTGGATAAACACAAACTTCGATTTTAGCATCCATTTCCTCTTTCCCAACAACCAGGTTACTCTCCTGTTTTTTTTTGTTTTTGTTTTTTTTTTCTTCCTCATCTTTTCTATCCCAATGTAAACTGGAGTGGATCTTCTATTTCCTTACTACTCAACAAAATGTGATTGGATTATTAGCAGACAAACAGGATGACAGCTGGTAAGCATTTGAAGAGAAAAAGTGATGGGCTATCCTCAAAGGATTTATATGAATAGATACCTAGCAGTTATATAATCCAGAATTTCATACCCCGTCAAGTGCTCTCACAGAACTCACAAGTAAGTGATTTTGTGGAGAACTACTTTATTATCTTTGTAAGGTTGGTTCACCCAAGCTCTCATGTAGCTCCTGTGGGTCCTGATTATATCAGGCAGTTATATTTTCCACACACATTTCTTCATAGAAGGGAAATAATCTATTTGGTTTCTATCTGCTCTTCCAATGTGTCTTTTGTTTACCTTCTTTTTATCTGACTTGTGATATCTTATTTTTTCACATCTCTTTGATTTGACTGTTGTTTCCTAGAAGACAATACAATAACTTCATTACCTGTTTTTCCTAGCACAGTGATTGACCAATAAGAGGTATTCTGCAAATGTTTGAATAACTGAATTTAATTTGGAATATCTTATCCTTCTAGAAGATTTTTCTGACATATTCTACCTTTACATAGAATCACTAATATTTCCCTTATTTTTACTTTTTACTTTGTGGTGTAGAAAAAAGCAGTATTTGTTAAGGGTGGTGATGTAAAAGATTATTATCTTTTCTATAAGGATAAACAGTTGATCAGAAATTAACATCTAATTGGCTATTTACTATGACACATTTCACAACACATCAGTTCTATGATCTTTAGTTTATGCATCAACTGTTTCACCAAACTCATTACTATAATTTCTTCTCATTGTTCATGTCTTTACATAAAAATTTATGTAAAACATTACATGACATTAAAGTGTAATTTCTTAATATTATCTATTTTTCATATATATTCCTAGTAGCATGTGTTCAAATGACACTGAGACAAACAGGTATATGGCATGGTGGAAACCCCTTAAAGTGACTCCCAGTGAGTCAAACACATCAGAATAAGTGAAATCTGGGACTTAACTTCTTCTTTTTTTTTTTTTTTTTTAAAGATTTTATTTATTTATTTGACAGAGAGAGAGATCACAAGTAGGCAGAGAGGCAGGCAGGCAGAGAGAGAGGAGGAAGCAGGCTCCCTGCTGAGCAGAGAGCCCGATGCGGGACTCGATCCCAGGACCCTGAGATCATGACCTGAGCCGAAGACAGCGGCTTAACCCACTGAGCCACCCAGGCGCCCTGGGACTTAACTTCTAATCTACAAAAAAAACAATATGGATGTTGGTACATGAGAGTGTGACGCTGCTGAACACGTGTCTTAAAAGTAGAAGCAGTCTTGGAAATAGGAAGTGGACTAAGCCTGTAATGATTTTGAGGGGCATAATAAAGTCGACGTCATATGAACAGACTGTTGAAATTCAGTGCTGCTGGTGAGAGCTTAGAAGGAGATGAGGAGTATGTTATTAGAAACCAGATGAACAGATATCCTTCTTATATAATGGCAAAACATTTAATAAAGTTCTCCCCTGCACTGAAGTAGAAAGCAGAGCTTAAAGGTTTAGAAATTTGGTCACATAATAAGGAGATTTCCAAACAGTATTGAAGATGGGGCTTGATTTCTTCCTGCTATGTACAGTAAAATTCAAGAAGTGAGCAACGGAGGGAAGGAAGGATTGTTAAAAAGCTATAACCAGGACTAGAAGATTTTGAGAATTATCAGCTCTCTAGAACAGACACTGAAAGTTATTATAATTAATACTCACTGTAGGGAAAGCATGCTCTGGAGTCAAGGCTGGGAGTAAGACAGTATGACTATTTGACATTTACTAAAACTTAAGAAGGATAAAAAAAATAAAGAGAATTCTGTCACAGGAACATCTTTTCAAGAGATTAAAGGTCTTTTCAAGAGATTAAGAGATAAAATCAGAGGTCTCTAGAAAGCTTAAGAGCATTGGTACCTCAGTCATCTCAACAAGAGGCCAAGGTACAGAAAGTATTATCTCAGAAAGATATGTGATGGTGTTTGTGTGTGTGTGTGTGTGTGTGTGTGTGTGTTTGTCTAATGTAGGGAACACCAGTGAAATCTACAGAAGGCCTATAAACTTCTTTAAAAATAGTTTCAGCAGAAATACCTCCATGGTGGACCAGAAGGGACAGAAAACATAATTATAAAAAAAGAAACTGCAAGATCTCCAACATTCTAATAGTAGGAAACTGGATAATAAAACTGAGATACCAACATGCATTAACTTTTATATCATAGGAAGATTTATGTAACAATGGAACTAAAACCACAGAGAGCATAGTAGAAAGCTATAGATGATTTTTCAGGTATTCAAACCTAATCAAGGAATTCCAACCAGAGTTAATCCAGATGTATTTCAAAACTGCCAGGACCAAGGACTCTTTACCATCTTTTTCCTTCCTTTATGGACTGGGATATATGTAGCTGGAGTCTTATTCTTTTTTTTTTTTAATTTATTTATTTGATAGACAGAGACCACCAGTAGGCAGAGAGGCAGGCAGAGAGAAGGGGAAGCAGGCTCCCTGCTGAGCAGAGAGCCCGATGTGGGGCTCTATCCCAGGACCCTGTGATCATGACCTGAGCCAAAGGCAGAGGCTTTAACCCACTGAACCACCCAGGCACCCCTGGAGTCCTATTTTATATTGACACTATGTGGTGGGTGTTTTGTGGTAGATAAATTTGTCTGTTTAGTTTTGCAGGTCCAGCAAGAGAGTGAGGTTGTGCCCAGAAGCTGTGTTTAAGAGATTATAACCAAGAGCCTCGTTTGCACCTGGACCAGAGATAGATGATGGGATTTTGAACTTGATACTAATGCTAAACAGGATGAGACTTTGGAGACTTTGAGGTGAGGTGAATGTACTTTACATTTGATTATGAAACATTGGGGGCCAGAAGACAGAATGTGACTTATAGGAACTAAGGTGACTACTAACAAGTGACATCCTTGTTTCTAACTCTTCTGACTTACTGGCATTCACCTTAGTAGAATCCTTCTCCTTGAGTGCAGTCAGAACTTGTGACTGGCTTCTAGCCAAGAGAAAATTAATACAGTAACTTTCTTCCCATTTTCATAATTCACTGAAATTATTCTACAGAGCAGAATCCACTGTCTGGTTCCACAGGTCTTTTGTGAATGAAGAGGAAACATTCCAAGCAGACAAAATGGCATGTAGATTATTAAGTATAGAAAAATGTATAATCTGTTCAGGAAACTAAATTAAGTCTGGCTGGACCATAAATCGTGTGGAATGAAGGGAGAAGAAATGGATATGAGGTAAATATATAACCAAAGGCCATCATCAATATTTTTATTCATGTTGAATAATTTGACTTCACAATTTATTAACATGTAAATAATCACATTTTTGCTCCAGCATTGTGATATTCAGTATGTTGGCCACTAGCTACATGTGGCTGTTTACTTTTAAATTGATTAAAATTAAAAATTACATCCCCAGGTGTACTAACAACATTGTAAATGTTCCATAGCACTATGGGGCTGGTGGATACCAAACTGGGCACTGCATTTGTATCACCACAGAAATTCTATGGGAAATAACTTTTTTCAAAAGTTAACTCCTTTTGTAAAGTTGAGTGAAATTGAAGGGAGAAAAAAGCAAGTGAAAGAAATGCAGAAAATCACCAGAATGATATAGTTGAGAGATTGAGGTGACAGAAATATGAATGGAAGAGGAAATATTAGTAAGGCTACAAGGGATTGAATGTTTATGCTCCCTTAAGATTTATATGTGAAATTTTAATGCAAAATGTGATAGTATTAAGAAGTAGAACTTTTGGGAGATGATTAAAGCATGAGGATACAGCCCTTGTAAGTGGGAGTAGGGGCCTTGTTGAAGAGACCCCGGAGAACTTTTTCCCCCTTCTGCCCTTTGAGGACACAGCAAGATCATGGTCTCTGAACCAAGAAGTAGGCCCTCCCATAATCCTGAACATGCTGGCACCTTGATCTTGCTTGGATTTCCCAGCCTCTGTAACTGTGAAAAATAAATTTTCATTATACTTAAGCCATTCACTTAATGGAATTTTTAAGTAGCAGTCAGGCTAAGACCAATGCCCAAATGATTTAATGAATATTTTTACGTTGACAATTGGGAAAGAGTAGTTAAAAAGGTACTCAACTTCTGATCCATAAATCTAATATAAAATGAAATCTGTGTTTTGTGTGTTATGTATATTTAAATAATAATATAAAAAGCAAAATTTAAGTCTTTATGTTGTACAGTCTTGCCACTATACCAAAATACCTTACTGTGCTCATTATTTTACTTTTGAGATAGTGAGACTTCAGGGACAGCTGCATTTTGGACTTTGATGGGCCTATTAATTCCTATCTCAGGAGGGGATTTCCCATAAATATTTGTTGAATGAATGGATAAATAAGTAAAAGAAAAATGGAATCTCAGTAAATTAGGATTATATGCAATGATATGTTCAAATATACCTCATGCTAAACTATGTGTTTTTAGATTTTTTTCAGCTATCTTTAAGATGATAAATTAAAACAGAAGAAGAAGGAGAAGAAGAAGAAGAAAAACTTTTTGATTTTGCTTTGATATGTTAGGTATCACAGATAGCCTGTAATAGCCTGTTTATAGCAAGGAAGAGAATTGGAAAGCAAGATCCTCCAGGAAGCGTGATTACTAATTTTATTATAGGAATGAGGAGGGATATCTTTTTAGCATTTCTTGTTGAGAAACATCATTATCTGAAGAATGTAAAGAGGTCAGTGCTTCTTACAGAATAGTTATCTAATGCCTGAGGAAATATCTGAGTCTAAAGTTTGAATATTCTATTCATATGAAAGGATGGTGGGGAAAATAGAACATCTTTGCCATTAATACTATCATATTTGGGGGACGCCTGGGTGGCTCAGTGGGTTAAGCAGCTGCCTTCGGCTCAGGTCATGATCCCAGTGCCCTGGGATCGAGTCCCACATCGGGCTCCTTGCTCCGCAGGGAGCCTGCTTCTCCATCTGACTCTGCCTGTGCTCGCTCTCCCTCTCTCTCTTTCTATGACAAATAAATAAATAAAATCTTTAAAAAAAATACTATCATATTTGGAGCTTAATTGTGCCCCAAATTTTTTTGTTTAGTTGGTTATTTTCCCCACTATTTCTTTGTGAAGTGTCTCTCTGCAAATATATTTACTTATGTGAGTTTTTTTTGTCTTTGGTTATTACTATCCTTTTATTTTTTTTTTTTCTGGGTAAAATTCTGTCTTCCAAAATATGCTTACTACAAAAATACAATTTCTGAATCAATTCTTACTACTGGTATCTTTAATAAACTGCTTTAAAGATACAATTTAATTAAAGCTAATTTGTCATGTGGTCATTAAAAATTAGAGATAATATGGATTCCCTGAGTATATTTAGGAGGCATTGAAACCCTAGTATCACATGAAATTAAGACAGTTTAGTGGGTTTCAAATTATCCTTGAATAACTTAAAAACAACAACAGCAAAAACTGTACTGAAGAACTGCATTGGTATTCTCTGGCAGATATAATTTGATTTTCCTGTGCAGATTTCTCCCACATCAGGCTCTGTTTGGTCTGATCACTGTTTCATCTGATCACTGTTTGGTGATCAGTATATTATGTCTTCATTAATCACAGCAAACAAAGTTTTCTTGTGAATACAGATATATGTTATTAATCTTTGCTTCACTGAAACTTGAAATATTTCAGCCATTCTTTTCTTTTTTTTTCTCCAAAATACACTTACACCTGAGGTCCTATTGAAACGTGCAGCCTATTAAGGAACTGGTAAACTACGCCAAAACCTGTAATATTAACAAATTATCTTTTAAAAGTGTTCAAAATATATAGTATAAATGAGTTATCTATGAAAAAGTTTTATTGTATTTGTAATCAAATTATTTTCATTAGAGAACTAATGATGATTAGAATTATTACTAGAGATTAAAATAGGAAAACATGATATAGATCTGTCAACTGTTTAAATGGAAGACTTGTCTTCATAATTTCTCCTCTGTCTACCCCTTGCGTTCACATAGTATGTCAGAATAGTAGAGAAAAGCAGAGTTTTCTTCAATCCAAAAATCGGAATCAATATTTCTTGGCTCTCTTCCTTTCTTTTCTTTTTGTTCAACCTTTATTCTTTCATTCCTTTACTACTTATATTTGTCTCTATGTAACTTAAAAAAATAATCTCATTATATTATGCAATTGAATAAAACTATTGATCGGTTTTTAAGAGATTTACTTTATAATGCCAACTCTTTAAAAATGGAGATCCAACATTTTATATTCTCTCAAAGTAATATAAATTACAAAATTGTAAATGAGGAACTAGAAAGTAAGTTCTGGAGCAAAAAATGCAAATTTTGAACCATATATTCCCATGAAACTCTCTAATTTGATATTCAGTAACTTTATTCATAATTTAAGAATAACAGTGTTTTCATTCACAACTCCAAGGACTACTGTGACCATAACATGTTTGGATATTCAAATGTTTTACAAAATGCAGAAGTGACAATTATATTACAAATGTTTCTCTTCTGAAGGTCCATGATCATTCAGTGAAAGAGGTTTCTTTATTTCTGCTTTATTTCATATTATTAAGTTGAAAAATAGTTTTCTTGAAAATAAATTCATGCAATTTGACTATAAATCGAGACTAGAGTGAATTCCTCTTCCAGGAGGAGATAATGAGATATCTGGAGTGATTCTGCCCACCTGTGAAGTTCAGAGGGTACGGGAAAGAGCCCCAGGAAATTTTTTTTTTTTTTTTTTTTTAAGAAAGGAGAGAGATCTTTTTTTTTTTTTTTAAATTTTATTTATTTATTTGACAGAGATCACAAGCAGGCAGAGAGGCAGGCAGAGAGAGAGAGAGAGAGGGAAGCAGGCTCCCTGCTGAGCAGAGAGCCCGATGCGGGACTCGATCCCAGGACCCTGAGATCATGACCTGAGCCGAAGGCAGTGGCTTAACCCACTGAGCCATCCAGGTGCCCCGCCCCAGGAAATTTTTAAGTAAATTATTTCTCTCTCATTTTCCTCTCTAGTCCTTTTTTTTTTTTTTTTTTGACAACACTGATGCCCTTGGGCTTCTCTGTTCTCATGGGCCCTGAACGAGGGTTATGCTCTATACCAAATGCTCTCTCCTCTACGGCAAAACATTTTCATTCTGGGACACCTGGGTGGCTCAGGTCACTATCTTGGGGTTCTGAGATCAAGCCCTGGGGCCAGGATCCTTGCTCAGTGGGGAGTCTGGTTCTCTCTCTCCTTTTACCCCTCCACCTAGCTCATGCTCTGTCTCTTTCTCTCTCTCAAAGAGATAAATAAAATCTTTAAACACAAACAGACAAAAAACTATTTTAATTCCTTTCCCCTCCCACCCCCAAACCAAAGTGCTCAACTGCCCCTATACTGCTGTATGGTCTGCTCAATTATTGAAACAAATATCATATTGAGATTTTATATATATATATATATATATATATAAATAAGTGTGTGTGTGCATGCATGTGTGTGTATGTATACACACACACATATATATAACACACACACATATATAACACACATACATATATATAACACACACACATATATGTATGTGTATACATACACACATATATATTTATATATATTTATATGTGTATATATATATATGAATAAAATGACTAAAAAGGCCAGGGAAGATTTTAAAAAATGATATAGGAACATCACTGATAAAACATATGGTGTATTCAGTGTGAATCGCTCAAAGGAATTAATATTCTTATTGAAACTTACTCATTTCACACATACCAAATTTAAAAATGGCAGAAGACTGCAGAAAAAGAGAAGGATAAGCAATAGCAATATAAATTTTATTCTGGCTTTTACTAATTTTCATTAAAAAACAATATTTAAGTTACATTCATTGCTCACTTTTGGGAATAGTGTGACTATAGAGTACATAAGTGATATTACACTATTTTTATATTGTCTTTGAGGTATATATCTATTCATTCCAATCCCAATCATATCACAGGAAAGTTTTTGTCAAAATTGACAGTCTACTACTGTAATTTTTATGAAAATATAAGGAGCAAATACCCAGGACATTCTGTGAGACTATTCTATAGGACTTAAACTACCTGATGTTGAGACCCGCCTACAGCTATACTAATTGATACAATGACTGTTGGCACAATGACAGATAAATAGACCCTGGAAGGTAGTCAAGAAATAATCTTACATTAATCATGTCCTTATATTTGACATTTGTGACACTGAAATGCAGTGGGTAAAGAATAGTCTTAACAACAAATTGTGTTGGATCAATAGCATATTCACATGGAAAAATAAATAAATCTTATTCCTAACTCACAATATGCACAAAAATCAATTTCAGATATATTGTGATTTAAATATAAAACAGTAAAGTTTTTAGATTAAAATGTGGGAAAATATGTTTAGGATAATTATAGAACAATTATTATTATAATAAAAAAGTGCTAAACATAAGGAGAATTGATAAATATGACTACATTTATTTTTTTCTTTTCTTCAACATTTATTTATTTACTTATTTTAGAGAGAGAAAGAAAGTGTGAGTTGGGCGAGAAGCAAGACAGGCAGAGAGGGAATCAGCAAGCAGACTCCCTGTTGAGTGCAAAGCCCAAAGCAGGCCTTCATCCCAGAACACTGACATTGTAACCTGAACCATAATTCATATATCTGAAAAGGGACTAATTTTCAAAATATAAAAATCAGTAAGTAAGGGATATAAAGCCCAACAGCAATGGACAAATTTCTGTAAAATGTAGTTCACAAGAGACTACCTAAATTATTCATAAACATGAAAATTTGCTAATTAGTCATAAAAGAAATTCAAATTAAACATTTATATAAAACAACTAAATATCCACCAGAAAAAAACTTTTAAAAAATATAGTATTTAAAAATACAGACAATAACCAGTGTTGGCAAGAATATTGACCATCTGGAATACATACTCTATTTGTGGAATTATAAATTGGTACAATGGTATAATTATTCTGTTAAACACTTGACTGTGTCTACTAAAGCTCCACATATCTATATTCTTCTGATAAATGGATTTGACTCGACTTTTACACAGAGGAAATATAGACATATCCCATCAAAATATACACAAAAGGATTTATAACATCATTATACTCATAATAACACAAAACTGGAAATGACTCTTCAACTATAAAAATGGACAAATAAATATACTGTGATGCATTTTTTAAAGATTTTATTTACTGTAAAAATGGACAAATAAGTATCTTGTGATGTATTTTTTAAAAAGATTTTATTTATTTACTTGAGATAGAGATAATGAAAGGAGAGAGCTCAGCAGGAGAAGCAGACTCCCTTTTGAGCAGGGAACCTCTGTGGGATTCCATCATGGGACTCCATGATCATGACCTGAGCCGAAGGCAGTTACTTAACCAGCTGAGCCACCCAGGCACCCTACTGTGATATATTTTAAGCAAGGGTTACTTAACCAGTAAAAGTAATGGATGAAGTTTGTCTACATTCTTAATCAACTGAATCTCACAAAATAGCAATGAGAGAAATAAACTAGAATCAAAATAGGATTGAGTAGAATCATAGATCTTTTTTTTTCTCTTTTTTGAATGTTTTTACTTTTTATTCACCTTCAGGGTGATGAGACACCAACTATTCTGCATCAGATTTGCCTCTGTATATGGGAGAGATGACAATGAATAACATGGGATTCATGTTGAATCAGGTGATATATTTATTATAACATCCAGTCACAAAATTCATGTAGCACCTGAAATAAATATTTGTCATTTATTTAATTTCATTTAATGCACTAAAATATCATCTGTTCTTCCTTTTGTTCACTAGCACCAAACACTACTTGGTACCATGGATTTGCTTAAAAAATCTCATCCAAGATATTTTTATAACACAACTGTTATGGCATCTATCTAATCTATCTAATCATCTATCTAAATGATACCTTTTTTTTTTTTTTAACAATCTGAGACATTTCTTTGACAGGAGAAATTAGCAGACTTCTAGTCTTCCTTTCTAACAATAACTCTGAAGTGATCAAAAGTTTTATGTCTATGCTTTTGTTTACACTAACTGTCAAAACTTCCTAGTGAAATGGATATCAAGATAGGCAATTGCTTTCATTATTTAATACTGAAATTTATTTTTCCCTGTTTTCAGAAAAAAGAGAAAGAGAGAGGACATATTGTGAAAAATTTCAAATTGCATGGGGTAATCTAACATTTCCAGCACTTGGATGGACTTCACTTTTCATCTTTCACATTGTTATATTATTTTTAAATATTAGGGACAAGCAAATTTATGAGATAGGGATTTTAATTTTTTAAGAAATAAGATATTTTACATTACACATTTGTTTTTGTTTATATCTAAGCCTGTGCAAATTTAAGTGATGAGCATTTTTACAGAAGTGATTTTATTTAGAAAATCATTTTTGTTTATAAATTTGAAGTGTAGTTCTATTAAATTACTGTACACCATATTACTGACATGATTCTCACAGAGGGTTACTTGTTAACAGTTAATATATGCTAAAAAGGCTTTGAAAATTTGAAAATATTATAAATAATTTTCCACAATGTTAAAATAATTACATAATGAACTAGAATGATCTATATTAAATATATCTAAAGCTAGACAAACAGTCATCACTAGGGAAGAGATGCACTTCTGGGATGCTTTACAGACATCTTCCCTAATGAAATAACTATAACTTGTAAAAAGTATCTTTTGAAAACTATCTGAAGTACCTGGGGAAACATTAATTCAGAAATATTCATATAATATTATGAAGATCAAGAAGTCTGCAGCATTGGAGCCATTATCTGCTACCCTCCCTACCAACCCTGGCTCGGTGAGAAAGTGTCCCATTCCAGGTATTTATGGTTAAGAAGGACATGAGGTTGCAAAAGCAAGAAACAATGGAATTCCAATTGTCCTTGCTTTAGCTCATTCACAGAGTGAGTTTCCATGCCAGCAAAGGCAAGCTGAGAATACCAGGGGTTATCATACCACACTTGTCTCAGACAATTCAGGTTACTATAACAAAATACCACAAGACTGTGTGGCTTATAAGTAGCAAACATGTGTCTCGCAGTTCTAGAGGATAGAAGTCCAAAATCAGGGTACTAGAATGCTCAGGTTCTGCAGAAGGCTTTCTTCTGGGTTACAGACTGCTTACTACTTGCTATAGTCTCTCAGGTAGAAGGAGCTAGAACTCTGCATGGTCTCCTTATAAGAACAATAATCCCATTCATGTGGACAGCATCATCGTGGTGTAAGCACATCCCACAGGCCCCACCTCTTACTACCATGCTTTTGGGAATTGGAATTTCAACATATGAATTTGGGGGAACTACAAACATTAAGTCCATAACAACACTTCAGTATTCTACTTCTAAAATAGGATGTCAGTCTGAAAGAAGAGACCAGCTGTATCCACTTACAGCTCTTGAGAATTGTCTCAGAGCTTTGGGTAAGGTGAGAGACAGACGATAAGGCAAAGCTCCTAAGCTTTCCTGGAAAGAACTTACTTTATTTATTGTATAATGTGGCCAGCTCAATATAATTGTACTCTTGGAAACATGGAGATTTTGTACCAAGCAAGTAAGAGGAAGCTGGTAGCTCCAAGAGAGCAACAAGCCAAAACACAGACCAGTTTGGCATTCTCAGATAATTCCAAGGAAATAGGACATTGTTGAAAAACAAATAAAGCAATCATCCAACAATAAGTGGAGCCTAGCTGTTGGGTGTGTTACCAACAGAGTCAGCAGGCTGAAAAGAGAGAATGAGATGCCCAGAGAAAGTCCAGTTATAACCACTCTCCCCCAAGATGACTGCAGGCTCAAAGATTTCTAAGGAGTAGATTGGAGGTCTCACAAAGCAGGGAAAATAGATTTTGCTAGTGAATACAGCTAGGACACTAAACAAATATAGGAGGAAACTACAGCAACACCAGAACTGTAGGAAAGATGGAGTTAGTTGCCAGAGTTACTATAATAGTCTCTATTAAATACCCAGGTTTGGAAAGAAATGATGAGACACATAGTAAGCAAAAAAGTGTGAGCAATGCACAAATAGGAAGAGAAGGCAACAAAAATTATGAGAGGGCCCAGATGTCACATTGACCAAAAGGTACTAACTAACTACCATTATTGATACGTAAAAATTAAAAAAAAAAAAAAACTAATGAAAAGAAATCATGTTTAACAAAATATAGTAAAGTATGATGATTATGATGATCATGTCTTATTAAATACAGATTATCAATGAAGAGAAATTATTTAAAAATAAATAATTATTAATTCTAGTATTGAGATGAAAAATTCACTAGGGAGGGTTAATAGTAGATTTCATCTGGTGAAAAAAATCATCTCCATAGACACAGAAAATTCACTGGATAAAACTAGACATCCCTTCATAATTAAAACACACACACACACACACACACACACACACACACACCCAAAACTAAAACTAGAGGAATCTTCCAGAATGTGATAAAGAATATCTATAAAAACTCCACAATTAATATTGTATTTAATGATAAAATGTTGACTATCCTCTCTACAATCCCTACTTATATTCAGCATAGAATTTCTATTCAGGGAAATCAGGAAAGAAATAAATTGAAAGACATTAAGATTGTAAAAGAAGTAGTAAAACTACCTCTGATTGCAGGAGACATGATCTTGTACATAAAAAATCCTAAGAAATCCACACAATAAAATACAAAGTCAGTATACAAAAAGCAATTTTAGTTCTACACATTAATGATAAACTTCCAAAAATAAAATAAATGAAGCAATTTCATTTGTAATAGCAACAAAAAGAATAAATTACTTAAGTACAAACATATACACTTACAACTACAAAATATTTTTCAAGAAATTAAAATAGACATAAATAAATGGGAGAATACCCCATGTTTATGGATTATAAGCCTTAATACTACTAAAATGACAATACTCCAAAATTTGCTCTACTGCTTCAAAGTAATCCCTCTCAAACTTCAACTATATTTTGCAGAAAAATTGACAAGTTTATCCTAAAATTCATATGGAAATGGAAGAGACACTGAGAAAACTTGAATGAGAAAAAAAAAAAAAAAAACCAAACTTGAAAACTTAGCTTAAAATATGCTACAAAGCTAAGGTAAATAAAACTGTGTGTTACCAGCATAACACAGTCATATAGATATACAGATTCCATATAAGTCAATGAAATAGAATTGAGAGTCCAGTTACAGTGAACTTACTTTCAACAATGATGCCAGACAATTCAGTGAAAAAATAATGTTTATTTTTCATTGAAGTATAAATAGCATACAGCATTATACTAGTTTCAGATGTCTAATATAATGATTGAATAATTCTACACATTATTCAGTGCTCATCATGATAAATGTACTTTTAATCCCATATATGGTAATAATGGTATTTTTAATATATTGTTCTGGAATCATTGAATATCCATATGTAAATTTAATGATGTTAGGCCACTTTCTTATTATACACACATAATTATTTAAAATGGATCAACACCTAAGTATAAGAGCTAAGTTATAATATTTTTAGAATAAAATATAGAAATAAATCTTCCTAGACATGGGTTGGCAAAGCTTTCTTAGGGCAAAAAAGCATAAGCAGCAACAAGAAAAATTTAAGCTGAATTTTATCTATTTAAAAAAACCACAAACACTTTTCATAAAGCCCCTGAAGAAAATGTAAAATCCTCCCACAAAGCTGAAAAAAAATTAAATTACTTATTCGAAAAGGAAGATAATCTAGAATATACAGTATACTCAATTATAAAAGGGCAAATAAAAACCATTAAAAAATGAATCTAAATCTGACAAAGAATCTAAACAGGATTTTCTCCAAAGAAGACAAAGAAGTTGTCAATGAGCACATACTAATATATTAAAATCAAAAGTTGTGAATCACAGTTCAATAAAGTTGTTACAAAAAAGAATCAGGAACTGATTGGAGCTTACTTAATAGCAAGACGATGGTGGAATTTTACTAGGACCAAAGCTGCTGTGAAGATGGAATTTTATAATGATGAAAGGATCAATCTGACAAGAGGATATAACAATGACAAATATCTATGCATCTAACATGGAAGTACCTAAATATATAAAGCAAATATTTACAGATATAAAGAGTTAAAATGACATTTACACAATCTTAGCAGGGGATGTTAACACCCCACTTACATCAATGGGTAGATCATCCAGACCAAAAAAAAAGAAAAAAGAAAAAAGAAAAAAAAATGGAAACAGTGACCTTAAATGACATATTAGACCACTAAGACTTAATATCCATATATTAAGTTAATATCCATAAATTAAGTCTTACTGGTCTAATATATATATATATATATAGAGAGAGAGAGAGAGAGAACATTACCTTTGAAAACATCAGAATATACATTTTTAGAAGTGCATATGAAACATTCTCAAAGCTAGATCAAGTTAGGCCATAAAACAAGTCTTAATAAATTTGAGACGCTTGAAATCATATCAAGCATCTTTTCCAACCACAGTAGTATGACAATAGAAATCAATCACAGGAAGAAAAATAGAAAAAAATGCAAACATGTAAAGACTAAACAGCATGCTACTAAACAACCAATGGATCGAAGAAGATATCAAAAAGGAAATGAAAAAATACCTTAAGACTAACAAAAATGGTGGGGCACCTAAGTGGTTCAGTGGGTGAAAGCCTCTGTCTTCAACTCAGGTCATGATCTCAGAGTCCTGGGATCAAGCCCTGCACTGGGCTCTCCACTCGGCAGGGAGCCTGCTTCCCCCTCTCTCTCTCTGCCTGCCTCTCTGCCTACTTGTGATCTCTGCCTGTCAAATAAATAAATAAATAATCTTAAAAAAAAAAAAAAGACTAATAAAAATGGAAAACAAAACAAAACAAAACATAGTATTCCAAAATCTATGGGACACAACAAAAGCAATTTTAAGAAGGAAGTTTAGAGCTCTGTAGGCTTGCCTCAAAAAACAAAACAAAACAAAATTAGAAAAATCTCAAAAAACCCATCCAATATCACAACTACAGGAACAAAAAGAAGAACAAATAAAGCCTGAAGTTATTGTAATGAAATAAATAATAAATGTTTAAGTAGAATTAATTAAATGGAAACAAACAAACAAACAAAAAAACAGTAAAACTATGAGATGGTTCTTTGGGAAAAGATGAAATTAGTAAACTTTAGCCAGATACATAAAAGAGAGAAACAGAGGGTATCTAAATAAATAAATAAATAAAATCAGGAATGAAAGAGGAAAAGTTACAACTGTTACCACAGAAATACAAAGCACTGTAAGAGACTATTACAAACAATTAGGTGCCAACAAATTGGACAACCTAAAAGGAATGGATAATTTCCTAGAGACAAGCTTCCAAGAATGAATCAGGAAGAAATAAAACATCTGAACATGCTAATTATTAGTAATGAAATTAAAATACAATAAGAAAAATCTCCTAACAAACAAAAGCCCACTCCCAGATGCCTTCACATATAAATTATACCAAAGATTTAAAGACAATTTAATACTTATCCTTCTCACACTATTTTAAACATTACAGTGAAAGGAATGCTTCCAAATTCACTCTGCAAGGTGAATTCACTCTGCAATATTACCCTGACACAAAAACCAAGCAAAGACACTCCAAAAATAACATATAAAGAAAGTTGCAGGCCAATATTCCAGAAAATTTAGACACAAAAGTCCTCAACAAAATATTAGCAAACTGAATTCTTCAATGCATTAAAAAGATCATACATCAGGATCAAATGGGATTTATTCCAGGAATGCAAGAATGGTGTGATATCTGGAAATCAATCAGTGCAATATACCACATCAATAAAATAAAGGATAATATTCCTGTGATCATCTCATTTGTTGCAGAAAAGACATTTAACTAGTTTCACATCTGTCCATGATAAAAACTTTCAACAAAGTAGGTATAGAGGAATAAGCCACAACATTTTAAAGACCTTATATGACAAACCCACAGCTGACATCATACTCAACTATGAAAATCTGAAAGCTTTTCTTCTAACTTCAAGAACAAAACAAGAATGGCCAAACTCAAAAATTTTTTTTCAATGAAGTATTGGAAATATTAGCCATAGTAATCAGACAAGAAAAAAAAAATAAAATGCACTCTCATTGGTGAAGAGGAAGTAAAGCTGTCACTATGTGCATATAATATGATATTATATATAGAAAACCTAAAGATCAAACCAAACTATTAAAGTTAATTAATTAATTCAGTAAAGTTTCAGGATACAGAATTAATAAACAGAAATCTGCTGTATTTCTATGCACTAATAATTAAGTACCAGGAAGAGAAATTAAGAAAACCATCCCAATTTACAAGTGCATCCAAAGAATAAAATACATAGGAATAAATTTCAGCAAAGAAGTGAAAGACCTGCATTCCTATGTCTTTTTTTGTCAATAAGCATTTTAACTTTATTTATTTTTTATTAATTAATTAATTAATTGATTGATTTTTATAAACATGTATTTTTATCCCCAGGGGTACAGGTCTGTGAATCGCCAGGTTTACACACTTCACAGAACTCACCAAAGTACATACCCTCCCCAAAGTCCATAACCCCACCCCTTTCTCCCAACCCCCCTCCCCCCAGCAACCCACAGTTTGTTTTGTAAGATTAAGAGTCACTTATGGTTTGTCTCCCTCCCAATCCCATCTTGTTTCATTTATTCTTCTCCTACCCACTTAAGCCCCCATGTTGCATCACCACTTCCTCATATCAGGGAGATCATATGATAGTTGTCTTTCTCTGCTTGACTTATTTCGCTAAACATGATACGCTCTAGTTCCATCCATGTTGTCGCAAATGGCAAGATTTCATTTCTTTTGATGGCTGCATAGTATTCCATTGTGTATATATACCACATCTTCTTGATCCATTCATCTGTTGATGGACATCTAGGTTCTTTCTATAGTTTGGCTATTGTGGACATTGCTGCTATAAACATTCGGGTGCACGTGCCCCTTTGGATCACTACGTTTGTATCTTTAGGGTAAATACCCAGTAGTGCAATTGCTGGGTCATAGGGCAGTTCTATTTTCAACATTTTGAAGGACCTCCATGCTGTTTTCCAGAGTGGCTGCACCAGCTTGCATTCCCACCAACAGTGCAGGAGGGTTCCCCTTTCTCCGCATCCTCGCCAGCATCTGTCATTTCCTGACTTGTTGATTTTAGCCATTCTGACTGGTGTGAGGTGATACCTCATTGTGGTTTTGATTTGTATTTCCCTGATGCCGAGTGATATGGAGCACTTTTTCATGTGTCTGTTGGCCATCTGGATGTCTTCTTTGCAGAAATGACTGTTCATGTCCTCTGCCCATTTCTTGATTGGATTATTTGTTCTTTGGGTGTTGAGTTTGCTAAGTTCTTTATAGATTTTGGACACTAGTCCTTTACCTGATATGTCGTTTGCAAATATCTTCTCCCATTCTGTCAGTTGTCTTTTGATTTTGTTAACTGTTTCCTTTGCTGTGCAAAAGCTTTTGATATTGATGAAATCCCAATAGTTCATTTTTGAGCTTGCTTCCCTTGCCTTTGGCGATGTTCCTAGGAAGATGTTGCTGTGGCTGAGGTCGAAGAGGTTGCTGCCTGTGTTCTCCTCAAGGATTTTGATGGATTCCTTTCGCACGTTGAGGTCCTTCATCCATTTTGAGTCTATTTTTGTGTGTGGTGTAAGGAAATGGTCCAATTTCATTTTTCTGCATGTGGCTGTCCAATTTTCCCAGCACCATTTATTGAAGAGGCTGTCTTTTTTCCATTGGACATTCTTTCCTGCTTTGTCGAAGATTAGTTGACTGTAGAGTTGAGGGTCTATTTCTGGGGTCTCTGTTCTGTTCCATTGATCTATGTGTCTGTTTTTGTGCCAGTACCATGCTGTCTTGATGATGACAGCTTTGTAATAGAGCTTGAAGTCTGGAATTGTGTTGCCACCAACTTTGGCTTTCTTTTTCTATATCCCTTTGGCTATTCGAGGTCTTTTCTGGTTCCATATAAATTTTAGAATTATTTGTTCCATTTCTTTGAAAAAGATGGATGGTACTTTGATAGGAATTGCATTAAATGTGTAGATTGCTTTAGGTAGCATAGACATTTTCACAATATTTATTCTTCCAATCCAGGAGCATGGAACATTTTTCCATTTCTTTGTGTCTTCCTCAATTTCTTTCATGAGTACTTTATAGTTTTCTGAGTATAGATTCTGTGCCTCTTTGGTTAGGTTTATTCCTAGGTATCTTATGGTTTTGGGTGCAATTGTAAATGGGATTGACTCCTTAATTTCTCTTTCTTCTGTCTTGCTGTTGGTGTAGAGAAATGCAACTGATTTCTGTGCATTGATTTTATATCTTGACACTTTACTGAATTCCTGTATAAGTTCTAGCAGTTTTGCAGTGGAGTCTTTTGGGTTTTCCACACATAGTATCAGATCATCTGTGAAGAGTGATAATTTGACTTCTTCTTTGCCGATTTGGATGCCTTTAATTTCCTTTTGTTGTCTGATTGCTGAGGCTAGGACCTCTAGTACTATGTTGAATAGCAGTGGTGATAATGGACATCCCTGCCGTGTTCCTGACCTTAGAGGAAAAGCTTTCAGTTTTTCTCCATTGAGAATGATATTTGCGGTGGGTTTTTCACAGATGGCTTTGATGATATTGAGGTATGTGCCCTCTATCCCTACACTTTGAAGAGTTTTGATCAGGAAGGGATGCTGTACTTTGTCAAATGCTTTTTCAGCATCTATTGAGAGTATCATATGGTTCTTGTTCTTTCTTTTATTGATATGCTGTATCACATTGACTGATTTGCGGATGTTGAACCAACCTTGCAGCCCTGGATTAAATCCCACTTGGTCGTGGTGAATAATCCTTTTAATGTACTATTGAATCCTATTGGCTAGTATTTTGTTGAGAATTTTCCCATCTGTGTTCATCAAGGATATTGGTCTATAGCTCTCTTTTTTGATGGGATCCTTGTCTGGTTTTGGGATCAAGGTGATGCTGGCCTCATAAAATGAGTTTGGAAGTTTTCCTTCCATTTCTATTTTTTGGAGCAGTTTCAGGAGAATAGGAATTAGTTCTTCTTTAAATGTTTGGTAGAATTCCCTCGGGAAGCCGTCTGGCCCTGGGCTTTTGTTTGTTTGGAGATTTTTAATGACTGTTTCAATCTCCTTACTGGTTATGGGTCTGTTCAGGCTTTCTACTTCTTCCTGGTTCAGTTGTGGTAGTTTATATGTTTCTAGAAATCATCCATTTCTTCCAGATTGTCAAATTTTTTTTTTTAAAGATTTTATTTATTTATTTGAGAGAGAAACAGTGAGAGAGAGCATGAGCAAGGAGAAGGTCAGAGAGCAAAGCAGACTCCCCATGGAGCTGGGAGCCCGATGCGGGACTCGATCCCGGGACTCCGGGATCATGACCTGAGCCGAAGGCAGTCGTCCAACCAACTGAGCCACCCAGGCGTCCCCAGATTGTCAAATTTGTTGGCGTAGAGTTGCTCATAGTATGTTCTTATGATAGTTTGTATTTCTTTAGTGTTAGTTGTGATCTCTCCTCTTTCATTCATGATTTTATTTATTTGGGTCCTTTCTCTTTTCTTTTTGATAAGTCTGGCCAGGGGTTTATCAATTTTATTAATTCTTTCAAAGAACCAGCTCCTAGTTTCTTTGATTTGCTCTATTGTCTTTTTTTTTCCTATTTCATTGATTTCTGCTCTGATCTTTATGATTTCTATTCTCCTGCTGGGCTTAGGGTTTCTTTCTTGTTCTTTCTCCAGCTCCTTTAGGTGTAGGGTTAGGTTGTGTACATGAGACCTTTCTTGTTTCTTGAGGAAGGCTTGTACTGCTATATATTTTCCTCTCAGGACTGCCTTTGTTGTGTCCCACAGATTTTGAATTGTTGTATTTTCATTATCATTTGTTTCCATGATTTTTTTTCAATTCTTCTTTAATTTCCCAGTTGACCCATTCATTCTTTAGAAGGATGCTGTTTAGTCTCCATGTATGTGGGTTCTTTCCAAACTTCCTTTTGTGGTTGAGTTCTAGCTTCAGAGCATTGTGGTCTGAAAATATGCAGGGAATGATGCCAATCTTTTGATACCGGTTGAGTCCTGATTTAGGACCGAGGATGTGATCTATTCTGGAGAATGTTCCATGTGCACTAGAGAAGAATGTGTATTCTGTTGCTTTGGGATGAAATTTTCTGAATATATCTGTGATGTCCATCTGGTCCAGTGTGTCATTTAAGGCCTTTATTTCCTTGCTGATCTTTTGCTTGGATGATCTGTCCATTTCAGTGAGGGGAGTGTTAAAGTCCCCTACTATTATTGTATTATTGTTGATGTGTTTCTTTGATTTTGTTATTAATTGGTTTATATAGTTGGCTGGTCCCACGTTGGGGGCATAGATATTTAAAATTGTTAGATCTTCTTGTTGGACAGACCCTTTGAGTATGATATAGTGTCCTTCCTCATCTCTTATTATAGTCTTTGGCTTAAAATCTAATTGATCTGATATAAGGATTGCCACTCCTGCTTTCTTCTGATGTCCATTAACATGGTAAATTCTTTTCCACCCCCTCACTTTAAATCTGGAGGTGTCTTTGGGCTTAAAATGAGTTTCTTGGAGGCAACATATAGATGGGCTTTGTTTTTTTATCCATTCTGATACCCTGTGTCTTTTGATTGGGGCATTTAGCCCATTAACATTCAGGGTAACTATTGAGAGATATGAATTTAGTGCCATTGTATTGCCTGTAAGATGACTGTTACTGTATATGGTCTCTGTTCCTTTCTGATCTACCACTTGTAGGCTGTCTCTTTGCTTAGAGGACCCCTTTCAATATTTCCTGTAGAGCTGGTTTGGTGTTTGCAAATTCTTTCAGTTTTTGTTTGTCCAGGAAGCTTTTAATCTCTCCTTCTATTTTCAATGATAGCCTGGCTGGATATAGTATTCTTGGCTGCATGTTTTTCTTGTTTAGTGCTCTGAAAATATCATGTCAGCTCTTTCTGACCTGCCAGGTCTCTGTGGATAAGTCAGCTGCCAATCTAATATTTTTACCATTGTATGTTACAGACTTCTTTTCCTGGGCTGCTTTCAGGATTTTCTCTTTGTCACTGAGACTTGTAAATTTTACTATTAGGTGACGGGGTGTGGGCCTATTCTTATTGATTTTGAGGGGCGTTCTCTGAACCTCCTGAATTTTGATGCTCGTTCCCTTTGCCATATTGGGGAAATTCTCCCCCATAATTCTCTCCAATATACCTTCTGCTCCCCTCTCTCTTTCTTCTTCTTCTGGAATCCCAATTATTCTAATGTTGTTTCGTCTTATGGTGTCACTTATCTCTCAAATTCTCCCCTCGTGGTCCAGTAGCTGTTTGTCCCTCTTTTGCTCAGCTTCTTTATTCTATGTCATTTGGCCTTCTATATCACTAATTCTTTCTTCTGCCTCATTTACCCTAGCAGTGAGAGCCTCCATTTTTTATTGCACCTCATTAATTGCTTTTTTTATTTCAACTTGTTTAGATTTTAGTTCTTTTATTTCTCCAGAAAGGGCTTTTATAGCTCCCAAGAGGGTTTCTCTAATATCTTCTATGCCTTTTTCGAGCCCTGTTAGAACCTTGAGAATTGTCATTCTGAACTCTAGATCTGACATATTACCAATGTCTGTATTGATTAGGTCCCTAGCCTTCGGTACTGCCTCTTGTTCTTTTTTTTGTGGTGAATTTTTCCGCCTTGTCATTTTGTCCAGATAAGAGTATATGTAAGAGCAAGTAAAATACTAAAAGTGTGGCAACAACCCCAAGAAAATATGGTTTAACCAAATCAGAAGAGATCCCAAATCGTGATGGGGGAGAAAGGGGATAAAAAGAGGTTCAAAAAGAAAGAAAGAAAAAAAAAAGTAAGAAGGAAAAGAAAGAATTTAAAATAGGAAAACGAATAAAGAAAAATAAAAGAGGAAAAAATATATATATTAGATAAACTAGTTAAAAAACGTTAAAAAAGATAAAGGTAAAAGTTTTTAAAAAATTTAGCAGAAGAAGAGAAAAAAAATGAAAAAGAAATAAATTAAACTAACTGCAAGACTAAAAAAATCACAGGGAAAAAAAAAAAGAGAAAAGAAAAAAAAAAATCACAGCGAGAAAGCCATGAGTTCCGTGCTTTGCTTTCTCCTCCTCTGGAATTCTGCTGCTCTCCTTGGTATTGAAACCGCACTCCTTGGTAGGTGAACTTGGTCTCCGCTGGATTTCTTGTTGATCTTCTGGGGGAGGGGCCTGGTGTAGTGATTCTCAAGTGTCTTTGCCCCAGGCGGAATTGCACCGCCTTCCGTAGAGTTCCGGAGGACAGGAATACAAATGGCGGCCTCCTGGTCTCCGGCCTGGAGGAGCCGAGAGCCCGGGGCCCCACTACTCAGTGCGCCCTCAGAGAACAGCGCCCAGTTACTCCCGTCTGCCTGACCTCTGGCCGCGCTCTGAGCTCACCGAGCCTGCAACCGGTTCAAGGTAACCCCGAGCTCCGAGCTTACTGTCGGCTCTGTCTCTGTAGCCGGCTTTCCCGTTCCAATACGCGCAAGCTCTGCGACACTTAGACACCCCTGATCCTTCTGTGACCCTGCGGGACCTGAGGCCACGCTGACCCCACGTGGGCTTCGCCCTGGTTTAGCCTCTGGAGCGATATTCCTCAGCGGAACAGACTTTTAAAAGTCCTGATTTTGTGTTCCATTGCTCCGCCGCTTGCCGGGAGCCAGCCCCTCCCCCCAGGGTCTATCTTCCCGTTGCTTTGGATTCACTTCTCCGCCGGTCCTACCTTTCAGAAAGTGGTTGTTTTTCTGTTTCCAGAATTGCTGTTCCTCTTCTCTTTGATCTGCCTATGGATTTTCAGGTGTTTGCAATCTTTAGATAAGCTATCTAGCTGATCTCCGGCTAGCTGAAGTAGTCTCAGCCTGCTACTTCTCCGCCATCTTGACTCCTCCTCCCCCAAAGACCTGCATTCTGATAACTATAAGACACTTAGGAAAGAAACTGAAGATAACATAAATAAATGAAAAGATAGATCATGCTCATGGATTGAAATAATTAAGATTGTTAAGATGACCATACTACCCAAGGTAATCTGCAGATTCAATGAAATCCCCATCAAAATACCAATGGAATTTTTCAAAAAACTAGAAAAATCTTAAAATTTGTATAAAACCACAAAAGAACCTGAATAACCAAAGCAGTCTTAAAAAAGAACAAAGCTGGAGATATCATGCTCCCAGGTTTCATACTATACTACAAAGCCACAGAAATCAAAACAGTATGGTATTGGCATGAAAACAGATGTAGATCAACTGAACAGAATGAAGGTCCAAGATATAAAGGCACACTTGCATGGTTAATTAACCTATAAGAAAGGAATCAAGAATGTATAATAGGGAAAATACAGTCTCTTTTATAAATAGTGTTAGGAAAACTAGAAAGCTACATTCAAAAGAATAAAATTGTACTACTTACTTACAACATATAAAAATTACCTTAAAATGAATTAAAGACCTAAATGTAAGACTTTAAATCATAAATCTCTTGAAAGAAAAGATAAGCAATAAACTCTTGAGTATCGGTCTTAGCAATATGGTTGTTGTTGGTGTTATTTTGTTTTTTGGATCTGTCTTTTCAGGAAAGGACAACAAAAGCAAAAATAAACAGATGGCACTAGATGAAACTAAAAACCTTTTGCACAGTGAAGGAAACCATCAACAAAATCAAAAGGCCGCCTACAGAAAGAAAGAATATCTATGCAAATGTCATATCCTTTAAGTGATTTATACATCCAGAATATATAAAGAACCCATACAACTCAAACATCAAAAGAACAAGCAGTCTAATTAGAAAATAGGCAGAGGAACTGAATGGACATTTCTCCAGAGAAATGCCACCAGGGACATGCAGCAATGCCAACAGGTGCATGATAAGATTCTCAACATCATTAATCATCAGGGAAATGAAAACTAAAACCACAATGAGTTTTCACCTCACACTTGTCAGAAAGGTTAGCATCAGAAAGACAAGAAATAAATGTTAGCAAGAATACAGGGAAAAGTGAGTCCTTGTGCACTGCTTGTGGGATGGTAATTTGGTGCAGTCATTATGAAAAACTAAATTTTCCTCAAAAAATTAAAACTAGAAGTCACATTCAGCTTCTGGGTATTTATCTGAAGAAAACAAAGACACTAATTTGAAAAGATATATGTGCCTCTATGTTCATTTGTTCATTGCAGCATTAGTTCCAATAGCCAAGATTTGGAAACAAGCTAAGGGTCCATCAATAGACAAATGTGTAAAGATAATGAGGTAAATATATACAATGGAATATCATTTGGCCATAAAAAAGAATGAAATCTTGCCATTTTCTACAAAATGGATGGAATTAGAGGCTTTTATGCTAAGTGAAATAAATTAGAATGTATGATTTTACTTATATGTGGAATCAAAAAACAAAACAAAACAAATGAATGAATAAAACAGAAACAGTGTCATAAATACAGAGAACAAACTGGTGGTTGCCAGAGGACAAGGGTTAAGGGGTATGGATAGAGTAAGTAAAGAAAATCCAGAGGTATTAACTTCCAGTATTAAAATAAATAAACCACAGGGATGTAAGATACAGGATAAGGAACATGTCAGTAATATTGTAATAACTTTATATGGTCGTGACAATTAGTAATTAGACTTAAATTGGACTGCTGATCAGTTCATAATGTTCATAATGTTTATAAACGTTGAATCACTATACTGTATACCTGAAACTAATATAATATTGTATGTCAACTATAATTTTAAAAAAAGCTTTAAAAAGTCATGGTTTGGGGCACCTGTGTGGCTCAGTTGGTTGAGCAACTGCCTTCGGCTCAGGTCATGATCCTGGAGTTCCAGGATCAAGTCCCACATCGGGCTCCCAGCTCCTTGGGGAGTCTGCTTCTCCCTCTGCCCTCCTCCTTTCTCATGCTCTCTCTCACTCATTCTCCCTCAAATAAATAAATAAAATCTTAAAAAAAAAAAAGTCATGGTTTCCTAGAAGCAGAAGAACCAATATCACAAAGTAAAATAAATAATTACCTAATTTTTTAATCAACTGATATTTTAGAGACTGTGGATCAATAGCAATTGTACATGATTAAAAAAAAAAAACCTGTTATTTTCTATTCCAAATATAATTGGAATTCTTTAAAAGGGATCTGTTCTTTAAAATGGTAATTGCCTTAGCAGTGGTTCATTTCACTGAGAGTCAGTACTCCTCAGGGAGTAAATAGTTTTGTGTTATAAATAGGAAATTGTTTTCCAGCACTACAAATTAAGCATAATAGGTCATGGACTAGAGGACTATTCTGACCTAAACTAAACTCAAAGTATACAACAAATAATAAACAGAGCAAGTGGAAATCAAAATTAAAGCATAGAAGAGGACTCTTACTTATTTGTATTCTACATTCTACTCATTACAAAAATAAAGTCATCAGAACTGAGGATCTATAAAGGGGACCATGGCCTTTCTTCCAAAACTGTATCAACTAAGATTGTAATCAAATTCAGATTAGACCTTGACAATGACAGTGGCTTATTAATGTCCTTAATTATTATTGTCCTTAATTATTAATGTCCTTAATATCAAACAGTTTACTCATTTGATAATTGCAAATGATTATTCATGTTGAAGACACCAAGATTTGTGTTGTTTGAACTCAAAACTGCTGGTTACTTTATGTTTATTTATATCATTGAAGGAAAAAATATAAAGTATGATTTTTTTTCTAACAAAATAATTGCACAATTTACATCATGTTGGGTAGACTTACTAAAGTTAGTATATAACATGTCAACCCATTACATTTTCTAACATAAAAATATTCCATAGATTAAATAAAAATTATAATAGCTTACATATTTTATTAAAAACTATATTTGAAAGAAACTTAAAAGGGACTTTATGTTTATTATTGAATAAAATAACCAGGAATAATGTGACATATACTAAGACATTCTACTTTCTCCTTCACTTAAATAACATCTTTCCCTCTCCATTTTGTGTCATTGCTCTTGGCTCCTGTAATTACTAATATTTAAATGTTCTTCAGTGCCGTCTCCTGCTTATTGAGGATAATGATTACCTCAAGACTTTGAAAATTCACAGTTCTTGGTACAGAAGTGTGTATATTCCTAAAGTGTATTAAATATTTTTTTTTCATTTCAAACAAGAATGTAGCAAATACTTTAGATTTAAAAGTCCCTGTTCCATATCTACTATGGATCAAGTAATGTGATAGAGATGACACAAAGACAAATCAAACACAGCCCTGTATATGGTGTAGTGAATTTAGAAAGACCAATATGAAGTTCTAAATTATTTTTTTGAAGTTCTAAATTCTAGTCAAATATGTGAAATGTCATTTTTTTACTTGAATTCTTTGTTGTTGTTGTTTTTTTAAACTGTTGTATTTTAAGAGTTTCTTGTATATTTTGGATACCAGTACTATTTATGCATATATTTTCTTCCAGTCCATAGCTTATATAGTCCCTGGATTTCTATTGAAATCATCAGCTCTAACAAGTCTAACTTTTGCCAGTTGTGTCATTTCTCTTGCATGCAGAAATTAAGAGATACTGTACTCTGCCATTAGTAGGACTCAAAAAATCTATCCATTGTGAAGCCTTTGTCTCCATGACATTATCTATTGAATTTCATGACTTACATTATGAAAATAAATTTGGGGACCAACCTCCTCATCTCCACTCACTCAACAATAACCCTGGTCTTTACAGCAGGATTTCCCTAGCATATTTAATGTACAGAATGTCAATGCTAAACCAGATCATTATGAAAAAACTACATTTGAAAGTACCTAACCTAATTCTCTGTCAGAACAATGGACTGAGTTGAATACTCCATGAAATATTGTTTATTGAGTTACCCTAATCAATTGCATTTTCCTGAAAAGGAACTCGAGTCCATATACAAAGTATCTCCCTCTCCAACCTCAAACAAGCTTTGTGTGATTTCCCCTTCTGCTGCAGTAAACAGAGTTATGCTGAGAGTTGCTGTTGCACTCTTGTTAGACACGGTTTCTCTTCTCGACTTCACAGCGTTGGTCAGGCATGGCCTATAATCCTGAGCAGTGGGGATCACCAATGAATAATTTTTTTAGTTCTTTCATGGTAAGTTCTAACCTAGGGGAAAAAAAAAATTTCTTCCCATACTAAAATGTATGTCTATCAGGTTTAAGCAGCTATTTAAATCCTTTAGAATCCCAACAATAAACTGGACTTCTTAACTTCCACAAACAGGGCTTGACATGTGTCTTCTCTCCAGGCTTCCAGCAATGCCCACACAGATGTTAACTTATCACAGAGCAGGGGAAGAAAGCTTTATGAAGCTGTGAGTTACATGACTATTTTCCCCAGCTCCAGAGAACCAGAGAGAAGACAGAGTGTAAAGAACTCTCTTTTTGCATTACTGGTTTTAAAGATGAAGGAATGTCATCATGAACCAAGGAATAAAGCTGGCTTCTAAGAAGCTGAAAAAGACCAAGGTTCACATTCTCCCCTATAGCGTCTAGAAAACTGAAATCCTATCAATGCCCCAACTGTAGCACAGTAAGACTTGGGGCATATTTCTAACCAACAAAATATAAAACAATTTTTTTTTATTTTTATTGCTTAAAGTCACTAAGTTTGTAGCAATTTGCTGCAGCAGCAGTAGAAAACAAATACAATGTCTCAATTAACTCACAACTTGACAGGAAAAAAAACATTTGAACAAATGCCAGTTTGACTTTGCAATCAACTCACAGATACTTAATCACATATTATATGTTAAGGAGTGATTTGGGCATCATAATCAATGTTGATACAACTGATTTTGTTCCATGTCTCATAAGAAGTGGATTTTGTGAGTGAAGTTGGGACTTGAGAAGCAATTTAATTTACATATGGGGAGAACCAGAGAAAACTGTCTACGGAGGAGAGAAGCATGAACATAGAATCATCATTCTATATTTATTAATCATTTAACCTTGAACAAGCTACTTTATTTACCTAAGTGATAGTTTTAATAACAATGCAGTGAAGGTAATAATAAATACATAGAATTTTGATATATATAAATAATTATACATTATATGCATGTATTATTTGATATGAAAAACATGTAAGTATAGCTCTTGGAAAGAAATAAGTAGGTAAAAATACCAAAACCATAGGTCCTAGCCCTTAAAAGGTACTCAATAACTAAATTTATATTATTAGAATTACATGATATCTTTTCCTTCCTTGTAATCTCTTGGCTTTTCTCTCTGTCGTTTGCAATATTTATTAATTCACTTATTTAACATGTTTCATTATTTTATTCAACACATAATTATTAAGTTTATATTTTGTACCAAACAATGTCCTAGGTGCTCACAGTACCAGATTGTAATAAACAAAGTCCTGGAACTCAAGGAGTGTGCATATTCTAAAAGGGAATGGCAATAAATACATAAATGTATACAAATGTAAGTTAGAGTATTACAGAGTCCTCTTCCTATGTTTTGTATATCTCTTTATCTTTCATTCTGCTAGTACTATGTCAACCAATTTAATATATTAAAACTTTGCAAAAACAAGAATTGATCTAGTATTTCTGAGAGAAGCAATGACTTTGATCAGAGTAGAAAAAAACATTTTTTTTCCTGTATGTATTTAAGTGTATGTATTTAAATTGGGAAAGTAGCAGTTTATCCTAAAATATGTTCATTCAAAAATGTGGAGTTTGGTTTGGTTAGTGTTCTAAAAGAATGTATAACACCACTGGAATTGGTGAAAATTATTTTTCCCTTAGTTGATAAATGGAAATATGAATTACTTTAAAATTTCCAGTGTCTATTTAATTTCATTTGGTATTGATTATAAGGCATAAGTGAGCAGCATATTTTAAGAGTATCATTCCGTGGAGTGCCTGGGTACTCAGTTAAGCGTGGGATTCTATTTTGGCTCAGGTCATGATCTCAGTGCTGTAAGATCGAACTCCATGTCATAACAGGCTCTGCTGTCAGTGGGAAATCTGCTTGAGATCCCTCTCTCCCTTTCCACAGCATGCTTGCTTGTGCTCTTTTTCAAATAATAAATAAATACATCTTTACCAAAAAAAAAAAAATCATTTCCTCAGATCCAATATATTTAGCTAATAATTATCAGCTCGCCATTTTTACCAAGGTGAATATGATAGATTGTTGGAATCTGCAATGCCTGGCTAGCTAAGACATGGTAAACACAATCCTCCTTGGGAGAGGCTGTTTGAAAAGCAAATAAGGAGGGACTGGAAGAGATTATGCTGAGTGAAATAAGTCAAGCAGAGAGAGTAAATTATCATATGGTTTCACTTATTTATGGAGCATAACAAATATCATGGAGGACAAGGGGTGTTAGAGAGGGGAAGGGAGTTGGGGTAAGTTGGAAGGGGAGGTGAATCATGAGAGACTATGGACTCTGAAAAACAATCTGAGGGGTTTGAAGTGGCAGGGGTGTGGGAGGTTGGGATACCAGGTGGTGGGTATTATAGAGGGCACGGATTGCATGGAGCACTGGGTGTGGTGAAAAAATAATGAATACTGTTTTTCTGAAAATAAATTAATTAATTTTAAAAAAAATGAAAAAAAAAAAAAAAAGGGGAGTGACCAGAAAATTGGGCCCCCTTTGAAGTTTCTGGAGTGAAACAGCCAGATCCTAATTGTGGCTCAACACTATCTCCCAGGGGACAAATGTTTAACTTAGGTTAGACATAAATCCTTAATAATCACCTACTTCCTGTCTACAGGTCATGAACACAGTTGTAATCACACAGTGCCTGAACATGTCACTGCCCTAATTATTGAAATTTTACACTCCATTTTTTAAAAAATTATTAATTTTATTTTATTTTTATAAACATATAATGTATTTTTATCCCCAGGGGTACAGGTCTGTGAATCGCCAGGTTTACACACTTCACAGCACTCACCATAGCACATACCCTCCCCAATGTCCATAACCCCACCCCCCTTCTACCAACCCCCCTCCCCCCAGCAACCCTCAGTTTGTTTTGTGAGATTAAGAGTCACTTATGGTTTATCTCCCTCCCAATCCCATCTTGTTTCATTTATTCTTCTCCTACCCCCTTAACCCCCCAAGTTGCATATCCACTTTCTCATATCAGGGAGATTATATGATAGTTGTCTTTCTCCGCTTGACTTATTTCGCTAAGCATGATACGCTCTAGTTCCATCCACGTCGTTGCAAATGGCGAGATTTCATTTCTTTTGATGGCTGCATAGCACTCCTTTTTAATCTTGATTCTTTGATGTAACAGTAACATGCATAATAAAAATGGAGGTAGAGTTTGACTTGGGGCCTTTTACCACTAGAGTGTTTGGTCCCCAAGCGCTCTGCTTTCTCCTACTTAGGCTTCTGGGGTAATCTTTTCATTTGCTGTCTCAGGGTTTTCTGGCGAAACCCAACAACAGGTGTGATAGGAAATGGGGAAAATGCCAAGCTAGGAAAAAAAAAAAAAAAAAAGTATCTTAGAGACAATGATCTAGTAAAATGGATAAAAAACTAAGTGAAAAACAAATTGTATGTCACATAATTCACTGATGCCTCACAAGTCTATTAAGAATTTTGTGTTTTAATGCCTTTTCTAAAGGTACAGAAACTGTGACTCAGGGAACAATGGTTGTAAATGATAATATAAATATTAGACATCGCCCCATTATTTTATTTAAAAATATGTTTTTCAAAACAGCACATATTGTAACATTAGTATCTCTCCTTAGGTAATAAAGGTGTTTGGGAAAAGCCTTTATTGGGTAAGATACACCTGTTGGAAGGGGATACAGTTTATATGCTATACTGTTCCTATTATACAGACATGTTGTTTTTCAATTTTTATCACATTTGTAAGAGTTTAAAATGTGATGATTGAAATGTGATGATTAAACATGGGGCACCTGGTGACTCAGTGGGTTAAGCCTCTGCCCTTGGCTCAGGTCATGATCTCAGGGTCCTGGGATGGAGCCCCCGCAGGGCTGTCTACCCAGCAGGGAGCCTGTCTCCTCCTCTCTCTCTCTCTGCCTGCCTCTCTGTCTATTTGTGATCTCTGTCTGTCAAATGAATAAATAAAATCTTTAAAAAAAGAAAATTAATCATAATATGTAACTGAAGGCCTATCGCTTCCTACAATTAGAAATAAAATAATTACTTAAAACTAATTATCTAAATTTTAGATAATTGCCTCTTTAGATAAATTTTGCCTTTAGATAAATTTCTGCCTCTGGAAATGCAGAGGATTGGGTAGCTGCTCTTCTTACAAGAGTGAAAAAAATGGAATTGGATTTCTCCAGAGTCAAACCCAATGTTCCAAGACTAAGTGCACTTAACAGAGTTTCTTGTTGAACTACTAATGCAAAAATATATAAAATCAAGAGGAGCAGCTTAGTCTTTCATATTAACATAAAGAGGAGAGGGAAATATTTATAGTCAGTCTAAGAAAGATTCAAATTTCTTCACTGTGTATTGATGAAATTAGTAGCTATTTGGGATTAATAGTTTGTTCTATTATTTAATGGCTGCCCAATATTCTTGTCTTGCAAAAAGAAAAATAAAACACAAATTAGGTATAAATTGTTTTGGTTTCCTAGTTTTAGAGTAGATATGATGTATTTTAGTTGAAATGTTCTATTTAAAGGAAAAAGTAAAAATCTCAAATTAAATTGTAATATAATTTAGGAAAAGTTGTTGAAGTGGTAGCCATATAATTTTTAATAGAATTTTACTTTTATAGAATTATAAAAGTAATAGCTTTGATATATTTAAGAATAGCATTTCATATTGAAGGACCCCAGGTCAGAACTATAGTATAGCCTATAAGTTTTAACATTCATTTTATAACCAGCTTATGCTAACTAAGAAACTGTGGCCAGCTGACCATAGATAAGGGAGTCAGCAAGCAGCATAACAGGATAATGAATACCAAAAATCTGTGTTTAACCCAGCTGTTTCTGGCTTCTGTATAATAATGCTTCTAATGCTTTGCTAAGAAATGAAAAATTGCTTAAACCCTCACTCGCTGTGTAATCAAATAAAGTTATACCCTTCCCCTGTTAAGAATTTCCCCTACTACTAAGCAAAATTGATAAGGGTTGTCCCCCGTACCAAGGCCGGAGACGTGCGGTTCAGCACCTACGCTAGCTGGAGACGTGCGGTTCAGCACGTATACAGATAAAGGTTAGAAACGTGCAATTCAACACGTACCCTCTACTGTACACTACCTGAACGGTGACTGGCCAGAATGTATGGTTGGTTTTAAAGGATTGGCTACCTGTGTGTAGGCCTTGCTGTAATGCTTTTAAATTACTGGCTAGAAAAGTGAGGGCTCTGATGTAATGGACTGTAAAATTCTATATTAAGGGACTCCCAAAACAGATCGGGGCTCTCAGACACTGACCCATCCCTTGCGGATTCCGTGGTCAAGTGTCCCTGGGAGTCCGAGCATGCCCGAATAAAATCCTCTTGCTTATTGCATCCAGTGCTCTGTGAGTGCGTCCTTGGGTGCGGGTCCTCTAGGGTCTTTCAATATCAGTCATTTTATAATTGAGCTTTTGTCCCATGCTTGTTTGTTAAGGAACCTAAAGTAACCATAGGCATGTATCAAAAGATTTAAAAACATATGTCTATTTTATATGTATCAAAAGCATGCACCAAAATAATTTTAAAAATCTTTTTCTTGTTGTCTTTCTTTATAAGTGGTTGCATAAAAGCACATATAATAATAAAGTTTGTTTCTTTCCAGATGTGAGTAAAAACTCAAATATATATTTGTTATCATTAAGTATGAGAGAAAAAAAGGAAAATAATTACGAACTTTGTTTCTTAAGATTTTTATGTTAATGATATTCATATGCCTAAGTTCACTGGTATATTTCAATATTTATTTTAATTAATATAAAATATATATGTATATATTTCTCTGTACATATGTAGAAATAAATTTACTATAAGAAATTAACTCATGCAATTATGTAGATTGTCAAGTCCCAAGATCTGCAGTTGGAAAGCTGGAGACCCAGGAGAACTGACAGCACATTCTAGTCTGAAAGTCTGCAGGCTCAAGACTCAGAAAGAGCTGAAGTTTTAGTCTGGATATGAAAACAGGAAAAAAAAGCTTATATTTCAGCTTGAAGGTAGTCTGACATAATAATTTCAGTCTTGCTCAGTCTTTTTGTTCTATTCAGATTTTGAACTGATTGGATGAGGCCCATCCTCTTTAGGGAGAGCAATCTGCTTTATTTGGTGTATTTTTTTTAGATGTTAATCTCAATCAGAAATATTCTTACAGACACACCCAGAATAATGTTTGAGCCAATATCTGGACATACATGGCAGGCAAAATTAATCATCACATGCTTCATAATTTTTAGAGCAAAACAATCTTACCAAATTGTGTTGGTCATTTATGACCTCTATAACAAGAATACCATAAACTGGATGGATTAAATGACAAGTATTTACTTCTCACAATTTTGGAGGCTAGGAAGCACAAGTTCATGACACTAGCAGATATGGTGTGTGGAGTCAGCCACCTTCTTGTATCCTCGCATGGGGAAAACAGAGTAAGAGCAATCTAGTCTCTTTCTCTTCTTCTGAGGACATTAATCCCATTCACAAGGATCTCACTCTCAAATCCTTATTACCTCCCAAAGGACTCATCTCCAAATACCATCAAATTGGGAATTAAGATGCAATATATGAATTTGGGGAAGACACAGATATCTAGTCCATATCATAGATCAAAAAGCATACTAAAAATATATAGTAAAATAAAGTTTATTGGATTGATGCAAAAAGGACAGACTTATCTACATTTGGAATATAAAAAAAACAAAAACAAACAACATATATATTTAATTATATGCAAGACATATATAATTACAAATTTATATTTATTTATAATTGTATATAATCATTTGATAGGGATAAGATTTAAAAATGAATGAATAGGGACGCCTGGGTGGCTCAGTTGGTTAAGCAGCTGCCTTCGGCTCAGGTCATGATCCCAGGGTCCTGGAATCGAGTCCCACATCGGGCTCCTTGCTCGGCAGGGAGCCTGCTTCTCCCTCTGCCTCTGCCTGCCTCTCTGTCTGCCTGTGCTCGCTCGCGCTCTCTCCCTCTGTCTCTGAAAAATAAATAAAATCTTTAAAAAAAAAAAAAAAAATGAATGAATATATATATTTTTTTAGTGATTGGCATTACTGCAATTGAATAAATGTTTGGAATACAGTTAAGCTACACAGTTCTTTAGACGTCATTTATAAAATGTATAGACAGACAAATATTTGCATATAAGAAATAAAATCATAATAGTATTATCATAAAATAGACATTAGGTCTAAATGAAGGAAATCTGCCTAAAATATATTAATATCTGAAATCATAGAGATAATGGTCACTAGGTCATATAAACTTAATGTGCTATTAACAAGTAATAATTATAAACATTATTTTAAAAAGAACATTTTGGCATGTATATGATGAAGTTGTAATCTACTTTATGTAATAAAAGTTCTAAAAAAACTACAGAAAAAAATAAACTGAATAAGAAAAATAAACCTGATTAAAAAGTAGACTTAAAACTTTGACACCTCAATAAAGAAGATATACAGGTGGCAAATAAGCACACAAAAAGTTGCTCTTCATCATATGCTATCAGGAAATTGCATATTAAAATAACAGTGAGATACTACTACATACCCATCAGAATGCCCAAATCCAGCACACTGACACCAGTAAAGGCTGTTGAGGATATAGAGCAACAAGAACTTCATTCATTGTTGGTAATAATGCAAAACAGTAGAGACACTTTTTAAAAAATTTTGATTTCAATTTTTTATTTAATTCTAGTTAGTTAACATATATGGTAAAATTGGTTTCCACTGCAGAATTTAGTGATTCATCACTTTCACATAACACTCAGTGCTCATCACAAGTGCCCTGCTTAAGTAAGGTACAGACACTTTCAAAAACAGTTTGCTTGTTTCTTACAAAACTGAATACATTCTTACCAAGCAATCCAGCAATCTCACTCATTGGTATTTATCTAAAGGAACTGAAAACTTAGGGCCACACAAAACCTTTAGATGGATTATTTATAGCAGCTTCATCCATAATTTCCAAAACCAGGAAGCAACCAAGATGTCCTTCAGTAAATGAATGGATAAACTGGTAGATCCAAGCAATAGAATATTATTCTGCAGTAAAAATAAATGAGCTAACAAGCCATGAAAACTCATGGAGGAAATGGAAATGCATATTAGTAGGTGAAACTGGCCAATCTGAAAAGTCTGCACACTCTATGATTCCTACTATATGATTCTGGGAAATGCAAAACTAAGGAGATAATAAAAAGATAAGTGGTTGCTCAGGGTTGGGAAAGAGGAATGAATAAACAGAACACAAGAGGATTTTTAGGGTATTGACAATACTCCATATGCAACCATAAGGATGGGTACATGCCATTATACATTTCTCCAAATTCCAAAGAATGCACAATACCAACAGTGAATCCTAAAGCGAGTTAGGGACTTTGAATGATTTTGATGTCTCAATGTAGGTTCATCGATTATAACTGAAGAAACACTCGGTAAGGGAGTTGAGAGTGAGGGAGTTTAAGCATGTGTGGGAGGCAGAGAGCATATTGGAAATCTCTGTACCTTTCTCTCAACGTTATTGTAAATGTAAAGTTATACTTAAAAAAATTCAAAACAGGGGCGCCTGGGTGGCTCAGTGGGTTAAAGCCTCTGCCATCAGCTCAGGTAATGATCTCAGGGTCCTGGGATCGAGTATCACATCTGGCTCTCTGCTTAGCAGGGAGCCTGCCTCCCCTTCGCTCTGCCTGCCTCTCTGCCTATTTATGATCTCTCTTTCTCTGTGAAATAAATAAATAAAATCTTAAAAAAATTTCAAAACAAAACAATAGTCCAATGTAAAAGTGGAATGGCGACCAAGTCATTAAGAGAAAAACAAAAACAGAAGCAAACTTCATAGCTGGGGCACCTGGGCGGCTCAGTTCATCAAGCCTCCCATTCTTGATGTTCATTCAGATCATAATCTCAGCATCTTGAGATCAAGCTAGCTTGGGGTTCTGTGCTCAGCAGGGAGTCTGGTTGGGATTCTCTCTCTCCTTCTCCTCTGTTCCCCCTCCCCCTGCTCTCCTATGCATACATTCTCTATCTCTTACAAATAAATTAATTAATTAAAAAAAATCCTTCATAGCCCAAACACACTTTAAAAATAAAATTGTAAAAGAAGTTTTAGAAACAAAGTTACCCATACAATTTTGATGAGAGTATAAATTGAACAATTTTCTAAAGAGAAATAGAATTATATGTGCCATTCGGTAGGGAAATCCACCTTCTCAAATATATGTATGCACTTTAGAAACTATCTAGTAATTATGGAGATGCATATACAAAATTATTTATAATATCAAGGGTCTCAAATTGCTCATGCAAACTGGGAAAATAGTTTAATAAGAAATTAGAATATTATTTCTCCAGAATATCATTTGTACTGTGTCAACTTCCCACAAATTGAACAAGATTATAAAAGATCAGCTATTTTTTAATAATTAAAAATTAAAGACCTATAATGATCCAGTAATTTCTTTTAATTAAGTAAATTATGACCTGTTAAAATTAAGTCCTGTTAATCAATGCACAGTTATCATGTGTCTCTCAGTATGGTCAGCACCATGCATCAGCTGCATGGATCTATGTTATGTCCTCTGCAATTCTTTCAGTTTCTTTTTATGTGATTTTTCCATCTTGCTTCTAAATTTTCCATTCTTTCCTGCCCTAAATTTCTCTTAAATTCTAATATTTTTCCAGATTCTGGGGCATAACTTTGCTATTTCCTTTTCTTAGAAAATTAACTGATTCATTTTCCTCTGACTAAATCTTCTTGATCATCTAGAATTGTTCCAATGTTCAATCATAATGAATGGTTATAGTCGCTTCTCCTAATGGGGAAATATATTTAATTGGTTATTAAAATCTCTGGTACTTGAAATACTCATTATATATTCAAATATAATTGGGTAATGAAAGACATTTGTTTCACATTATATATTTATAGCAGTTAGAGTTCAGTTCCTAATGTCAAGGACCATAGAAACTACATATGCATAACTGGGAACATAATTCAATATGGAAGAAATTGAGGATATGATGGCTTTCAAAATAGAATGGTTAGTCTGACTTTCTTGGTAACTAAAAAAATATTGTATCATTTAAGCTATCAAGTACTGCATTTGAATCTAATATCTCTCACAAAACCTATATGAACTTTGAAATGTGCTTAATGTCCAATGACATCATTATCCTCACCTACAGTAGGAGAACATTAGCTCCTTTTGTTGGGGGGTGGTGGAGGGTGGTTGAAGGAGATGGGTTTAAGAGATGGAAGAGGGAAAGCTGGTCTACCTAACCTACTTTTAGCTATAATTAAATATGTTTATATTCTTACTCTGTTTACTATTTTTGTTGATATAAGCTGCTTCAAATCCTGTTAACTTTTAAAAATTCTTCCCTTTAGTTTATTCATATCCCTATGTTTATTTCCATTTTTAAGAAATACATTTGAAACTCCAGTATTTTATCACCTTCTATAAAACTTGCCCTTGGAGGCTGATGCAAAGACCAATTAATGGTTTCTTCTCTTTGAATCCTAGAGTGAAAGGGTCCAGGGATATTTGGATTAATAGTTTTCCTGGATTCTAGGTTTAGAGATTTTACCTTCCAGGTGGTTGATCTATTGTATTTGTTCTCTGGGGCTACCTCAACAATGTACCATAATTTAGATGGATCATGCAATCCAATTCTGTAGTTTAGAGGACTAACTGACATCAAGATATTGGTAGGGTTTCTAGTTCTTTCTGAAGGGTGCAAAGGGGAATCTGTTCTATGCTTCTATTTTAATTTCTGGTAGTGTTAGACATTCACTGGTTTGTAGATAATATTCTCTCTGTCTCTTTATACCATCTTCCCATGTGTCTGCTATCTCTATATTTCCTTTTCTTATAAGGACAGCAAATTGGATTAGAGTTAATCACTGCATCTTAACTTCATCATTTGCAAAATCTGTATTTCCAAATAAGGTCATAATAGCAGGTCCTAAGTGTCAGGACCTCATCTTTTGTCAGGACACAGCTCTTCCCATAATAGCTACCTATTATAAAAATTTAACTTAGTGATTATATCTTGTTTCTAAAAACATATTTTTTTAAAGATTTTATTTGTTTATTTGACAGAGAGAGAGAGAGGGAGAGAGAGCATAAGTAGGGGGAGCAATAGAGGGAGAGGGAGAAGGAGAAGGAGAAGCAGATTCCTTGTTGAGCAGGGAGCTGGATGCGGGGCTTGATCCTAGGGCCTTGGAATCATGACCTGAGCCATAGGCAGAAGCTTAACCAACTGCCACCCAGGTTCCCGTAAAAATGATTTTTAGTATTATAATAACCTAAGAATTGCTGTTTAAATGAAACCTCCAATTAGGCAGTTATACACACTCTAAAGTTATAGGTGATGCTGAAATACTGATTAAAGAAATGAAGTCTAATTTCACTTGAGCAGGACCAGGGATTTAATTATGTGAAAACCACTGTATAATAATGGTAGAATAGTGTTTTTATTTTTTCAAAGAGTATTTTTTTTTCAATAACTAAATACACACACACACACACACACACACACACACACACACACACACAAATCCTGTGCTGGCCCATTAAAAAGAGTCCCAAAGGATTTTAGTGTATTTGAATCATAAAAAGTGGTATTCCACAACTGATTACCATTGAGTAGCATAAATCAGAAAAGCACATCCATAAAATTGAAGAAGTGCCAAAAACATCTGGTAGTCACTATCAGAGAGCACAAGTAACTGAAACTTGAAGCAAAAAGATTGTGAAGAGAAAATAAACAAATTGCAGGGGGCCAGAATTATACTACTTTTTATGTTGGGGATTTTTTTTTTCTTACATCTCAGAAAAAGGCATAAAGGCCTAGCAGAAAGCAGAAAACTTGAGTTTGAGATATTGTTATGGAGGAGACAAATTTTTGTTTCTAGAAGTAATAAGATATCCAAGATGTGAGAAACAGAAATCTTGGAGAAAAATGACCCAGAGAAGTGATCCCAGAATTCTGAGCGCTTTACTACTGTAGGTCACTGGTAAATCCTAGAAAGCATGGGGGCAAGAAGCCAAGATATCAATCAGAAAGAAATTGTTAAGTGACTAAAAGCTAAGACCTTTCAGTAGTCTTATGTTGCAGTGGAAGCAAAATTGGATTGTAAGATAAGTGAGGAGAAAGGACGGCAATAAACACCTCATGCATTCAATTGAGTCTTCTAAAGAGCTATGGTCTAAAATAAAAAACAAACCAGATAAAGACAAGCCTTACAACACAGGCTCAAAAAATTGAGGTTTTTATTGAGACCCAGAAATACACCCTTACTCTAACTTCTTGCAAAGAGCAAGTTAATTCTTCCCTGAAGGAAAATAAAGCTATCTAGAGCTGCTTAACATTTTCATATACAGAGTATAATATGCAATAAAATATCCCCAGTATTAAAATGAGACAAAATTGAAAGTCTAAAAACCAAGAATAAAATCTTATACATGAAACTGATCCACAGGTGACCCAGAAAATTAAGTCATCAGGCATGAAATGTAAAACAAATCTGATTAGTCCACTTAAATCTGCTCAAAACAATGAATAGCAATATTAGCAATTATACAAGATAAACTTAGAACTACATCTGCTACGTGAACATTTGGGGTGACTCCTGCTACTAAGCCAGCAGAGGTAGGACAATTGGCCGTGATCACTCTGTAGGTAGGTTAGCTTTTATGCAATGGGAACAGAAAGTAATAATATTGCAGTTCATTGATGCAATTTGTGTTTTTCCCATGCCTGGCATTATTTGTAAATGATCAAGTATAACAAAGTCTAGTGAGAATATGATAAACAGGGTATCAGATACGAATTTCTGAGTCAACCAAGTTGGCAAGCAAATTCTGATCAGCAGAAATGTTAACTAAATGGGAGGTGAAACTGCACTGGATAGTAGACATCGTATTTAAAAAAAATTTTATTTATTTGTTTATTTGACACACTGAGAGATCACAAGTAGGCAGAGAGGCAGGCAGAGGCAGCCAGAGGGAGAGGGAAAAGCAGGCAAAGGCTTTAACCCACTGAGCCACCCAGGCGCCCCTAGAAAATAGTATTAATGATCATCTGTTATGCCCCCAGAACCAACTACAGCAACAGGACTTAAGGTTTCTCACATTAACCTTCCTTGGCTAACTTTTCCCAAAATTATAATTATATGGAATCTTAGTGAGACTTAACCTAAACACAGTAAAAAAAAAAAAAAAGTTGTGAGAAGTAATTGAATCTGCGTGTTCCAAAGAGTTAGACTGTGTTGGGTAGAATCATTCACCAGAGTGTCCTTTACCAAATGGCGTAGTCACTCCCCAATTTCAGTCACCATTGGCTAATGAAATTTGCAGCTGCTCTCTTCTCCATAAAATTAGTAGAATGTTCTCCTTTGTAGAATTCTCCATGAATTCCCTGTGGTATGAGAGTGAAGTTTGTCTCAGCCAAGATCACATTGTTGACTAAATTACTTCTACGGCCTTATTCTGAAAGAATTCCCCACCCCCCAAAACCTATTGGCTCTAGTGCTAGAGAATCTGACATAAACCAATTTCAACGTATTCTATAGCCCCAGGATAACCTGGACACAAAACTCTTGACAATGAAATAAAAATATATTATTATAAAACTATATTATAGTTTCATAAAATTATATTATAAACTAATGTCTCTCAAGAATATAGGCAACATATTTTAAACAAAAGCCAATCAATTTACTTATGTACAAACATATAATACATCAATTTACATTGGAAATTTAATATTTATCATTCAAAAACAAACACATATTTCTGTCTCAGTAGAATAAATAAGACAACTCTGATCATCTCCATAGTTAGACAATCAATACTTTTCTCAGTTTTATTTTTAAAATCCTAAACAAACACATCCCAGCTGTTAAAAAAATGCATTTTACTCTTGAGATTAAAAGCAAAACAAGTTTAGAAGCAAAATATTACTTCTACTCAATAATTTCTGTTAATCTCCATAGTGAAATAAGAAACTAAGGGAAGTGGTAAGATTTGGGAATGGATATATAATATTATAGTAATCAGCATATATATACGATCAAAAACACCTGAAGATAAAGTTAAAGTTAAGTGCATTTAGTAACTTCTTTGGATACAAATCCAATAAAAAAAAATTGTTTGTCTCTATAATACTAGAAGCAGAGAAATAGATTTTTACACTCACTTGAAACCATTCATAAAAAGTCATAACACCAAATACTTAAGAATAAATCTAGTGTGGGACACCTGGGTGGCTCAGTCATATGTGTTTGACCCTTGATTTCCACTTAGGTGGTGATCTCAGGGTTGTGAGATGGAGCCCTGCATCAGGGTCCATGCTGGGTGTGGGGCCTGCTTAAGATTCTCTCTCCCTCTGCCTCTTTCTCCCCCACTCCTGCACACATTCTCTCGCCTTAAAAAAAAAAAAAACGAGAATAAATTAATGAAAAACATGCAAGACTTCTAAAATAAAAATATATAATATTCTGAAATAATTTAAAAGAAACCTATATAAATTGAGAGACAAAACTTTTTCAGGAAGTAGAAAATTAAGTATTTTAAATATGTCAATTTTTTAAAGATCTCCATTTAGCACAGTATCAAAAACAATAACATACTTAGGAATAAGTTTAACCAAAGAGGTGAAAAATATGTACACTGAAATCTATAGGACATTTTCTTTTAACAAACTAAAAAAACAAAACAAAACAAAAAAACCCACAAATAAATGGAAAGAAATCCAATGTCCATTGTTTGGAAGAATAAACATCTATACATTCAATGCAATGTCTATCAAGATTCAATAGCATTTTCCACAGAAATAGAAAAAGCAATTCTAAAATTTTTATAGCATCACAAAAGACCCTGAATAGACAAAGCAATATCAAGAAAGAAGAGCAAAGCTGGAGGTCTCACACTTCCTGATTTCAAACAACATTACAAAGCTATAGTAATCAAAACAGTATGTTACTGGCATGAAAACAGACATATGGATGAATGGAATAAACTTGAAAGCCCAGAAATAAACTTCTGCATATTCTGTGAACTAATATTTGACACAAATGTCAACAATACTCAAAGGGGATTGAATAGTCTCTTCAACAAATGTTGTTGGGGAAACTGGCTATTCAGGTGCAAAAGAATAAAATTGAACCTTTAACTAAACTACTCAAAAATTAACTGAAAATAGATTAAAGAAGGGCACCTGAGTGGCTCAGTAGGTTAATGTCTTCAGCTCAGGTAAATGATCCCCAGGTTCTGGGATCTAACATTATATGAGGCTCCCTGCTTAGTGGGGAGTCTGCTTCTCCAGCTCTCTCTGCCCTTCCTTCTGCTCCTCCCTCTCACTCGTACTCTTTCTTTTATTCTCATTCTCAAATAAATTAAAACTTTTTTTTAAGAAAGAAAATGGATTAAAGACTAAATTCTAAAACTCCTAGAAGAAAACATTAAAAAAATTTTGCCAAAAATTATATAATGTGCTTGCTACGTAAGTATTTCAGCTCTGTCCACAATGTACGACACTTTTGAAAATATGTTTTAAATGATTTTTTTTCCTAGTGTGGATGTACTCATTTATATGGGATTAAGAGCACTGCCAATTGTTTCCTGGAACTTGTAAAATTAACCATATGAGAATCTCACTAACATTGGCAGGTATAATGATTCTTGCTAATGAAAACACAAGTTAGTATAAACTAGAAGAATATAATCAAGAAAATTGATTTATATGTGTAGGTTTTTATGTGATTTGATAAACAAAACTTTAAAAATAAATTTGATTTCTCCTGACTTCACATGGATAATTTATCATATGCTAAGGTAAGCATGTCATTAAAATAATAGTATTAATTGATGTTCTTTTCATAGACATTATTTATGATAGTATATGTTACTATTGAGAGTTTTGCATGACAATACACTTAACCATAAATCTGGTCATACTTTACTGAATTTTTTCAGAGTGTTTGGCAAGCAGTTTTTTTCTGCAGTAAACATGCAGACGGATTTTAGTGGCCTTTTGAGTATAGATCCTCATCTCATTTTATTGCTGTGATAAAATGTCAGCAAAAAATGTATGTATTCTTTAATAGCCTCTGGAGAGAGCTGAACCTAAATCAGAAAATAACAACCATGATGATAAAAAGCATATATTTTAGTATTTGGGGTGCAAACTTAAGTATTTGCTGAGGAGACATTTTGTGTTGAGGATTCTAATGTTTATGAATAAGGAATACGTATAACTAGGTGTATATTTACGATGATAAAAACAAGTCTGTTAAATGAACTGTTTTTCCATCTAGTGCCAACAAGGGTCTTCTTTTAAAACTAATTTGCTATGTCATAGAAGAGTTTGTCCTGTAATTTATAGCAGAATTTTTAAGACTAAGACTACTACAAGTGAAAATGTACATTCTTAACTTCTTGCTTCTGGTAATGTACCTACAAAGTTGTCCATAAGAAAAAGTGTGTCTTGATTGAAACAAAGAATTAACAAAACAAAATTGTATTAATAGCCATTAATACATCCTCCCATGAAAATTTGTGAAAAATGAAAGATCTGCTGACCATTTTATAGCCACCTCTAAAATTTTAATTCTCAATTATAGGGATTGGAGTTCTACAACTTAATAAACACACAGAAGTGTGAATTTTTTATTAAGATTAACCAATGTTGATTATTTATCTCTATGATGAACATTTAACTTATATACATCACTCTCTCTATAACAAATTATTATAATTTTAAAATCTCATATCAATAATTAATTTTTTTAAATTTTTTATTTTTTATAAACATATATTTTTATCCCCAGGGGTACAGGTCTGTGAATCACCAGGTTTACACACTTCACAGCACTCACCAAAGCACACACCCTCCCCAGTGTCCATAATCCCACCCCCTTCTCCCAACCCCCCTCCCCCCAGCAACCCTCAGTTTGTTTTGTGAGATTAAGAGTCACTTATGGTTTGTCTCCCTCCCAATTCCATCTTGTTTCATCGATTCATCTTCTACCCACTTAAGCCCCCATGTTGCATCACCACTTCCTCATATCAGGGAGATCATATGATAGTTGTCTTTCTCTGCTTGACTTATTTTGCTAAGCATGATACGCTCTAGTTCCATCCATGTTGTCGCAAATGGCAAGATTTCATTTTTTTGATGGCTGCATAGTATTCCATTGTGTATGTATACCACATCCTCTTTATCCATTCATCTGTTGATGGACATCTAGGTTCTTTCCATAGTTTGGCTATTGTGGACATTGCTGCTATAAACATTCGTGTGCACGTGCCCCTTTGGATCACTATGTTTGTATCTTTAGGGTAAATACCCAGTAGTGCAATTGCTGGGTCATAGGGCAGTTCTATTTTCAACATTTTGAGGAATCTCCATGCTGTTTTCCAGAGTGGCTGCACCAGCTTGCATTCCCACCAACAGTGTAGGAGGGTTCCCCTTTCTCCACATCCTCGCCAGCATCTGTCATTTCCTGACTTGTTGATTTTAGCCATTCTGACTGGTGTGAGGTGATATCTCATTGTAGTTTTGATTTGTATTTCCCTGATGCCGAGTGATATGGAGCACTTTTTCATGTGTCTGTTGGCCATCTGGATGTCTTCTTTGCAGAAATGTCTGTTCATGTCCTCTGCCCATTTCTTGATTGGATTATTTGTTCTTTGGGTGTTGAGTTTGCTAAGTTCTTTATAGATTTTGGACACTAGTCCTTTATCTGATATGTCATTTGCAAATATCTTCTCCCATTCTGTCAGTTGTCTTTTGATTTTGTTAACTGTTTCCTTTGATGTGCAAAAGCTTTTGATCTTGATGAAATCCCAATAGTTCAATTTTGCCCTTGCTTCCCTTGCCTTTGGCGATGTTCCTAGGAAGATGTTGCTGCGGCTGAGGTCGAAGAGGTTGCTGCCTGTGTTCTCCTCAAGGATTTTGATGGATTCCTTTCGCACATTGAGGTCCTTCATCCATTTTGAGTCTATTTTCGTGTGTGGTGTAAGGAAATGGTCCAATTTCATTTTTCTGCATGTGGCTGTCCAATTTTCCCAGCACCATTTATTGAAGAGGCTGTCTTTTTTCCATTGGACATTCTTTCCTGCTTTGTCGAAGATTAGTTGACCATAGAGTTGAAGGTCTATTTCTGGGCTCTCTATTCTGTTCCATTAATCTATGTGTCTGTTTTTGTTTCTAAAATTTATATGTAACCAGAAAAGACCTTGAATAGCCAAAGGGATATTGAAAAAGAAAGGCAAAGTTGGTGGCATCACAATTCCAGACTTCAAGCTCTATTACAAAGCTGTCATCATCAAGACAGCATGGTACTGGCTCAATAATTAATTTTAAACAGGAAATTGTCAACTCACAGTTGAGAAAATCTAGTAGTATAAGTGAAGAATATAGAGAAAGGCAGGGATGATTAACAGTGTTATAGAGTCAAGGAAGTTTTGCATGTACAAATAAGAAAGAGAAGCACAATGACAACAATAAATATTTGACAATTAAAATAAGGTTTCCAAAAATAAATTTTAAAAAATGTAAAAATATAGCTGAGGATTTTATTCTGAATATCAAATATATTAAGAGAAAATATGAGAGAAGTAAAGAGGTCTAAACTAGAAAGTTTCAACATCTGAAAAATGATTAAAATTACTTTGAGTGCTTTTAGTCAAAAAATGTGAATTTTCTAAAATAAAATATGATAGTGGTTTATCAACAATTTCCATATTTGCACTTCTTTTAAATATTGTACATTTGTGGGGTCCCTAGTGGCTCAGTGGTTTAAAGCCTCTGCCTTCGGCTTAGGTCATGATCCCAGAGTCCTGGGATCGAGCCCTTCATCGGGCTCTCTGTTCCACAGGGAGCCTGCTTCCCCCTCTCTCTCTGCCTGCCTCTCTGCCTACTTGTGATCTCTGTCTGTCAAATAAATAAATAAAATCTTTAAAAAAATATTGTACATTTGTCTTACATTTTAGATGGAATTTTACCAAGCTAATGTTACTTTAAAATAATATTTAATGTTGTTGAAATATAAGTTTTATCATTTACCTATTGCTGTATAATAATAGTTCATTTCATATTTAGTAGCTTAAAACAAAAACCACGTTTTTAGTTCATGATTATGGTAGCCAGCAATAAAAGTTAAATACAGCTGGTTGGTTCATCAGATTGCAGCAGAACTTCAGTATGTTATGCGTCAGCTAAGAGACCACATCTGACGGTTGACAGAGGCACATTAGTTCTTGTTCACATGATGTCTTCAAACCACCGGCTGTGTCTATGCACTGCTGCAGTTCCAAGAAAGACTGACTGGAAAAATGCTGCATTCCATGGACCATAGTAGGTCACAAGGCAAACTTGCATAAAGAAGTAGTATTATGAGGAGATAAAAACAACATTGCAAATGCTGAGGATAAAGGGAAGAATGAAGAATTGTGATCATTTTTGCAATATAGTCCTATATAATTAAAATTCCGTTTTTATCATGTGACCCACATCTTTGAATGTTAGATATTTATTTAAATATTTTATTTGTTTGTTTGTTTATTTATTTATTTATTTAAGGAACGTAAGCAGAGCGAGGGACAGAGGAAGAGGGAGAGAGAAAAATCTCAAAAAGACTCTCTGGTGAGCAAGGCGCCTGAGCAAGGTTAGATTGATCGCATAATCTGAGCTGAAATTCTGACACTCAACTGCCTAAGCCACCCAGATACCCCAGAATGTTAGATATTTAAAAGATTTATAGGGTCACCCGGGTGGCTCAGTCATTTGCGTGTCAGACTCTTAATTTTGGCTTAGACCATGACTTCCTGAGTTATGGAATGGAGCCCTTTTCCAGCTCCAAGCTCAGCAGGGAGTCTGCTTCATAGTCTCTGCTTCTGTTCCTCCCCTTCTTGGGCATGTACACATACTCTCTCTCTCTCTCTCAAATAAATAAATAAATCTTAATTAAATGATAGCTTCATAAAAGTGTGAGAATGCCAATTATTTTTTCTCCAAGCTGGAGACTATCTTCCTCAAAGTGAATTAAATATGACCTTATTTTCTTTCATAACTACATAGCTTTGATGTATATATTTATGTGTGTATAGGTAGATATTTCATATCCATATAACTTCATAACTATAATTAATAGAGACATAATGCATAGTGATTCAATTACATAATCCCCAGCTTCTTGGACCCATTTTTATTTACAAATACTATCAAGTTGTTGACATAGTTTTTTCTAATGAACATTATATCCATATTTTGCCTGAAATATTATGCCTATTCATTTTTATGAAGTGGTTTAGTTAATTTAATTCCTAAAATGAGCCAAAATAACTGGCAATATTTAAAACAATTTTTTAAAAAATTAAAGAAACAAGACTGGTTAGTAGCTAAAAATCAATACATACCCAGAGAGACAAGTTCAGTTACTTTGATATTCATGGCCCATAACATAGTTTCTCATTTCCTTACCAATCATGTTAACTAACAAACAAACAAACAAACAAACAACAACTAGTTTTGACACACTTTTAGTTCATTCAGTTTGTTTGAATAAACCTGCTAGTATGTAGACATAGATTTCAGCCATGGAAATATTATTTTTTATTTTTATTAAGAAGCAAATAATGAGCACAGAAATATTACATTTTCATAGGATTAAAACAAATGGGAAGGACAATGTTAAATTTCCTCTGATGACATGGAAATTAAATCACTAGTGTTATGCCTCCATTTTCCAAATGTGCACTTCACATACATAAACTCTGAAGCAAAATACAGGAAACTTCTGGATTAAAGAATATCCAATCTAAGTAATGAAGGAACACTAACTCTTAAATTTTAATTGGGTTATAAAAGTAATTATCCCAGTCTATAAAAGCTGTTATCCTTATTACAAGCATACATTAATATCCCATATATGGTTAATTATGTCCACTCTCTTTCATCACTATTTTCAAAATGAAACACAAATTGAGAAAAAATGCATTAGGTATATAAGATTACATAGTTTGCATTTTCTATTTTATTTAATTACCAACAACATGCATCTAATAAAACTTATTTGCTCTACATTGCTAATAAATGTCATAAATAATTCCTCTCTAACTGCTGAACCAAGATGTTCACTTACAGTACTAAATTAAGAAATGCCTTAAAATAAAACATTGGGAAAAATTATGATACTAAAACAAGTGAAGAGGGCAATGATTTTAAATGTTTTGTAATTAATTGTAAATCTAAGTTTAAGAATACTACTGCTAAATAGTGAATTTGGTTTATATACCTCCCAAGTGCCACAGTGTTTGTCATTCAATAATCCCATAAAATAATAATGTGAACCAAAGTATATGCATGACAGCCTGAGGGATAGGCAGTAAACCTCTACAGATCAATGTGTTAAGAAATTTTGTTGTTGTTCATTTAACTCCATGATAAGTGTGGGTATTAAAAGCCCTGGCAACCCCACTGAGGACTCTTAGTCCCCAAAGTAGCTCCTTTCTTCTACTTCCATTGATTTGCCTATGGAGGATCGGACTTCAGTTTCCAGTATCCATCCACCCAAATGTGGGCAGGCTGTTTTATTTGTCCATTATGAGTCATGAGTCTCAGTCTCAAAAAGAATGTGTCATTTTGGGTGGGAATGGAATCAAGGGCTATTGACTTTGCTACACAAGTTTTAGGTAACCATTCAAAACAGATTTTTGCTGTATTGTCTTGCACTGATGTTTCTCTGTTGGGTTTCTGTTTTCAATCTCTGATTTTTATTCTGATGTTTATTCTTTCTCCCACTTGCTTTGGGTTTATTTTGTTCTCTTTATACTCATTTCTTAAGGTAGAAAAAAGTATTGATTTAAAGTATTCATCCTTCTGTAGTGTAAATCTTTAGTGTTATAAATTTCCCTTTCAGTCTTTAGATACTTCCAATATATTTTAATGTTTTATTGCTGTCTTACTTCGATTCCATTTCCTCTTTGCCCATCGATTATATAGAAGTTGTTAATTTCCAGATGTTCAGATATTTTCCTTCTGTTTTTGTTATTTCTAGTTTGATTCTATAATAATCAGAAAAAAAAAACATTGCATGATTTCAATTTGTCTAATTCTGTTAAGGTTTGTTTTATGGCCTGGGATATAGTCAATCAATATTGCATGGTTGTTTGAAAAACGGGTATTCTATTTTTGTTGAATGTCTTACGTGTTTTTATTGTGGAGTGTTTAATAATATCAGTTAAATTCTGTTGACTTTATGGTTCCCTTCTTCGACATTCTTGCTGATGTTATCTAGTAGTTCTATCAACTGCTGAGAGATGAGTGTTAGTGTCTCCAACTATAATTGTGGATTTGTCTATTTCTTCTTTTAGCTCTGTTATTTTTTTACTTAAGGAGATTTTTGACTCTGTTCTTTGGTACTTTTACACATTAGGGTTTTTATGTCTTCCAGGTAGATTTTTCATTTTATAATTACATAATTGCCTGTCTTTAGTAATTTTCTTTGCTATGCAATCTATTTAATCAATATTTGCATGACCATTCCTGCTTCTTTTTAAAATTAAGACAGCACAGTATATCCTTTTCTGCCATTTTAGAGTTGGCCTATTTATATTGTTGAATTTGAATTAATTTTCTGGTATACAGCATATACCAGGAACATGTTTTTTCTACTTAACTATTCTCTGTCATTTAATTAGTGTATATATTTTTTAATCTTTTTTTTTTTTTTTTTTTTAAGAGCAAGAGAAAGAGAATGCATACAGGCATGGAGGGAGTTGGGGGAGGGGCAAAGGGAGAGATTCTTTGAGCTGACTCCCCACTGAGCATGGAGCACCACAGGGAGCTCCATCTCATGATACTGACATCATGACCTGAGTCAAAATCGAGAGTTGAACACTTCCACTGACTGAACCACCCAGATGCTCCTAACTAGTGTATTTAAACCATTATATTGAAAGTACTCACTAAAATATTTGGGCTTAAGGCTGCCATTTTATTATTTGCCTTCTGTTTGTTCTACTCCTAATTCCTCTCCTTTTATTATTATTATTATTTTAATTTTCTGTGAAGAATTTGAATGTTTTACTTAGAATTCCATCTTGATGTATTTAAAGTTTTGTTATTTTCATTTTAGTATATTGCTTGGGAAAGTTTTCTCATGTTTGCTTTGTAATTTTTTAAGTTTTAATTATTTGAAAGAGAGAGAGTGTGCACACACTCGAGAATGTGAGTGGGGGGGGAAGAAGGAGAAGGAGAGAGAGACTCCTTAAGCAGACTCCCCACCGAGCATGGAGGCTGATCTAGTGCTGATCCCAGGACCCTGAGACCATGATCTGAACTGAAATCAAGAGTTGGCTGCTTAACCAACTAAGCCACCCAGACACTTTAAGTAGTGGGTGCTTTAACTATTATGGCATACATACATAACTTATTATAGTATATTAAAATTTTACCTTAAGTAAAGTGTAGAAGTCTTACTTATATTAGGTGTTTTTCTCAGTTATTAAATGTAAAGATGAAAATTCCTCCCTTATGGATACTTGTAACAATATCTTCAATCATTTTTGGTAGAAGGAAGATCCTTTTGGGGTTAAGCATTTATTAAGTCAGGATCCCCATTACATGTACCCTCTCCAGCCACTTCACTGTCTCGGCAGAAGCAGGAAGTGTTTTAGACATGGAAGGAAGGATAACTGTTCCCCTACTGGATTTTGTAAGTAGAATTTGTGATTGATCCCCCTTGCTAGTGACACCAAACTTACCTAATACTATGAAAGATAATCATGTTTAATTTGGTGGGAAACAAGCCTCCCTGGCTGGCTGCCTTCTGTTACTAATCTGAAGATGAGAAATACCATTGCTGACTCATTCCCTTCTGTTGGGGAGAAAGGGAACTTAATATACCCCAGTGCTTTGATGTTCCTCCAGTAGCTCAGTCTCCATGTTTTACCTTCCCATACTACCTTTGGCTCTCCTTTGGTTATATCTCACAATATTTTAAGAGTTTATGGTTTACTTATTATGGAAGAGGTCTTCTGGTCTAAACCATCTTGTTCAGAGCAGAAGTCCCTTTAAGGCCTTTCTAAAGTATCAAGACTTTTTCTATAACATCTTTGTGTTTTGAGAACTTACTTCAGCTATTAAGATTATATGTACTAGCAACACATTTTCTTAGTTTTTCTTATTTCAAAATGTCTTTATTTCCTGAAATATATTTTAGCCAGATACAGAATATGTGTTTGATAGTTATTTTTTTTTTTTAACACATGAAAAACACTGTGCAATTTTCTTCTGGTATTTGTGGTTTCAGATGAGGAATCCACTGTCAATCATTACAGGTGTTCCCTTTAATGTGCCATTTACCTCTAGCTCCTCTCAAGATTTTTTTTCTTTGTCTTAATTTTCAGAATTTTAGTTATTATATATTTTTTGTGTTGATTTCTTTGGGCTACCTCTCATTCAGTCTCTCAAATCTGAGGTTTATGTCTTTCACCAAATTTGGAGAATTTCCTGCCATTGTATCCTTGAATATTTTTCAATTCTACTTTCTCCTTTCTTTTTAGGTCTCACATTACACAAATATTAGTTCTTTTGCTTTGTTCCACAGGTCTCTGACATTCTATTATTTCAGCTTCCTTTCTATTGTTCAGATTGGATAAATTCCACTGATCTTTCCTCAAGTTCATTACTTGTATTCTGTGTCATTTCCACTCCAGTATTTTCTCCATCGAGCAAGTTTGTTTTTATTGTAATTTTCAGTTTTATAATTTTTTAAAAAAAATTTTATTTATTTATTTGAGAGAGTAAGTAAGAGAGAGTACAAGTGGGGGCATGGGCAGAGGGAGAGGGAGAAACAGACTTCCCACTGAGCCAGGAGCCTAGTGTGGGCTCTATCCCAGAGCCCTGAAATCATGACCTGAGTCAAAGGGAGACACCTAACCAACTGAGCCACCCAGGCACCCCTCAGTTTTATAATTTCTATTTGTCACTTTTCTGCAACATCTATTTCTTTTTTTTTTTAAGATTTTATTTATTTATTTGACAGACAGAGATCACAAGAAAAGCAGGCGGAGAGAGAGAGAGGAGGAAGCGGGTTCCCCACTGAGCAGAGAGCCAGATGTGGGACTTGATCCCAGGACCCTGGGATCATGACCTGAGCCAAAGGCAGAGGCTTAACCCACTGAGACACCCAGGTGCCCTGCAACATCTATTTCTTTGCCAAGATTTTTTTTTCTATGTATTTCAAGAGAACCTTTAATTGCTTGTGGCAACTTCTATGACATCTGCTTTAAACTATTTAACAGAGAATTCCAACATTTAATTCATTTCCACATTGCTTTCTGTTTTTGTGTTTGTTTGTTTTTTTTCTCATTCAACTTGTAATTTTTATGAGTATTGGTATGAAGAGTGATTTTCAGTTATAATCAGGACATATTGGTATTCTGTACAAGAACTATGTACCTTTTTTCTTTCTCCCTTGATCTGGGAATGCTGTTAAGCTGTGGTACTATGGAGGTTTGGGTGCTTATGTTCAGTTTATCACTTGGCCCCACCAACTCAATCCTGGAAGAAGCCAGGAACTTATTCATACCATCTTGTTGCCTCCAAGTGGGAAATTACCTTACTTCTCTACTAGCCTCACAAACTTGACAGAAAGGAGAACCATACAGCCAATACACACTGTGTTATCTCTGTGTGAGAGGGGTATAAGCTTAACTTCTCATGGTTCCTGCTGACTTAAAAAAGGAAGAAGTTATGTGCCAACTAATCCTTCCTTGTACTACCTATTCTGTCTTCTTCATAGAAGGTGTATGGTGAAGGCTCAGGTCCCCACCAGGCCTTGCTGTTGTAAAGTGTGAGTGAAGGGGAGGGGGTACTGAAATATCCAGTAATCCTGACTCACACTGCTTCATTCAGCACTGGGTGTTGAGGCTCAGCCATTCATTGGGCCCCAATGATGCCAGATTTGTGTGTAGAAAGTAGAGTGCTAAGTAGCTTGGATTCTCACTGCCTTATTTAGTCTTCCTGACATTGGGTAGTAATGGTGGAAGGGTATAATTTGGAGTGGCCACTAGCTCAACCTTGTGCTGCTTTGTTAAGTTTCTTTGCAGTTGGATGGGAATAGAGGCTCAGCTTGCCACCACACCTCCCCGGTTGTGGTGAAACTACCCTGATTGAGAAACTGGGGTATTATCTGATTTCCCCAAATAGGAAATTATATATCAGCTTCTCTCTCAGACCTAACAATACTAACTTAGTAGGAAAAAAAGAACATCACCTGTTTCCTTGGGAAAGGGAAAGATAATAAATTCTCTGTGAGACTCCACAAACTACCAAGTTGGATACTCCAGAGTACTGTTACCTGATTCTGCAGAGCAAGGAGAACACCACCTTGATTAACCTGTTAAAAACCACTATGTTGGTGCTATACGTAGTAAGCAGCAAGCACTCCCAGGGATATCCATACTCTAATCCTGAAATCTATAAGTATGTTACCTTACATGGAAAGGGAGATTTTGCCAAGGTTATTAAAATTATAGCCTCACAATGGAACTATCTCGGAATATACGGGGAGTGGACTCTAATGTAATCATAAGAGCTGTTAAAAATAGAATATTTTCGGGCGCCTGGGTGGCTCAGTGGGTTAAACCGCTGCCTTCGGCTCAGGTCATGATCTCAGGATCCTGGGATCGAGTCCTGCATTGGGCTCTCTGCTCAGCAGGGGACCTGCTTCCCTTTCTCTCTCTCTGCCTGCCTCTCTGCCTACTGTGATCTCTCTCTGTCAAATAAATAAATAAAATCTTTTAAAAAAAATAGAATATTTTCTCTGGGTAGGTTGAGAGAAATGCTGCAGAATAACAGGAAGAGAAATGTTACAGATAAGATAATTAGATATATTCAAATTGAGATAATTTGATATTCCATTGCTGACTCTGAGATGTAGGTGGGGCATATACTTAAGAATCATAAAGAAATATGTACAGATGTTTCTGAGGCTTTCAACCTTTTTACTTTTCATAAATATCTATTAAAATCTTTTGCCATTTTTAAATTAATTTTTTGTCTTTTAATTGTTGAGTTTTAGGAGTTCTTTATATATTCCAAATATAAGCACCATATCATATAAGTGATATATAAATGTTTTCTCATTCATATGTTTTCATAGTTGTCTTTTTAAGTAAAAATATTTTATTTGATGAAGTATAATTTGTTGAGGTTTACTTTATTAACTACCAAATATTTTTCATGGAGAATATTCTAGATTCAGTTTAGAAAATTGCATTTCCTGATGTTGTTGGTTGAAGTGTTTTATAGAAGTATTAGGGATAGTACTGCTTAGATCTTAGATTATCTTTCAATCCTGTGTTCGGTTGTTCAATTCATTATAGGTCATTTGTCTGCAAGAATTTTTTTTTTTGTATTGTCTATTTTTCCTTTCAATTCTTTTTTTTTTTTTTTACATAATCTTTTAGTGTTCTTTAGTTATATATTTGTTGATCATTGCTTTGCCTTTCTATAAGATTGATAACTTTATTATAAAAAACCCCTTTGGTCTGTAGTAAGTTTTTGTTATTGCTATTGTTTGTTTGTTTGTTTTTATCTTAAATTTTATCTGGTATCAATACATCCATTCCATTTTTTCATTGGTTACTATTTAAAAGGCATATATAGTTCCATCATTTTCCTTTTAACCTATCTGTAACTTGAATCTAAAATGTGTCTTTTTAAAACAACAAAAAACTGGTCATATTTTTAAAAGTCTATTCTGTCAGTCTGTGCTTTTTTAAAGTTTTAGTCCCTTTGCATTAATGTAATTATGGACGAGGTATGATTTATGTTTGACTTCATACTATTTGTTATATGTCTAAATTCGGGGTGGGGGTAGTACTCTATTCTTCTATTAATGACTTATTTTGCTCCCAATAGATATTTACAGTGGACTATTTTAATCTCCTCAATGTTTCTGTAATTATATTTTGTTTGAATTATTCTTAGTGCTTCAGCAGATTACAGAATCTTATTTAAAATAATTTCACATTAATACCTACTTAATGGGGCGCCTGGGTGGCTCAGTGGTTTGGGCTGCTGCCTTCAGCTCGGGTCATGATCTCAGGGTCCTGGGATCGAGCCCCGCATCGGGCTCCCTGCTCCGCAGGAAGCCTGCTTCCCTCTCTCTCCCTCTCTCTCTCTGCCTGCCTCTCTGCCTACTTGTGATCTCTGTCTGTCAAATAAATAAATAAAATCTTAAAAAAAAAAACCTACTTAATTTAAAGAGTATACAATTGTTTTCCCTATTTAGCTCCTTTTCAGACCCATTGTTTATGTTACATTGTCATCCAAATTACGTCTTTACACTTTTTGACACTGTCAACATAATTTTATAATTATCGGTTTATGCAAAAAGGGTTACAAATGAAAATGCATCGTGCTCTATGTGAAGTATGCTTATGTAGTTACCTTTATCAGTGTACTTCATTTTGTTGTGTGAAGTCACCTTCTATCCTATCCTTTCACAGTGAAGGATTCCCTTCATTATTTCCTACGGGTCTGATCTGCCAGCAAAAACTTTGTTCATGTATTTCTACCTCTCTGTGTCTTGATCTGGTACTCCCATTATGCTTATATTCATACTTTGATGCTGTCCTTCAGGTATGCGAGACATTTATTCTTTTTTTTTTTTTTTAATTTCTCTTAGTCCACATAATATCAGTTGATTTATCTTCAGATTCACAAATTATTCTTTCTGTCAGCTGAAATCTGCTGTTGTGCCAGTTTCATGAATTTTACATTTTTATTTTATTTTTCAATTCTAGACTTAAATCTTTGGAATTGAGAAATATATATATATATATATGTATATACATATATACATATATGTATATTTAATTTTAAATTTTTTATTGTCATCCTTCATTTAGTGAAACATTGTTCTCATAGTTTCCCCTCTTAGAAAAATATGCACTGATTATTTTTAACAAACACTTTTGGGAAATGGCTGTTCACACTGGGAAAGTTCTGAGTCAAATCAAATAAAAATAATCCTTGCATTGATGGTTTCTGGGAATTAATAGACAAATCAAATAATTACAGTTCTCTAAGAATGTTGCTTTTGAAGAATATGAATGCCATTTTGCCCCTTCTAATGAATGCTAGGCTGTTGGTTTCCACTGTGATTGTCAGATTCCATTGTGATTGTGAGACTGTTTTCATAGTTTCTGCAGAGCTAGATAGAGGGCGTTGGGAAGGGGACGAGATAATATACCACGTGGCTTACCAGTTCCACAATTTTTCTTGATTACTCCCAAGATTGTTGAAAACCAATGGTTAATTTCCAAATTTTTGAAATATTAATTTTGGTTATTTTTGAGTGTTTTTGTTACTTTTGTAGAAAAATAAAATATTTCTGATGGTCCTTACTTTACCATCTTTGACTACCTGTCCATTTAGCTTTTCTTTCAATGTAATACAAATATTAGAGGTTTCATCCTACCCTAATTATTTTTAATGATTTATTTATTTGAGAGAGAGAGAGAGATCCAGCTGGAAGGAAAGGCAGAGAGAAAGGAAGACAAGCAGACTTCCTGCTGAGTGCAGAGCCTGATGTGGGGCTCCATCCCAGGACCCTGAGATTATGACCTGACCTGAAACCAAGAGATGGATCCTTAACTGACTGATCCACCCCAGGTGTCCCCACCTTAGTTATTTTTAAGTGAACAATGCAGCCATTTAAAGTATATTCACATTGTTTTGTAACAGATCTCCAGAACTTTTCATCTTGCCAAACTGAAACGCAGTACCCATTAAATAACAACCCCTCATTTTTCCCTTCCTCCAATCCCCTGGCAAACACAATTCTACTTTATGTTTCTGTTTCCTTATCGTAGCCATCCTAATGGGTGTGAGAAATCTCATTCTGGTTTTAATTTGTGTTCCTTTATAAGTGCCGTTGAACATCTTTTCATATGCTGTTGGCCATTTGTACAACTCTGGAGAAATATCTACTCAAATACATTGTCCATTTTTTAGTTGGGTTATTTGTTTTTGTTGTTGAATAATAGATATTTTTACTCTTTTGGATTTTAACTCTTTGTCAAATCTATATTTGCATTTTTTTTCCCGTTGCATAGGGAGCTTTTTCAGTTTGTTCACTTTAACAGTTGACACAGAAATTTAGGTTTAATGTACTCCCATTTCTGTCTTTATTTTTTCCTTTTGTTGCCTATGATTTTGGTGTCACTTCCAGAAAATCATTGTCTTATGTTGAGGTCTTTAGTCAATGTTGAGTTAGTCATATGTGGTATAAGGTAAGGGTCCAACTTCATTCTTCTGCATCTGGTTATATCCAGATTTCCCACTGCCATTTGTTGAAGAGCATTTCCTTTCCCCACGTAGTCTTGGTTTCAAGACTACAAAGATTATTTGGTCATATATGTGAGGGTTTATTTTATTCTTTTTGATGCTTCGTAAATGTATGCCTGAAAATGTGCCTATTTTACTCTTATAGTTTGACTGGATGGAAAAGGGACGGGGGGGTGGGAGGTTGGGGTACCAGGTGGTGGGTATTATAGAGGGCACGGATTGCATGGAGCACAGGGTGTGGTGCAAAAAATAATGAATACTGTTATGCTGGAAATAAAAAAAAATAAAAAAAATCAGTTTGGAAATAATAATTTCTTAAAACAAAGAAATAGAGAATTTGGCCACTTTGGATGTACTGTAAATGCATTTACAAGTGCTGCAAAAGGTGAAGGAATCTTCAATCTGCCATCTTAAATTATGCCTTTCACTGGGAAATGGAAAATGGTATGAGGTAGAGCAAGGGAGTGGTGAGATTAGCTAAGAAGTTACTATTCTAATCCAAGTAAGATAGGCTAGAGTTTTGAACTAAATTAACAGTAGTGTTCGAAGTTTGAACATTGATTTTATTTAATTTATTTTTTTAAAGATTTTATTTATTTATTTGACAGATCACAAGTAGGCAGAGTGGCAGGCAGAGAGAGAGAGAGGAGGAAGCAGGCTCCCTGCTGAGCAGAGAGCCCTATGTGGGGCTCCATCCCAGGACCCTGAGATCATGACCTGAGCCGAAGGCAGAGACTTTAACACACTGAGCCACCCAGGCGCCCCTGAACATTGATTTGAAAGGGCTATCATACAAAATAAGGGATACAAATTTTTATAAAGATAGGGACAACTGTAACAATCACTGAACCGTAGATAATGAGCAATGAACAAGTTTTGGCTTGCTGTGTTTGAAAGGCCATTTTGCATTCAAGATAAGATTACTATACAAAACTTCTAAGCAATGCAGTTAGAATGGGTTTTCCCATAGTTCTTTGATTTTGCAAATTTCTAGAACATCAGAAAACTTCTTGTCAACATCTAATTCTCTTTAAAATTGAATTTTCTACTTCTTTGTAATGTATTGTAGAAAAATCTAAACAAACTTTGAGACAGACTTGGAAATTGGCCTTCAATTTTCTATCAGAACTTAGACATTCATCTCAGTCTCTCAAATGCCAGTTTTCTTATCTGTCTTTAAATATCCAAGCACATAGTATAGTAGCTATCCCTACATTATAGAATGATTAGGAGGAACAAGTTAAGTTCAGTCATATAAAGTGCTTGGAAGAGTACCCGATACATATTAAAATCTCAATAAATATTAGTTTGTTATACATATTATACAACATAGCCCATAGATTCTGTCACTTAAATGTATAATAAATATTTTCATAAGGATGGAGATGATGTATATGAATCACATTCTAACGTCCTTATTAGGAGTTACAAATACATATTTTCATTCTATATACATCAATTATCTGTATCTATGAGTAAAGTACAGAATTAAGATCTGATGAGCCTGCTAGTCATGATCTTTTATGAACATATCAAAATATTTATCTTTGAAAGTAAAGAGATCAACTACATTTTGTTTGTTTATTTAAACACATAATTTCAGAATCACCTTTAAAATGGAATTAGCTTATTCTCATATACAAAAAAAAAAACCTCTATTGTTTGTTATATGAGATCTTTATTTACAAACATCTAGCTAAATGCACTGGAAATAATATGATCATAGTTGAGCAATACACTGTTGGAGAGTCACAATTTTTTGAAAGCTATATTGACCTTTCCAAGCGACTAGGGTATCATTTAGTATAATGAGTGCTAATTTCCTAAGTGGTATCCTAGTGACCTAAAAGAGTTTGCACAACTTCTAAAAGTGCTTCTTAGTCCCCATGGTGTAGTTTACACAGTGGGAAAATATGGTTCATTATCTCACAAACATACATTACAGGGAAAGAACTTAATAGTCCCAGTGACATTTTTTTTTTCTGAATTTAAACTGGGTAACAATAAAGAGTGTTTCTAAAAATAAAGTGAAATTTACCTGCAGAAAGTCAAGTATTATAATCAGTATTTCTTTCCTACTGAATTCTGTCAGAAAAAAAAAAAAAGTATTCATCTATAAACCAATTTTAGGGCTCCTTTTAAGATGTAAATGAGTATCAGAAGGGAGGGGCTATCTTAGGGCTAATTTCTCTAGTGCACTTAGAATGATGATTTTCATCTTCTCCTATTGCTCTCTAAGGCCCTTTTCTGGTTCTGCAAACTGATGTTTTGCTGTTTTCAAGCTTGAATGGCAATCGGAACATATTTTTTAGTTCAATGAATTTCTATCTAGGCAAGTTCTTAATTGCCTTACATAAACAGTTTCTTCAACTTTTTTATAAAAAATAATCTTACACAAATCATTGGCTCCACAAAGAATAAAATTTAGATTTCTCTTAATGATTGGAAAATAGAGTAGCAGAATGAATAACATATTGTACACAATATATTCCCATAACATTGTACACATATCATCCTTGCTTTTTCTTTTGCATTATAAATATGAATATCCAACTTAAGACAAAGAAGATATCATTCTTTTCCCCCATTCCTAATTTGAGACCATAAGTGCCTTTTCAAAATTATGATCAAGCCTGAAACCATCACTTAAGAGATGGGAAATAAGTTATTATGTCGGGAACTTCAAGTTAATGTGTAGTGTATTGTCACAAAGAGTATTTTTTTAAGAGGTTTTTTTTTTTTATTGTGTTATGTTAGTCACCACAGAGTAGTACATCATTAGTTTTTGAGGTAGTGTTCCATGATTCATTGGTTACATATGACACCCAGTACAAATATTAATAAGTGATGAAGCAGGAATATGTTAGTTTTGTGACAAGCAAAGGAGAGAACGGGAGGATAGTGGGCAGATGTTTCTCTTATCATTTAAGTACCATTAACATCTTTTTCTCTTTTTAAAAATTTACCTAGGGGATATTAAGTTGCAGAGTCAAGTTCATTATGACCTATTTTTTCCTCATGTATATCAAAGAATTACCCTAGGGTAAAGAGTAGTGTAGTAACAGCTTTAATGTCCCTCTAGAAATCATGTGAATATCATACAAAAGTGTGGATTCTGGTTTGATTAAGTTTTGGGTAGGGCCTCAGAGTCTTCATTTTTAAGAAGCTATACCAAGGGGCGCCTGGGTGGCTCAGTTGGTTAAACAATTGCCTTCAGCTCAGGTCATGATCCCGGAGTCCTAGAATGGAATCCCGCATCAGGCTTCCAGCTCCGCGGGCAGTCTGCTTCTCCTCTCTCAGGCTCTCTTTCACTGTCTCTCTCTCAAGTAAATAAATAAAATCTTTAAAAAAAAGAAAAAGAAGAAGAAGCTGTACCAAGGGATGTTAGTGTGTCTGATATATGGACCAAAATATGTGTAGCAAGGAACTAGAAAATGATGCTATTCTCTCTCTCTCTCTCTCTCTTTTATTTATTTATTTATTTTTAAAGATTTTATCTGTTTGTTTATTTATTTGAGAGAGAGAGAGAGGGCACATACAAGCATGTACCCTGTGGGGGAGGAAGGGGCTGGGAAAGGGGCAAAGGGAAAGAAAGAGAGAATCTCTAGTAGATTGTTATGAGCATTTAGCCTGATGTGGGCACTGAGATCATGACCTGAGCTGAGACCAAGGGTCAGATGCTTAACTGACTGATCTACCTGCTCCCAATTAAATTTTTTTTTTTACTATCATTAAATTTGCAGATATATAAGGTTTATAGTTCCTTGGGAGTCACATGGTTAATATCTAATCATATACAATAATGTTTTTTAATTAAACTGAAAATTTAAAAAAAAAGAATAATCTATTGCAAAAAAAGGATTATAGAATTGGGGATTCTGCTTCTACAATGATTGTGTCTGACATATTTGGTTCCATGACCTAGGTTGTAGAATCTAAACTATAACAGAACAAGAAAATAATTATTCCAAAGTAATTCAAGTATGGAGATACTCTTCTTAAATACAGGGCATCCCATGGAGTTCTACAACTGTCTAAACACTGAATATGCAAAAGGGTATGATTTTTACCATGGAGAAGTGAATGTGTTAGTGTTCATTGATATGCATTAAATTCCGCAAGTAGGAAAGCTTATTTATTAACATTAGATGAAACTAGATATGATTTTCATTGCATATTTTTCCCATTGCGTATTTGATAGATTTGACCCTATAACCATGCCTATATGCAAGAAGTATTATTTTAGAATTCATGAAGGTTTAATTGGGTATTTTATACCTCTTATAAAAAGTAATACTTACATCATGAACTTTTGAATAAATAAAATATTAATAGCCAGTTATTTAGTTTGTTATTTGATACTATATTAGAAAAATTACTGTTTATTTGGAATTTAATACACTTAAAGTCTTTGCAAGAAATCTGAGTAGATTATAAATTTGGCAGTTGTAGTGTCTAGAAAGCCTTTTAAAAAGGAACACTTTCCCTAAGATAGCATAAAATCAGTACTTCTCCTATGCATTTGAAAGAAAAACAAGAGTGAATAGCTATTATTTCAATGAGAGTATGCTATGAAAAGGGAATCTGTTACTGAGAAAACCATGTGCTACTCAGGGTAAAAATAATACAAATGTATGAAATGTGTGTAAATGTTACATGTAACTTTATAGAACAGAAACCAGAAACAAAGTGATGTTTTAGAGTTGCTGCACTCTAGTCACTGACGGGATAGGATGTGATTTTTATCCTTTATGAAAGGGATGACTGTCTCCTCATCTATTGGATTTCAATCATTTTCATGTGTTAATTACCATAACCAAAATTCTTTGGAGGCATATTTCTTTTTTTTTTTTTAAGATTTTATTTATTTGACAGAGAGAGATCACAAGTAGGCACATAGAGAGAGAGAGGAGAGAGAGAGAGAGAGAGAGAGAGAGGGGGAAGCAGGCTCCCTGCCCAGCAGAGAGCCTGATGAGGGACTCGATTCCAGAACTCTGAGATCATGACCCCTGGAGACGTATTTCTAAAATCTGTTTTATTTCTTGGAAATTTCACTTCCTTGCTCTACCTGACTCCCTCTCAATGAAAGGAATCTATTATAATGAATATTTGAACTGTGCCACTTGTTGAGAAATTTTACTTTTTTTAAAATATTTTATTTATTTGAGATAGAGCAAGAGTAAGAGCATAAGCAGGGGGAGCAGCAGACAGAGGTAGAAGCAGACTCCCCACTGAGCAGGGAGCCCGACACTGGGCTCAATCCCAGGATTCTGAGATCATGACCTGAGCTGAAGGCAGATACTTAACCAACTGAGCCATTGAGGCACCCCTTACTGGGTTTTTTGTTCAAAGGTTTTTGGTAATACCATATCTTACTTTCCGGGATCTGGTACTAGTTGACTTTCTAACTCTGTCAGCCACTGAATTTGTCACAAGTTCTGCTTGTTACAGTGTGAAACGGATACCTGTACTCCTAGAAAACTGTCATAGTTAAAAAAATCCCCCCATCATTTTGTGTTATGAAAAATAAATTTTTCCTAGAAAGGATGCCCTTCCCCTATGACTTCCTGTAATACTTATAGAAGACTCCCCATACTTACTTGTGCATATCAAAGCCAGACCTTTCAAATACCACTCTGCCTAATGAAGGATTAATGGAACTTGTTTGTCATGGCCTATAAGCCAGAGTGCTTATTAAATGACTTACCCAAACCTATGTTTAGGACCCTGAACATTGAACCACCATCAGGAAACATTCAACCCTCCTTAGAGACACTTTCCAAAAATTTGAGAATTGGCTGACCCCAGGGAACAGTATTTCCTGATCATCTTATTCCCCTACACTTTACTCCTTTTAAGCCTTGTTTACTCCTCCTGATAAAAGAAAAGCCCTTTTTTCCTTGCCTGAATTTTGAGATATTTGCCTAACTCCTGATTGGAATGTGCACCGTATCATCAGAGAGTCTCATCTCTTGTTGCAAGGGTCCCTTTCCTGCCTCTTGCAATAAACCTTCCAAATAGTCTCAAGTTTGAATTTGTTTCTAATTTCAACACTTGCAATTTTAACAATCATATATTTAGAGATGGCCACTTTGTCCTGATACCTTGATAAAGGCAGGTCATAGCTATGCCTGCATACTATTAACATGCTTCTAACTATTTTTCTGTAGAGCTAGAAGACAGAAGGCCTAGGATCTCCTTGCAGATGATTTTAGACAATAATTTCCCACATTTTTTGCTATTGCTAAAAAGAATCTCCTCAAAAAAAAAAAAAAAGTCTCCTCCATCTCTTTATACTTGGATTATCAGCTTCTTTACCTCTCTCCACCCTACTACTAAGCCAATATCATATAATTAAGATTGTCTTCTTGGTGTGTTTTGTTTATTTTTCCAGCACCACTCTACTCAGGGTCTGATTTCTGTATTAGTAAGCATAATGTTAGAATCAATACCCTGCAGAAACTAAAAATAAATTGTTTCAGTGTTTTTTTTCAGAGTTCACTAATGACAGGTGGCTCTGTTCCGCCTTCAAGCTGTGTATCTGGGTAAATGACTTATCTGGGAACAGACATATTCACTTCAATTCACACCCTACTGGCCAGAAATAGTTACATGACACCACCCCAACCACAGTGAGAACCAGAAACATGAAGAAGTATGGATATTTGGGAGTGACTGTCTCTGCTGTGGCAGTGTTTACGTATTTTAAAATGTTAGAGACATTCTATATAGAGGGATATGTACCTGCCTTCTGTTAATGATAACAAGACATGTGTTACATAAATTATTTCCTGTTTTGAAACACAAATTCTCTGAATCTAAGTGCAGCCTCTCATATAGTGAGCTATCTCTCATAAGTGTAGCTAAAACATATTTATTTTAAATTATATATATTTATTATTTTTAAAATGTAATTCTAGTTAGTTGACATAGAGTTCAATATTGGTTTCTGGGGGTGCCATTCAGTGGTTCATCATTTACACATAACACCCAGTGTTCATCATAACAATTGTCGTCCTTAATATCCACCATCCACCTATCCCAAACCCAACCCAACCTCCCTCCATCAACTCTTAGTTTGTTCTCTGTCTTTAAGATTCACTCGTGTTTTGATCCCGACCCCCCACTTCCCCATCCCATGTTCATCTATTTCCTTTCTTAAATTTCACTTACGAGTGAAATCATGTGGTATTTGTATTTCTCTAACTTATTTAGGTCAGCATAATACACTCTAGCTCCATCCATTCATTGCAAATGGCAAGATTCCATTCTTTTTGATAGCTGAGTAGTACTCCACTACAAATGCACATACACACATATATTTTCTTTATCTATTCAACAGTTGATGGGCATTTGAGCTGTTTCCATAATTTGACTATTGTTGATAATGGTACTATAATTTTGGGGTGCATGTATTCTTCGGAGTGTGTATTTTTGTATACTTTGGGTAAATACCTAGTAGTGCAATTGCTGGGTTATAGGACAGTTTTATTTTTAGCTTTTTGAGGAACTGCCATATGTTCTTCAGAGTGGTTGCACCAGTCTGCCTTCCTACCAACGGTGCAGGAAGGCCCACCTTTCTCTACATCCTCACCAAAATCTGTTGTCTCCTGTGTTGTTAATTTTAGCCATTCTGACAGGCGTGAGGTGGTAGCTCATCATGGTTTTGATATTTATTTCCTTGATGATGAGGGATGTTGAGCATCTTTTCATGTGTCTGTTGGCCATCTGTATGTCTTCTTTGGAAAAATGTCTATTTATGCTTTCTGCCCATTTCTCAGCTAGATTATTTGATTTTTGAATTTAATAAGTTCTTTATATATTTTGGATACTAGCCCTTACCAGATACGTCATTTGTAAATATCTTCTCCTATTCTGTATGTTGACTTTTTTTTTTTTTTTTTGTTGACTTTTAATTTTGTTGTTTCCTTCACTGTTTACAGTTTTTTATCTTGATGAATTCCCAATAGTTCATTTTTGCTTTTGTTTCCCTTGCTCTTGGCAACATGTTAAGTGAGAACTTGTTATGTCCAAGGTCAAAGAGGTTGCTGACTGTGTTCTCCTTTAAAATTTTGACAGCTTCCTATCTCACATTTAGGTCTTTCATTTATTTTGAATTTATTTTTGCAGATGGTATAAGAAAATGATCCAGTTTCATTCTTCTACATGTTGCTATCCAGTTTTACCAACACCATTTGTTGATGAGACTTTTTTTTTAACACATTGAATACTCTTTCCTGCTTTATAAAAGATTAGTTGCCCCCCACATAGTTGTAGATCCATTTCTAGATTTTCTATTGTGCTCCATTGATCTGTGTGTCTGTTTTTGTGCCAGTACCAAATGCATAATGCAAAATTGAAGACTACAGCTTTGTAATATAACTTGAAGTCCAGAATCCTGATGCCTACAAATTTACTTTCCTTTTTTTAGGATTGCTTTGGCTACTCAGGATCTTTTGAGGTTCCATACAAATTTTAGGATTGATTGTTCTAGCTCTGTGAAAAATACTGGTGGTATTTTGATAGGGATTGCATTAAATGTGTAAATTATAAAGCATATTCAGAATCTATGGTTGTGTCTCTGTCAACCTCCTCCTCAGAGTCAAGTCACTATTATTGCCTCTTCCTTCTGTGAGGTTAAGGGACCAATATGGTATGTCCAATTAAGAGTCTTGGCAGAAAATTATATGCATAGCTAAAGCTAAAGATCTGAGGACCAAGTTTTCAAAGGGGAACCCATCTTATATGAAATCAAAATGTTTTGGATGTACTGCTTCTGAATTTAAAACCATTTTATTTTGTTTCCTGTGTTAAGGTATTTTCAAACAAAATATGTATTGTTCTGCATTGATTTGTGATTATCATATGGATACACACTAAAGGTAAGTTAAATTCAATTCATGAAAAATAAGAGTATCAATATGTTGTGACTTTTTAATAAAAAAAATTATGAATGACTGTTTTGTGCTTTACAGTTAAAATGACAAATTTAATATGATAAAATATATGATAAAGTTTTAAACAAATATACATTCTGTACACTCAATTCTCAATGAATAGTCTGTTAGCAAGTATGTTATTTTTATTTCCCCATTTCAATATTTTTAGTTCATTTGAAGTCCTTGATCAGTTCACGTTCTCCCAGATTTAAAAGCTGCAAAAGAAAGATGTAATCCAAAAGAAAAAAAAATTAAAAAAAGAAAGATATAATCTGAGGTGCCTGGGTGGCTCAGTGGATTAAAACCACTTCCTTTGGCTCAGGTCATAATCCCAGGGTCCTGGGATCAAGCCCCAAATTGGGCTCTCTGCTCAGTGCGGAGCCTGCTTCTTCCTCTCTCTCTCTCTCTCTCTCTCTCTGCCTGCCTCTGCCTACTTGTGATCTCTCTCTCTCTCTCTGTCAAACAAATAAATAAAATCTTAAAAAAAAAGAAGAAAGAAAGATCTGCATACTTGTTCTTTATTCTGAGACATTTTACATTTCCAGAGGTCCCATCTCCCAAATCCTTACCATGCTCTAAATTGGATTTTACTTGACTGCTCACTACCTCAGACACTGTATCACCCACCACACACATGACTTTGTGAATGGCTTTCAATTTTATTGGCCTGAGTACCTTCCTGCAATATGCAAAACCTGTCCATGCCTCAAATCCATTGCTTTTAATAATTACTCATCTCCACTTCACTTTCTCAAGGCGAGTACAATGCTTCTTTATTTCCATTAAGGTCTCTGCATAATGGTCCAATCATCAGAAAGGTCTGTGGGGACCACTCATCCTCTGATACATCTCCACATTTCTCTCTTACTAAAATTGCTCATTTTTAGTAGTACTTTACACTACTTAATAATAGAAAATGTTTTTAACATTCATTTTCTGTCTCCCCACTAGAATATCAACTCCATTAGTGCAAGGAATTTTGGGTACATTCTGATATATCCCTAGTTACTAGAAAAGCCTATTGCTTATTGGATACTTAAGACTTATTTGTATCTCCAGTAACTTGAAAAGTTCCTATAATACTGCAGATATTCATGGTACATCTATTGATCTAATGAATTAATTAAATTAATTTGTTTTAGGGGAGTATGTATGTACATTAGTATCTATTTTATGGACATAACCAATATAGAATCATGCAAAATGACATTTTGGTTGCTTTACTTAAATTAACCTATTTAATCTTACAACAATCAAAGGTAAATATTATTATTATTCTTGCTCTATAATGTGAGAATTAAAGCTTACAGAGGTAAAGCAATATAGCTACTGGCACAGATGAAGACAGTGGTTGTGTTCTCAAGTTAGTTAAGTTAGAGATTTAAATAATAGATTGAACAATAGACAGGTAGATAGATGATTGATGGATATCTAGATAGAAAGACCAACCATGTAAGCATACACTTTCAGTATACAAATTTAACAAGACAGTTTGTTAAAGGACAAATATACTTTATGAAACAAAATGAGAACATCAGAAGAGAGGATTTAAGGTTTGTTTTGTTTTGGCTTAGTTTTTGTTTAGTAAATCTATTAGATATATCTTGAGTCAAAATACAATATAAGGTAAGGTTTACCAGATACTGTCATATCGAAATAACAAACAAAATCTAGAATTTTGTCTTGTTCTTAATCTTCCAGCCATTGGAAAACATGAGGCAAACAAAAATAAGGTTGATACTGAGCTAAATTATCATTCTTAAGGGATTAAATTTAAGCTTATTTAACAAAATATTATATACAAGGTAATCCAAGTTCAATAGCTGACTAGTTAGCTGACAATATATTCATGGAAATAGAAGAAACTGTAGAAGGAAAGAAACTGATCAGTTAGACAATGACAGTTGATTACTTTTAGCAATGGCAGTAGCAAGAGTATCATTATTTTTTGGACTAGTTTCTTGAGTCCCCACATTCCACAACATTTAAATAGGACTAGATGACATCTGCACATTCAGTGCGTGAAGACAGAAGAGAGACATATGAAACTATAACACCAGAATATTTTATTTTATTTTATTTTATTTTATTTTATTTATTTATTTTTTTGGCCTATGTATTTGTAAATGTTTTCTTTTCTTTTTTTTTTTTTTAATTTTTTATTTTTTATAAACATATGTTTTTATCCCCAGGGTTACAGGTCTGTGAATCACCAGGTTTACACACTTCCCAGCACTCACCAGAATATTTTATAATGGGCCGTATGTATGCTTTTTTTTCCAATGGAAGACAGTATCTTTAATATACTGAGTTATAAACAGACCTGCCCTTTGGAAAGCAACACTATCTCTATCTTCCAAGGCTATAAATAAACCTGTCACTTGGGAGACATAATCTCTGTATTCCAAAGGGTTTGCTGTACGAATATTCTTGAAAAGATATTTCAGAAAAAAGGGACATCAGTTCCTGTCTCCAAGATCGGCAGGCATATGAAAAAGACCAATGGAAAACAGCCTACAAATAGAGAGAAGATCTGAATTGCTTCTATTCTGTGTTTTGTCTATTTTCTCCTTCATTAATCATGACAGATAAATGGATGATAGGCAGCTTGGTTTTGTTTAGTATTGTAATGAAAGAAGGAATAATTTAGGTCAGTAAAGGCTTCCTCTAGTTCTTCCAACTCCCATTTTCAACATCATATTTTCCAAATTTAGATTATATTATTTTACTAGTAAATGGTATATTGAAACTGGCTCATACCAAATTATGAGAGTCAATTTTTAAATGTTTAAGAATTTTACAAAATAATTATTAAAAACAGCTACTGTTAAAAATGAGATTACATAAATATATAATTATTGAATTATATCTAAAAGGTAATAAATACTCAAACATTTTACTTATTATTTTGAAATATTTACCATTAAATATACTTTTGAGTTTATATGCATATAGTGTATCTCTATGATAGAAATATTACATATTGGCATGCTACTGTACATCTCCACCTCTTATATACTGAATTGTGTCCCACTAAAACATATATTGAAATCTCAACTCCTGGAAGCTGTGGATATGATCATAGGTGGAAATAAGGTCTTTGTGAAATTAATGAAGATGAGTCCTACCAGGTTAGACAGACCTATAATCCAATGCCTGGTTTTCTTATAAGGACAGGGAAATTTGTACATAGCAACACAGAAAAAGAAAATGTCATGTAATGAAAGAAGTGAAGATTGGAATGATGAATCTTCAAGCCAAAGGGAGCTAAGCATTATTGGCAAGCACCAGCCACTAGGAAGAAAGAAGAAAGGATTCTCCTTTAGAGACATTTGAAAGAGCATGGCCCTGCCAATACCTTGATTTTAAACTACTACCTTTCAGAACTGTGAGATAACAAAATTTTCTACTTCTCAGCCACCCAGCTTGGGGTACTTTGTTATAGCAGCCCTAGGGAAATAATATGTTTCCCAACTCCTTATTCACTAAGGTCCCCTTGGTAGCCTGAAATTGATGATGATGGGAATATTTAGAAAATGGAAATCAGCAAGTATTACAAGTTAGAGACTGATTTAATACTGATGCTAAAAGGAGTTTTAGTTTAATGAACACAACCTGCATGAGGGTTAGAAAGAGTTGACCACTAGGTCATAGATAGCATTCAATGGTAATATATTTATTGAAATAAAACCAGATTAGGAGGCAACTCCATTTGTCACATCATAGAATTTAACATTGCAAATATCAAAATATCAAACTAATAGTCTATGGCCAACTTTCCATAAAGAGTTTTTTCCCATGATCTGAACATAAGCATTTTATATGAAATGATGGTGAATAATACTTCAAATTTTCAGTGACTATTTGATATGTAAAGTAACAGAAATATGTAATGGAATTTATAGGAGTCTTGTTAAGAAATATATGATATTTCTCCTGTCATCCCCAACAGTTCCCCTCTTCAAAGTAATTTCAGAGCAGAAACTGGTCAGGACTTCTCAGGGATTTGCAAGTACAAGAAGAGTAAGAGGGAAAGTTGAGAGAAGAAAAGATAGATCTCCTTAGAGGATTTTTCAGAATTAGCAACCTGGGCTTCAGTCTAGGCTTATCAAATTAAAATGAGGGAAGTAGGGCAAAATGAATTGAAATAGACAAAAGTTCACCAGGTGATTATTATGAATATTCAGAATTGACAAGTACTTGATCAATTTTTTAAATAGTTTTTCCTCTAATTATGAGATTCCATGATCCTAAATTTCCCCTCCTGACTGGCTTTCTTTTCTCCAATGCTTCTGGGGAGAATGACATAACTATGTTCTATTGGCAGTGATCCTTTGCTTTGTGTAGAGCGAGAAGGGCTGATATATTTCTAACATTCTCAATTGCCCTAGTTTGGTATTCACAAAGCCTAGCATCACTGACTGTTCAGAGTCACCTTAATCTGGCTAAAACTAGACAGAGGCATTCTACTTGAAGTTTCTGAGAAGGCCTGAATGTGCTGCCTTGTTTTGAGTTCTATATTAGGACATCGTTAGAACATATCTATACATCAATCATCTAACGTTAGGCTTCCCACTTGACTTCTTTGTATAATACTTGCTTTCTATAACACTGTTTATCAATCAAGCATTAGCTAGCAATATTTGATACTGGCAGATTGGTTTCATTTTAATTTATTTTGCTTATCTTGCCTTGTCATTTAATCACAAATATGTCCATGATGAACTCCTAGAAAAAGCCAGTTTTGTATCCATTAAAATTTGTTATTGTATTAATGTAATGACTTGCAAGTGGAAGTTGATAGTATATTTGAGTATATTTTTCAAAATATTTGATAGCTTTATGGCTTTAGCTTGCCTCTTTGGGAGTTAAGTATATAAACATAAGATGGGGCAAAGCATTCAGTGATTATTTTCAGATCTTTATTACCTGTGAAGATTACAAGTGTAATGATCTGTTTCTCTCACGTTGGCTGGTTGGTGATATCAGACTCATTTAACTCGGTCATCCATCCAAAACATTGTGCTGAATCTGCAAATTAATTAAACACTATTGACCATCCTCATCTGCAGGTACTTTGTTACAAAATGTAAACAAGGTGGGACAAGTTATTTTTCAAGTAAATATTTCTATATATGGTGATCAAAATTGTACATACACAATTATCCTTATTGTTTTAGATTTAGAAAATTTAAAAGTCCATTGTGATTACTGGAAAGATTTTTAAAGGTAGGACTACATAAATAACAGAGAAAGAAAAGCAGTGAAAAAGGCAGAGAGTATTAAGGGGACCTGACCTACCAGATCTCTAGATTGTGCAGACCCCAGATATACAACCTTTTCTGGTCATATGTGATCTGGCTGGAACTACTAAATGTGATTCTGCATCATAGTTAACATACAGTAAATAACGTAGGTTGTAATTGAGAAAATGCCTTATTTTCTTTTGGGAAGCTTCAACCATGTTGTCCAAATGATAACCATAATTATGGGTTGAATGTTTCACACCAAAATTCATATACTGAAATTTTAACCACAAGTTCCTCAGAATGTGACCTTATTCAGAGACAGGGTCTTTATAGAAGTTATCAAGTTAAAGTGGGGTGACAAACTTCCCTTATAAAGGGGAACTTTGAAGAGAGACGTGCACACAGAAACGTGGATGCCAGGTGAAGAGACACAAGGAGAAGGTGACCTTATACAAGCCAAGAAGAGAGAGCTGGAAGAGATCCATCCCTCACCGTTTTCAGAAGGAATCAACCTTGCTGACGGCTTAATTTCAGACTTGACTTTGAACTTCCAGAACTGGGGCACAACATATTTCTGTTGTTTAAGCCACTAAGTTTATGGTTCTTCATCATGGGAGCCTCGGTAAACTATACCAAACACCCTCTTCCCATATGGTTCTGCTTACCTCATCACAGCATTTTGACTAGGGTTGACACCTGCACCATGCTGGACCACACACACACTCTCACTTTCCCAACCATAAAACTAGGGCTTGGGTGAATGACCAAAACAGAAGACCTGTTAGGGTCCTTTCATAGACATATTTAAATTGGAATGCAGAGAATAATACCCCTAACCGCAGATGAAAAAAACGAAACAAAAGCAAAACCAAAAAACTGGAAAATACGAGTCCTGGAGTTGCTGGTTGTCCTTCTTTCACTCCATGGGGAAAAGGAAAAAAAAAAATCAGCATAATGGAAAATGGACACAAGCCTGAAACAAGAATAATAAGAAAAGGCAGAAAAAGTCAAGGATCCTGGGTTGTAGTTCTCAGACGGTCACCTCTCCAAATTTTCCTAATTACATGAGCCATTGCAGGAAAAACTTTTGTTTGTTTCTTTTGTTGATTACTTTCTGTTTGATATTGTGCAATTTTTAAAAACTGTTTGAATCTAAATTCTCATCAGTAAAATGGTATCAGTATTAGTTAACTTTTGAAATTATAAAAAAGTCAATATAAATATTTGTAAAGTTCCTGGCACACAGTACATACAGAATTAAAAGAATATGTTTTTAATATTATATCAATGCTTAAACAAAAATAAAGATTAATTAATAATCATGGTACACTCTAAGGCAGAAGGTCTAGAGTCTTGATTTTTTGAATCATAACCTTAGGCAAAATTTACTTCTTAGTCCTGCTTTGTCTGTCCTGTCTAGGGCCTGTCTAGTGGATATAATTTTCCTTGATTTTATCTGAGCTTCTCTCTGCTCCCCCGTTCAATCTGCTGGCTTCAACATCCAGTACTTCTCATTCATTGAACTCCCTGCTGCTTGAATTCTTTATTATAATGTCCTACCTTAATTCTCCCTGTTCGTGATCCACATCATAATGGCCACTGCCAAAATATATGGTCATTGTCTGGCAAGCCATCAACAAAATCACCTGAATTGAAACCTCATTTTCTTTTCTGAGTTGTTGGCTGTCACACAAGCACATTCACCCCATGACAAGAGGAAAATAAATGTGATGGCAGTAGGTTAGCAACTAATTTACTTAAGCTTCATAAAAGCAGCTGTTTGAGTTCAATTACAGAAATAAAAAAGAACTAGCTGATAATAGACCACAGTCAAGTGTTCTAGAATTTTTTTAATTTTTGTTTTTGTTTATTATTTTTCTACCTTACCTACATAATATTATTCTTATAACAAAATTGCTCAGTGTAGCTTCTAAAGTACTTCTATGTTCAATTTCTACATATGAAGTCATTTTGTTTTTTACGCATGACTTTCCATATTCTTGTTTCACATGAGCTAAACCTTTAGTTGTTTACATGTCTCTGATCCTAGGCCATAACTAGAGGCCACATAAAATAGATGCTTATTTTAAGAGGTGATAAAAATGAATCTGTAAATAAAATGTGCACTTTAGAATAAAAAAAATGAGCAAAATAAACTAATTTCTAGAGGAAAATTTTGATGTTATGAGATGAAGATCTGTGTGAGATCAAGAGTCAGATGCTTAATCCACTAAGCCACCCAGGTGCCCCATATTATATGTATGTTTGTTTTTTTAAAGAAATCTTTCACATCTACATTGTCAGTAGGAGTGATTTTATTAATGTTTTCTGGATAGCAATAACTTTTACAAGATGCAAATTGATACATGTCATACTGATGTTTCCAAACTTTGAGTTTTTAATGTAATAAATATGAAAAAATTACAAAAGTTATTTTAGTAATTTGTGTATATATGTGTGTGTATATATTTATATATATATGTATATAGTAAGTTGATTTTTTCAAAGTTTATCATTTTGTTGACACGGTTGTATTTATAGATATTCCTTCATAAACCAAATTTCTCCCTCAGTAAGAATACTCATTAGCTTATCCCAACAAATGCTATTTTGTGCTAGACCCTAGAAATATAATAATGAATAAGTGAAAATTTAAAATATAGACAAGGTAAGTATTGCTTTACAATAGAGAATTAAACTCTGGTAGTAGAAAGATGCTAAGGAAGCATACATAAACAGTAGCTAATTGAGTCTTTAGGGATAAATCAAACATTTTATCCTCTAGAAGAAACCCAAAGCTTGCATCTTCTAAACCTCTAAAACACACACACACACACACACACACACACACGCACCCACCCACACACATATGCAAGCTCACACACAAAACAGTGATCAACACAGTACAAACTTACATATAGGAAAAGCATGCATAAAAATATGCTATCTTTGAGATTAAAAAAATAAGGAACCTATTGGACATAGGTTACTTGAGCAGATATAAAGAATATAGTTTGGTAGAAGTGGTTTCTTAGGTTTCTCATTTTCTTTTATTTTAGGAGAAAGGTAAAATCTCTTGAATTCTGTTCCAGGCCACAAGGAACACACACACACACACACACACACACACACACACACACACACACACATCTATTTTGGATCTTCCTGTATGTCACCATTTTATTCTGAAACATCTAGAAGTGACAGATAGTTTGAGATCTGCAAGGAAAGATACTCATTTTCCCTACTGTCTGAATCTAAGACCTCTCTCTTACATAAACCTATATTAATGAGTTGGAGGTCAAAAATTGGCCCACAAAACAGACATTTCAGGTCTGGAAATTAAGTGGCAGAAACTGTGTGTAAATGAAAAATATGTGGACCAAATGGACAAGCAGAAATTGCAGATAGAGAAATCTATAGGTGGGGTTTGGGAAACAACAGAGTTAAGAACATAGTGTCAAATATTAGAAAAGATTCCATGATAAAGCAATGATAGAAATCTCAAGACATGCTTTGAATGTTCTAGAGTGGATTGACTTAAAAGGTCATGGGGAAATTAATTACATAAATATCTATAATCAGATATTAGAGAGTACATGCTGATGATAATTAAAACCTCCTACTGGCACCCTATATAAAAAAGTCCTAATTAAAATGTGGTCTAGGGTAAGAATATCTTATGTCATACAAAATAAAAAGAATCTAAAAAACTAAAATTAGCAAATGTGAATTTAATACAACTGTACAAGTGTTTTAAGGACATGAAGAAAAAGACTGGCATAAAAATGGAAATTAAGTGTAATATCAATGGAAAAATGGAAGTTATATATATATATGGCGGGTCAAAATAGGAATTATAAACTGAAAAAATCAGTATCTGAAATGAAATTTTCACTGCGTGTGTGTGATAAGCAGAATAATCATGCCCTTTTCCCCAAATAAAAAGGGTATCCACATCCTAAAGAATCTATGAATATTAGATTACACAAAATGAGAAGTAAGGCTGCAGACAGAATTAAAGTCTTAATAAACTTACCTTGAAAATAGAGATATCCTGGATTATCCAAGGGGATAATGTCATCATAAGAATCCTTAAAATTGGATCAGGGGACATAAGAGAAATTGTAAGCAATGTGGTATGAAGATTCAACTTTCCATTTCTCATTTTGAAGTTGGAGGAAGGGGGACCATGAGTCATCAAAAAGGGCATCCTCTAGAAGCTGGAAAAGGCAAGAAAATGGATCCCCCCCACACACGAGCCCTAGAAAGGAACATGGCCCTGAACCACCTGGATATCAGCCCAGTGAGATATAGTTCACACTCCTAACCACAGATCTGTAAGATGACAGGTTTGTGTTGTTTTATGTTACCCAAGTAATTCTGCAAAAGCAGAAATATCAAGTAATATAAAAACAGAAATTTCAAGAATTGAAATTAGCAGGTGAGGTCTTTAACATAACTATTACAACTCATATTCTCTCAGCAAAAAATATTGATATAATAGAGAGCAAGTGGGATCTCAGTGGAAGAAAGGAAACAATAAAAGAGAACCAAATGGAAATTCTAGAATTGAAAAGAACAATATCTGTAACAAAAATTTTATTGAATAGGCTTAAAACAGATTCTACACAACTAAAAAATCAATTTGAAGACATATCAATAGAGTATTTAAATGAAGAAATGAAGAGTGCTGCATATGATAAATAAGTTGTTAATGTAAAAGGTTTTTGTGGTAAGAAAGCTCTGTAGATGATTGCATTCAATTCCTTCCCTCCTCCTATGTGCATTTCACTCTTCACTGAAGGACCGAGTTGATTAGCAAACAACAAAAGTGACATTCTGGGATTTTGCCAAGTTTTGAAAGATCTGGCTTCCTCTACTTTCTTCCTCTTGGATCCCAGCCACCATGCATTGAGAAGCCCAAGCTACTTTAGAAAACCCACTTGGGTCACTCAAGTGAACTGCTGCAGATGAGCTCCCAGCCAAAAAGTAGCACCAACTGCTAGCCAAATTAGTGATCTGTTTTGACCATATAAGCCCAGACTAGTGAAGAATCCTGCAGCTCCAGTTGGCACATGTGTTGCAGAACTATCTACCTAACCCCATCCAGAACATCCCTATCTGTTGCAATCCTCTAAAGCCAATGTTTATCCTGTTAGACAATCCCAGCTCTCTGTCCTAACTCGAATTCAGTACTTCAGACTACTCCTTACTGTTGTAGAACTTTCAGCACTAAATACCTGGTTCATTGGGCTGACCTCCACCAAGGCTGTTGAAAAATGAGAAATCATGTGACTAATCCTGTATGTCTATATGATCACAGTGACTAATCATGTGTTCCTAATCATTTTCTATCTACCCGTCACATCTGATGATAGAACGCTGCAGGAGTTTGTCATTTGAATGAAGTTGAAGGAACTTCATTCACATCCCCTAAAATCCTAAATACCTTCTAAAAACAACATAACAACCCCCATCCTAGAGGATATTGCTTTCAAAGAAATTCTTTGGTCATCCAACAGGATTACTGTAATTTCTTCTGCATATATTCTCTATCAGGATATGCTATTTTTAGTTTAATAGGGAAGACAGCCCAGTTCACTCTATTTTTAAGGCTGGTAGCTGCACCAAACAAAACTGCCAGCTTGAAAATTGCCCGAGATAAAAAGCACATTAAGTACAAAGGACAATCTACCTCCTGAGCTTGGAAAGGTCAGATGGTCCCAAAGACATAGGGAAATAGTTTTAATCACCTGAACTCTATGTGTTCTACTCTGTCTTATGCAATCTTTTTTTTTCTTTTTCTTTTTTATAAAAACAAAACAAAACAAAAACACAGTGGTCAGTGGTCATGACCTATGTGTGTAGGAACCATGGGCCAGTCAGTATCGTGCCTTGATATTCATTTATTTCATTTTCTCTATATCAGGGGGAAATTAAAACAAACAAGACTGAAAACAAACAAACAAACAAACAAAAACCTACCTGACTTTCTGTAAGCAATAAGGCAATATGGTAAAAAGAAGTAGAAAGAAATTTACACACACTCACTGGATCTTAGCATACCTGGAAGTCCAAGCTGTAGCTCTGTGAACAAGAGAGGAGAAGGGAAGAAGAGCAAAATGAATTTCATGACCTGTAGAAAGAACAATAGCACAAAGAAGCTCAAGTCTCTAGGTTAATCAGAGAAACCAGTTATTCATACAGGAGAACCTCTACCTTCAAGACACTCCTACTCTCAATTGCTACATACACTTCAGTGATTTTTCTAGAAACTATTTTGTCAAAATATATCTGAGGCTTGGGGCATCTAGGTGGCTCAGTCAGTTGAGCATCTGCTTTAGCTGAAGTCATGATCCCAGAGTCTTGGGGCCACTCCCTGTGGGGCTCCTTGCTTACCTGGGAGTCTGCTTCTTCCTCTCCCTCTTCTACTCCCCCCACAGCTCATGCTCTCTCCCTCTCTCACTCTCTCAGATTTATAAATAAAATCTTTGAAAAAAAAATATCTGGGGCTTCAAATATATCCAATAAAATGGAAAGACATGCATGTAATTTTTTTTTAAAGATTTTATTTATTTATTTGACAGACAGAGATCACAAGTAGGTGGAGAGGCAGGCAGAGAGAGAGGAGGAAGCAGGCTCTCTGCTGAGCAGAGATCCCGATGCGGGGCTCGATCCCAGGACCCTGGGATCTGACCCGAGCCGAAGGCAGAGGCCTTAACCACGGAGCCACCCAGGCGCCCCCACATATATGTAATTTTATTTGCAAAAATTACTGCAGCATTTTTTATGAGTAAAAAATTGAGAAATAAACAAAGTTTCCAGAATAGAAAGATGGTTGTTATCTCCCTCGGTCATGAAAAATGATTCTCGGAGCCCTATTGTAAAAGTGTGTATTACGATATAAGTCTACATTCTCTTTTCATGTTAATTTCATGAAATTTATGCATTTAAATGAAATGAAATTTCATGCATTTAAGGAAGTACTTAATCTGTTGCCTCAATTTCCTCGTCTGGAAAAGAGAATAATATTAATATAATCTACACTTAGAGGTGAAACTACTATTTAGTAATTACTAAATAACTTATATTCCATGCCACTAATTCTATAAGAGGATGTTTACATATCTCAGTGCTTTCCAAACATTTTGACTTGGACCAATGTAAGAAATGTGTTCTAGATTGTGATCCAGTACACAAATATAAACATGCATAGACATATGCAGTTTCAAATACATAAACACATAAAAGAATTCTCAGAACATTTATGCTTTCTATGTATAGAGCACTTGATTTTTTCACTCCGTGATATGCTATGCTATTGGTGCCATCGTCCACTATTTTATTTTACATTTTAAAAATGCTTGTCCTGGGACGCCTGGGTGGCTCAGTTGGTTAAGCAGCTGCCTTCCGCTCAGGTCATGATCCCAGCGTCCTGGGATCGAGTCCCACATCGGGATCCTTGCTCCGCAGGGAGCCTGCTTCTCCCTCTGCCTCTGCCTTCCACTCTGTCTGCCTGTGCTCGCTCTCACTCTCTCTCTCTCTCTGACAAATAAATAAATAAAATCTTAAAAATAAATAAATAAATAATAAATAAATAAATAAATAAATAAATAAAATAAAAATGCTTGTCCTGACCCCTTAAATCAACTTCATAATTAACTAAGGCTTGGAACGCTCTTACAGATGTTACATGACCTCTAAATCAGGCCATCATTTACTACCTTAACTACCTAATCATTTACTGCCTGATTTTACTAATGTACCTGTATACTCTTTGATATTTCCTTATTAACTGTATTTCTGTCTCCTCCCCCTATAATGCAAGATTAATGGAAGTAAAGTTGCTTCTTCTACAATAACGGTTAACAGTGTCCAACACATATATTTTTAGTAAATGATCAAATAAAATATGGCCCCATGAAATGATTAATTAAAAATGGGTAAAATATTACAAAATCATAATATTATACTTATTTCTATATATACCTACATATAGAAAAATAGGGGAAAGCAGAATCAGGTTGAAGATCATGTAAAAGATATATATTCATGTAAAAAAAAAAAGAACCATGCATAAGAGACCAAGGATAAATACTGGTGATGTGGGACATTGAATCCATTCTCAAGTTAGAAGACTTTTTTAGCAATAAAAACAATTCAAGAGTTCACTGAGAAAAAATAATATATTTCATTTCATAAATTATTACAAACTATAACACACTGAGAAATATGTCTTACAAATTTGAAATATAAGTTTAGTACCAAGATTCTCTGAAAATATTCTTAAGGATGTTGGATATATTTATATTTATACTTAGTTTTACTATATATTTCTCTCTCTCTCTCTTTTTTTTTTTTGTCTTTTAGTTTGGTATCTTTCTGGTTTATGCAAAAAGCATAATCATACATGTAATTACCTATTCAAAAATGCTGGCAGTTACCAAAAATAAGAGTATTAATATATCCAGCCTAATTTAGATATTATGGAGATCCTAAGGCATTATTTTCTAGTTAATTTACATTCCACATCACTGTATTAAATTACTATGGATGTGTGGCCTTGTCAAAACTCTTTTTATAAAATGTGACAGCAGACTAGTAGCAGACTCTATATACACAGAGAATTAAACTCAGTGAACTGTCAGTATAACTTGATATTAGTGGGGTATTTAAATTGAAATTGTGACTTCATTTTGAATAAGATGTCTTATAACCCCCTATGTTAAAATGACTGGAACAAAGGTATAGAACATTTAAAAAGTACTGCATGTTAACACCGGCCGTATATCAAAGCAATTTCATTGACAATGTTTTTTTCACATATTCTTCTTAACCACTTTTATTGTGAAACACATTAAAAATAAAATTGAGTAACATTAACTTTTTGATTTAAGAAATAATAATAAAATTAAAAAAATATATATTGATTGTTCACATTAAGAAATGAATGACTATCAGGAATAGCATTCCTAGGGGCACCTGGGTGGCTCAGTGGGTTAAAGCCTCTGCCTTCAGCTCAGGTCATGATCCCAGGGTCCTGGGATTGAGCCCCTCATCAGGCTCTCTGCTCAGCGGGGAACCTGCTTCCCTTCCTCTCTCTCTGCCTGCTTCTCCCTATTTGTGATCTCTGTCTGTCAAATAAATAAATAAAATCTTAAAAAAAAAAAAGTAGTAGTATTCCTGAAAATCACAAAGAATATCCACCAATGTGCATATTCCTCTTCATTAGAATTACCGTATAAAGAAAAAAAACTTTACATTAATGTACCAAATACACTCCCACTAATGGTAGGATGGAAACTTTTGTTGTCTCACACTCTTACACACTTAATATAGATAGCATTTAATTTAATTTTTATTATTATTAAGTTGCTGAATATAAAAATACATTTTATTATGAATTTAAAGTTCTATCTGATATTCATTGGATTAAGGTTCTTTAAATAGGCTTCTGGCTTATTTGTACTTATTCTGTGAAATACCTGTCAATATTTAAGCTACTTTTATTTGGAAATTATTTTATTGATTTGTAGATATTGCAATAAGAATTCTTAGTTGGTTCTAGGAATTATTCTGGAAGTGTGCAGCCTGTATTTTTACTCTAATTATGCATTTTTAAGTAAATAACATTTTAGTCTAGATAAGTTAACCTCATAAATTATTTCTAAATCGTTTGTAATTATTTGTCTTTCATAGTTTCCTACCCAAACTCACAACATATTTCCTTATATTGCTTTCTAAAGTTTTATTTTTGCCTTTCTACTCAACTGTTATTGATTTTTTTTCAGGTCATGAGTAAGGGGTGGGATTTCAATTTTCCCCATATGAATAACTGTTCATGAGTAACTCATCCTATTTACGGGAGAGCCAGTAATATACATTATTCATCTTTAAAATTTAGTATTAAAACTTATTACCTGATACAGCAGGCCTTTCCACTTTCCCTTCAAAAAGGTCTTAGCTGTTTTCAGTCATTCCTTTCCTCTATATCAATAATTCTCAATCGGGAATGATCTTGCTCACGATGGGACATCTGACAATATCTAGAGGCATGTCTAATTGTCACGAGTGACATTTGAAAGTAGTTACCAGGAATGCTGCTAAATATCTAATATTCGCATAGGACACTAACATGCATTTTTTCCTTCTTTCAATGCATCCCACATGTTTTGGTATCAGGATTATGAATGGCTTATAAAATGAGGTGAAGAATGTCCATTTTTCTTTTTTCTTAAAGATTTCCTATTATATTAGAATTAGGTTTATTTATTATATAATAGAATGCACCTAAAAAACATTCTATATGATACATATATATCACCTTGTGTAAAGAGTTTCTTTAATTTCTAATTAGATTTCATTAATGATTTGGGGACCATTCAGTTATTCTATTTCTTCTTGAGTCAATTTATACCTTATATTTATTGTTAAAGCATATTAATTTCCTCTGTGTTTTCATATTTTTTGGTATGGGTATATTCACAGTAACATTCATGGGTTGATTTCTACCATGAGGTTATAAGTGTATGTGTGTGTGTGCGTGTGTGTGTGTATTTATCTTCTATCTGGTGGCACATGCAGGTAATTGTTTTTGCTTCCTTTCTGTATAGTTAAGTTTACTTTCCAATCATTTTCCCAATATGATTGTTATTCTCTGTAGTCAATGCATTATGTAGGATTCTCCTATTACATTCCAAGCTTACTGGTAGCCATAGGATTTCTTTCTCTCCTCTGCTTAGTGCAATTGTTATTTCAGAATTTCAATTTTATAGTGGTTGGCAGAAGTGCTTAGTGTGAAAATGGGCCTGGTACTTTTTTCTGACTCATGGTTTTTGCTTTATCTTTGCTTGTAGGCTCCAAAGCATCCTAACCCTTTTGTTAACTCAATGTTAAATGTAATAAAAGTTGTTTATTTTATCCAGGATTTTACTCCCTCGTCACAACCTGCAATGTTTTTTTGCATATATTATATATTTTCCATAGTATTTAAAACAGAAGTTTGTATTTTTGGTGTACATTTTCAGCTGAATCTCACATCCTGCCACAGTATTTACCAAATACTACAATATAATGTATAAAGATGACTATCAATGCACTAGGTGGTGATAATGGGAAGAGTACTGCCAAACAGTAACCTCTAAGTCAGGTTACCCTAAATATAATTTATGAAATTATTATCTCTGATGGCCACCTACTTTCTCTTTTTCTAGTTTTCAATAAGATGAGTCCATACAGTATGCGTTAACTATGTGGTGAGTACTATCCAAGGCACTGAATACAAAGTGGTAACAAGATTTTCTGACAAGCACTTCCTTATGATCATCCAATTATAGTTTCCAACTAGTACCATACTTTTCTCTCTGATTTATAAACTATTTCTTTGAATGCTTCACTTAAAAAGTAAAATAATGATGGAATTTATAGACTACAAAATCATTCATTTGTATTATGTTTGGTATGGTAGGTTTTGTGAGTTTTGCACTAGTTTAATGAAATCAGTGAGATATTTGGTATCACAGATACAGTCTTATTGTAAAGTTAAGGACCTTAGAATATTAAATATTGACAGGACCCTACTCCTAGCTTCTTCAAATGGAATTATTTTCCAGGCTGTTCTAGGTGTTAACTTGGAATCATAGCAGGTAAAAATTTACAGTAGGTAGAATTAAATTCTCTATCTTCAAAAAAATGTAAGCAGTTCAGTTGGAAGCCCTTCTTGAAAATTTAATCTTTCAAAAGGAATCAAAAGAAACAATGAAAAGGATATGGAATTTTGGATCAAAACAAGTAACATGTAAATATTCTAAAATATAAATTACATTAGAAAGCCATATATTCATTATACTTTTTTTTTTCTTAAGAATAAAATGGAAATAACAGTATCTGACCAATTTAGTTCATGGGGTCATTTAAGAACGTGCAATTAAAATGCAAATTTAAAAGAATATACAGATGTTGCTACCATTCCCTAAAAGTACCAAATGTCTCAGAACACATGGAGATGAAGTCAGTTTACAGTACATCTTCTTGACTGGGTACAGTGAAAGATAAAAACAAAAGAAAAACAAAAACAAAAATAATTGTATTGCTAAAAGCAATTGCTATTGAGAGAGAGGAAAATAATTTTATAATAGAGGAAAATAAAAGAGGAAAATAATTTAAATTTTAGAAGTTAGAGACATTTCTTCAGCATTACTCTTGGCACTGAAAGATTGGAAATGTTTGTATTATTTCATTTCTAATGTGTCTAACACAAGGTCTGGCACATAATTCATACTCAGAAATATATTTATTAATTACTTTCAGGGAAGTGAAATGCTTTCATCAGAAGCAGTTCAATGCAAATATGTCCTCTCTTTATGACAGAAAATGAGGAAATCATCCTCATTGTTGCAAAAAATTCTATCAGAAAGTAATGGGAATAACTGAGAACTAAATTTAATAAGATTAATTTTGGCAATAAGGCTGAGGTCCTAGAACTTATTTGGGAATTTTTAGGTTCTTGTGTTTCTGTTTTGCTGATAGCTAAAGTCTTCATTGTGAAACACAGAACTGAAACTGAAAGATACAGCTATACATAATCCCAATTCCTTAACTCTTCTTTTTTAAACTTCTTTTCCGGCTTCCCTTAATCAGTGCAATACAGTCCTTAGGGATTGTCCAGTTTGGGGTAAGCATCTATTTTCTGTTTCTTTACTAGGAAAATAGAGACCAAAGCCTAACTGATAGGAAACAGTGAGGTTTATATTACCTGATATCCAGTAGATGGTTAGTAACATTGATTTCTTCTTTCTTTTCTTTTATACTTATGTGAATATGTTTCAATTCTTATGTTATTATAACATGCTAGCCATGTTCTAATATTAGACTTTTTGTTTAAACTTTCTAAGGAAAATAAAACTGCAGATAATTTTCTCAAACACTAAAGACCTCAACTCTGTAAATGATAGTTATTAATAGCCAGAAAGGACATAATGTATGTGCAATGTATGTGCAAAAAGTTAAATGATCTGGGAATGAATAAATAAACATATGCCTGAGTAAAGTACATATGTAAAATCAATTTAAATGTATGCATGAATATCCTCAGCTTCTGAATGTTAATTCATACAATAAGGAATAATTATACAAACAAAGAAGCATATTTGACCATATATCAAATAAATAGCCTACCCAAGGAAATAGAAAACAATTAACCTAAGAGGATGATTCAGTGGTACTGACATCATCCACTTGATTTAAAATAATTCATTCTACCACAACATGAACTGAAGTATAAGTCAATGCCCACTTAAAGTGTTTATTAAAAAAATATATTTTATATCATTAAATACATTGATATGCCAATAAATCTCTAAATTTGATGGAAAGTCTGGTTTTGGGTGCTGGCATCTCATTTCTGTCTCCAAATAACACTGAGATAATGCTATTTACTAGATGATGTAAAATGAGAGAAAGAGTAGACCAATATAATTCTCCCAAACAAAGAGACTTTGGAGTTTCATTGCACAGACAGAGCAGTCTTTCAAAAATATGCATTTAAAGAGATGAGCTATTATGGAGCTATTTCAAAGACTGTCACAAGAGGTGTTTTATCAGGGACACAAATATCTTTGTAGCACGTATGATGAAAAAACCTAATTAAATGGCATACAATTTAATCAATAAATAACATTAGATTCATTATTTGATATCTTTCATTTTTTAAATTTTATCATTGAATAGATAATTTGTCATACAAAAGATATTACTTAGAGTAGCTTGATTTTTTAAAGTTTGATTCTTCTTCCACTTTTAGTTTAGCCCAAAGTAGAGCTGTGGATAATAGCTGAGCCATTATCCACAATTAGGTGAGATCATGCCCCACCACATAAGACTCATAGACAGACAATTTGATCCAGACACTCAAAACACCTAGCTTTGAGAGAGACAAAGGAGGCAGACAGATTCTGGGTGCATTCACGACACTTTATTAAAGGAAGATGAATTTAATATTAATTGATGGCTAAAGAGAAAAGAAAATTTGTCAACATTCTCCCTCTGGTGCAGCAATCATCATTTCGCGTCACATCCTATGAAGGTTCTTTGTTGCCACTTGGCAATGCCAAAACATCAGAGGATCCTATCTGGACTTAAAGAAACTTCCCTTATAATTCACTTGGAGAAAGGGCAGATTACACCTCCTGTGATGCTTTCAACTGTCCACTCTGTCTAAGGAGCAACCCCAACACTTCCTTAAGTATTTTCTGCTAAAATGGCTCAATTGAAGATGAGTCATTCATGAATTGTTTCAGGGATTGCAGTTTCCTGGCATGTTTCGGCTTTTAGTATGCTTGAATTTTTGTTTTATATTCCATTTCACATGGGTTAGCAAATTTACTTCTGCAGGAAAAATATGACCACCAGTTCTTCTGAATAAAGTTTTTACTGGAATTCAGCCATGCTGTCTAATTTTGGCATTGTCTGTGGCTAATTTTGTGTTATAATGTTGAGTACTGAGTAGTACCTATGGAGACTATATGGCCCACAAAGTCTGAAATATTTACTATGTGGCCATTCACAACAAAAGTTTGTTCATCCCTGCTCTAATAAATGGAAAAATAAAAAAAAATAGCATATTGCCTAGGTTTAATAATTTGCAATCATGCTGTTGATGGGGAACAAAGATAAGAATTACTATGACATAGATTAAGAAAATGATGCAGAGGGGTACCTGGGTGACTCAATTGGATAAGCATCTGCCTTTGGCTCAAGTCATGATCCTAGGGTTCTGGAATTGAGTCCCACATCGGCCTCTCTGTTCCATGGGAAGCCTGCTTCTCCCTCTCCCTCTCCCTGCTGCTCTGCCTGTTTGTGTGCGCTCTTTCTCTCTCTCTGTGTCAAATAAATAAATAAAATCTTAAAAAAAAGAGAGAGAGAGAGAGAAAGAGAGAGAGAGAGAAAATGATGCAGAGGTAATATTGCCAGTGACTCACCCAAAACAAATTTCAGGATGGGGTACTTAGATGGCTCCATCTGTTAAACATCAGACTTTGGCTCAGGTTATAATCTAAGGGTCCTGGTAAAGAGCCCCATGTCTGGCTTTGCACTCAACAGGGAATCTGCTAGAGGATACTCTTTCCCTCTCCCTCCATCCTTTCCGCTGCTCACTCTCTCGCTCTCTCAAATAAATAAATAAATAAATTAATTAATTAATTAATAAATCTTAAACAAACAAAAAAAGAAACCAAATTTCAAGATAGCTGAGATTTGTGTGAACATTGAAATCATTTTGCTCAATGCAATTATTTCTTCCCATAATATTCTATCAATTCCAGAAACATACTCTTACCAATCTTCATGTTATTAGAGATTATATGAGCAATGAACTATAGTATTTAGTTAGGTAATATAAAATAACAAATGACCATAAAAAAGGGGAATAATTTTTCTATGAAAATATTTTGTTCCAAGTACGCTCAGATAAGGGCCATTCACAGCATCAGGAAGTACAAAATAAAATCACTTAACAACCTTCACACTGATGACGTTAACAACTTTAGAATGGAGCTCATGTAATGAAAAGAAAATAAGATGTTCTGATGTTTATCAGTCTTCATTATTTTTTCTCCTATAGAATTACAACTTTGTAAAACTAAAATCCCATACTTCTGTGAATTACACGTTTGAACTAACTCTAAAACCCCCTACTGCAATTTATTATGATAGTTTCTCAGGATTTTCATATTTTAAAAGTCTCCTCAACCTTAATCATGCCAATAATTCATTTAAAGGTACTGTGCTTATTTAGTTCACTGAAATCCTATCCAATTCATAAGGAAAAAACATCTCTGAATACATAATGCTGTACTTTTGCATTTAGCCATCTGGGCACAATATGAATCATTTAATATTTTCAAAAGGATTTTATAAACCACAGCTTATATTTATCATTTTGTCTTTGATAAATAGCTATCTGAGCAAGAAATGGTCCCAGCAATTAGTGTAGCTATTCATGTAAAATTTTTCAAGTATCATTTTGATATCTTAGTATGATGAATTTCCTTTATTCCCTTTCTTAATTTCATAAGAGGAATTTTTCATTTCATATTTCATGACTATAAACCTCAAATATGTTTCTATGGGAATTATAAACTATCAAAAAGGAAGCAATTGCCTCATTCCTAACAAGACTCCTAAATTGTTAAGATAAATGAGAGGCTATGTGTTTCAAATGTAATTTTTCCTTATTTCATGGTAACTGACCAACTCAAAAGAATGCTGAGAGTATTTTTTATCCTCTTCCCTATCATTTACAATCCAACAATTCAAACTTTTTTTTTTCATTTCTACTCTTCCAAGTTTCGTAAATAAAATTACCACCATGGCAAGACCAACAATTTTTAAAGATAAGAGAAAATGATAAGAGAAAATAAGCTGATTACCATTACAGATCACTGTATCCAAAATAATCCCTACCAAAATCCATCTGATAACTAAACAAAAAAAAAATATATATATGCTCTGTCATGAAAAAAATCCATTATTAGAAGGCTTAATACTCTTGAGATTGGTTTAAAATGATTGTGTAGGTGAAAATTTACCACTATATTTGAAATGTCTTAATATAGTTACATGTTTCCTTTCATGAAATTAACTCGTTTAACAAAATAAAACTGCTGATAAATGAAATCTATTCTAGAAACATGGATTATTTCTAGAAATACCTAGATTTTGATATTATTTCTCCACAAATATCAGAAGGAACACATACATGCATGTACACACAGAGAAAAGTATATGATATATAGTACATATTAATATTCACATGTGTGTACGTGTGATTAATGCATTTAATATGTTAACATCTGACTCATACCATAATTTTTAGAAAACTTGGAATTACAATTAAAAATGTATATACCAGAAACTGTTAGAACTGGAAGGAATTTGGGAAGCTACTGATCTAGAATTCTTCATTTTGCATCTAACTAAAAAATGAATGCCTGAGAGTCAAAATCACCTGTCCATTGAAAAAGCATTATCAATTGAATGAGAGTTAGAAAACAATACCATAATTCCAGTCAATTGGACACAAATATCCAGATCAGTGACATTTCTATTACTTCCACATACAGAGAAAGGAAGCTAAAATTTAAGTCAAAAGCCTAGTTTTCTTGTTCTACTTTGGTCATGTAGTATGCCTGTTACTTGGAGCAAAAAGATTACCTAGACTTTTCTGAATTTCAGCTTTTTCTTCCACAAAATGGAGACCATAGATCATTTTTATAAAGAGCTTAGTTATAATACACATAAAATCACTTTAAGCTTCTCTAACCTGTTAAGTAACATTGTTTAAGTTCCGTTAACATTATCCCATTGAGAATATTCCTAATAGAAAGCTACAAATGTAGAATAGTTAAATATTTGTGTCATTTAATTCAAGACATTTTTATTTTTGATGGTTCAAATAATGGTGCAATATATGATTCATACATATAGTAGATAAAAATAATGGTACAATATGTGTAAGAAATACCAGCAATTCGTGGGCTTAAAATCCATTTTATAGGTTGGAAGGATGTAAGTAATATAACCAACTATCTGAATAGTCAGATATATGTAACCCTACACATGAATTTATTTACTTCTCTTTTAAGTCTATACTGATACCATGACTCAAAGTGAAAAATTCTTCGGTTTAAAAATGGCAACATGTGTATTTACCTGTTTTTAAGGTCTTTCTTATTCATTTTACAGAAGAATTTAAAAAAGAGAGAGTGAGAAAGAGACAGCCAGCCTGGTGGTGGGCACTGTCAGATGAAGAATACGGTTTCATTTTTTTATGATTTTAGCTTCAGTTACTCTGCTCTTGGATTCTTGCTTGTGGTGATATCATCTGGTGTCAGAAGACATGCCCAGGTGTACTGCTCACAACCAAGCCTGTGAAACTTCTCGTGGGTGTTTCGCTATAGACTAGTGTCAACACAGTTTACTTTTTCTGGAGTAAAGACAGAGCTACCATACAAATATACAAAGAAAATAATAAGAAAATGGTTGCCTTCATTTAGATGTTTATAAAAAGTGTTTCTTCCTAAAATGAAAAATAAAAACAAATTGAAAAATCAAGCAAAATAAACTTCTGGTATCAGGCGATGGTAGAAACAGCTGCAGCAAATATGATAATAAGAGAGAAAGCTTAATTGAAACAGATGTTTTAAAATGTGCAATTTTAAACGGTATACAAACATTGATGTAAAGTAAATTTTAAATAAAATGGAATGGATAGGAAACATAATTAAAACCCAAGAAAAAACAAAAATAATCTTGATGAAAACTAAATTAGAATGATAAACAATAATTGGCTTTGCCTAGACAACAAAGTATACGATAGTGGAAGAGAGTTATTTTTTATTTTAACTTCAGTGATTTTCAGGCAAATGTGTCTAACAACATCTTAGTAGACATTTTCAATGATGATAAACTTCAGAGAGTATCCAACTTTGAAAAAAGTGCCCTCTCAACATTTTAAAACACCATCCAATAGAGTCCCACATTGCAAATTTCTGAGGAATGTTCAAAAACCTCATTGTTAATCTAATTGATAAAAAGATTTAAATTTATCATATCTAACCAAATTCCTCATTCTAGTCTAGAAATTGTCAAGGAAGGTTAAGGGTCTGAGATTTCAAGCTACTTTTAAGCCAACAAGACCAGCTGCAGGGTTTCATAGAAGATGGCAGAAAACACAAGACTCCTGAATAAGAGAAAAGGATTGCATCATGCACAGTATCATGCACAGTATCATAGGCAACATCAACACAAACAAGAATAATCTGTCAGCTCCTCTTGTCCCCACTTCTACAGGGGTCATATCGGCGGGCTCAGGTGTAGGACTACTCACAGAATGGGCTCTAGTGGATTTAGGGAACCTAAATATATTATAATAGATAGTAAGCAAATATGCCCTTTGTTTTAGAGGAACATATTACCTCTATCTTTCAAGATTTTTGTTATACAGACATCTTTTAAAAAATAGTCTATGATAAAAGGCAACAAATTCCTTGCTCCACAAAATTTACAGAAATGTAAGAGACCATGGAATATATTCTCCCAGGACATTTTATCTATTTATTTATTTATTTATTTTTTAAGATTTTATTTATTTATTTGACAGAGAGAAATCACAAGTAGATGGAGAGGCAGGCAGAGAGAGAGAGAGGGAAGCAGGCTCTCCGCTGAGCAGAGAGCCCGATGCGGGACTCGATTCCAGGACTCTGAGATCATGACCTGAGCCGAAGGCAGCGGCTTAACCCACTGAGCCACCCAGGCGCCCCTCCCAGGACATTTTAATGTTGATACCAGATCCAGTTCTAAAACCAAAGTAAACTTAAGTGGTTGCCTGAGAATGAGGGCTATCTCTTTCTTGTCTAAATTTTCTGTCAACTTTGGCAAAACTTAATTTCACTTAACTATACTAACTGCTATCCAGTTACACTTGTTGCACATATCCACACTTTTGGCAATGTAAATTATAAAGGACTATTGTTGGAATAAGATGTACAAATTAAGCCTCTTTAAAGCAGAACAAGTGGACACTGGAGAGAGTGGAGGCAGTTGTAAAGGCTGTTGAAAGAGTTCTGCCTGCTCAAACATAGATATTATAAGAATGTTCAAACTGAGACATGTGTGCTGCATATTTCATAGAAGCCAAAGGTTTCTGGAATGTAGCTGTTATCACACAAAAGTAATATTAGTTAAAATGTGTTTAAATTTGACCTATTTCAAGTTTATATAAATTCTCTACCAAAATACAATATTTTTCTTATGTATTTAGTTTTACAGAAAGCCATTTTAGATTTTTCTCACTAAACAGCCAGAGTGGACTTGATGTCTTAGGATTGGATTCATCTAAAGGCTCGTTTACTCAAATGATTGTTGTTAATGTTATGAACTGGGAACTCAACTGGGGATGCCAGTGAAAACCCTACAGATAGCCTGTTGATGTGGCTGCCTGGTCTTCCACACAATGTGGTTCCTGCATTTGGACAGCAAGAAAATAAAGAGATCAAAGAAGGAGTTGAACTGTCCTTATGATCTAGTCTCAGAAATCATATAGCAATCTCTCTGCTGTAGTCCTGAACCTACAGATAAAAGGGATCCTAGTCTTCAGTGAGAAGACTATCAAAGTCACATCAAAATGAACAGTGGAAGAGGTGATATTATCTTGGCCATCTCTGGAAAATATAATCTACAAAATCCTATATGCAGTGTTGTGCTGGAAATCTCTTACATTGGCCCATGAGTCTTAATTTTGTGCAACTCTTCTCAATCTGCTTTCAGTGACATCACATTAACAACCAGATATCAGAGTACTCACATTTGGAAATTAAAAAAATAAATAAATAAAAGTTACAAATGCTTTTTTTTTTTTTTTTCATTTTTAAATCAGGGCTACCTGTTAAATATTTATACCATCATATCACTGCTTCTATGTCACTTTATCCATTTTGACACATTTTAATTCCTCTTGTAAGTCACATTCTTCTGCCTCTGCTTTTCTATAACTACAATACTAAGATACAATATTAACACACTTGTTTATCCCCTTAGATAGTAAGAGAATGAGAGAGAAGAAAAAGAAAGGAGTTATTTAGAGATAGAAGATAGAGATAAAAATTATATCAAATTAAGGAAGAGAGGTCTATAATTACTATGGTCTTCATTTTTGTATCAGATGATGTAAACTTAACTGGTATCCAATTCATATTCCCTTTGCCCTAGGTAAGCACTTCTGTTGGTCATGGTAGCTTGCTTTTTGGACAACCCAAAGCTCCTTTCCAGAAGTGTCTGAACAATTAGCAATTCTTTTTGTTTAAGTACTTGATGTGATTTCCCACCAAAACATATAAAAATAAATGAGAGTACAAACTGTCCCACAAAATCTTCCTCTTACCTCATTTGGGGTCAGAATTAATCTGCCCAGCCAGTGTAGTAATCCACTTCCTTGTTCTTGTTTCCTGTTCAGTTCAAAGTGGTCATGTGGTCCTCTCCGTTAAGGTCTCTAGGCCAGCAGAACTTATCAGTACAGGCATGGGAAGAAAATTTCTTTTTCTTCAGATTTATTTATTTGAGAGAGAGAGAAAACAAGAGCATGCATGAACATGTGCTCATGAGTGAGGGGAGGAGCAGAGGTAGAGAATCTTCAAGCAGATGCCCCACTGAGCATGGAGCCTGATGTGGTGCTTGATCTCATGACCTGTGAGATCATGACCTAAGCTGAAACCAAGAGCTGGATGCCCAATCGACAGCCACACGGGAACACTGGGAAGAAAATATCTTATCGGCAGATCATAAAAGGTAGTAAAGAGAGGAGCTGCCCACATTCTGTACCTCTGATTGCCGTAAATGTGAATCCTAGACCTGTGAAAACAGCAGCATATAGTGATCACTGATTCAAAGCAAATATGATGTCCTGGTAAACATTAATAGAGCTACATACTGTGTTGACAGCTAAAGGCATGTTGTTCTAACAGGTATGCGGTGCTATTAGTCATGCTGTTTTAGGATGTTAAATAATACCAGTGAACACCAAAAGTAAGAGCATTTCACACACTCTGAAGGAATTCCCTAGTCAGAAGCAATGTCCTGTTTTATAATTTGAAAGTGAGGAAGGCTTTATATAAACTATGGATGGTGGTTTTGGCAAAATAATTTCAGACAGTAAAATAGAAATCCACAGATTTATATATTTATTGCTATTATTATTGTTTCCCCCAGTGAGAACAGAGCACTATGTCTTCCACGATGAGAATTTTAAAAAATCTGCCATCAAGTATATGGCTGGCTTTGCTAGGGAATAGCAATAATCTCTACAAATTCTAAAGGAATGTGATATTGCTTGTAGTATAGTATTTTGCTCAGCAAAAATCTTCTAATGTTTTTCACTTGGTCTTGCTCCTCTAAAAGCTCTCACTCCATGGATCAGGAAATCAATGTGGAGATTCTGGGTGTTGTTGAGTGTAGTTGTTGAAATTATGCATTCTGAAATTGGGCAAGTAAACACAGGGTAGGTTTTAGGACTCCTGTATCTACCAGGAACCAAAACTCCTTTAATCACCTCTATTCCAAAGGTGCCTGGGTGACTCAGTCATTAAGCATCTGCCTTCAGCTCAGGTCATGATCCCAGGACCCTAGGATCAAACCCCTTATCAGGAAGCAGGAAGCCTGTTTTTCTCTTTCCCACTCCCCCTGCTTGTGCTCCCTCTCACTCTCTCTCTGTCAAATAAATAGGTACAATCTTAAAAAAAAATAATAATAGTAATCACCTCAATTCCATAAGCCCATATTCTTCCTGTGTCTTTGACCAGTCTTCCCAACAAATTCTAGTTACACTCTCTTCCTCATTACACAGTGCAAAGATGGCTTCGGGGAAAGGTAAGAGGGAGATATGTATTACAATTTGAGGGTGGGTAGTGTTTTTCCTCAAAGGCATTCAGCTTTCTCTTCATTCATAGGTTTTTCAGTCTGGAAACTGGGCTTTGACTGTCTTTTTTAGTGACTCAAGTCAGACCTCTGTTTAGGAGTCCTCGGAAGTTTTTACATCATAAATCAAAAACTTTTTAGTTATTGTTGTTAGTGTTGCTATTTTTGATGATGATAATGATGATGATTATTATTTCATTTCTAAGTTTCCTGTGATCTATTAGCCAGTGTTAAAAATCTCTGTAGGTAAAAACATTCTGATTACAGCTGTGATCTGCTTCTCATTATTGCAGTCACATTCATCTTGAGTTTGGCAATTTCATGCTGACTCTTGTCTCCTGCTTCTGTGGGAGTCTGTTACCACCATTTAGAGGACCTGGTTCAAAGAACACACTCCCCATTGTTATTCCTGGCATACAGATACCACAACATATCAGAAATTCCTGGACAGAATTTGACCCAGTGATTCAACTTCCCATATTTTGTAGAAATAAATGCATAGGAATTCCAACAGATAAATTGCCTACATAATTAACTATATATGATTTGTTTCTATAATACAAAATATATTTATAAATATATTTGAAATCATTAAAATAATATTTATTCATTTAAATTTATGACACTTTAAAAATTTTCCAGTTTCATATGTTACTTTAATTCCTTTTTTTTTAACTTTAATTCCTTCACCTAAAAACAAATCATAGTGGCCAATACTATAACAATATTATTGGAATTCCTGTTGTCATTCATTTGCAGAAGGTACAACATCAGTAAGTTTGCAATAGACTGCCAAGATATTGTACTAAGGATAGTTAACACTGTTTTAAGAAAAACTAAGAATCTTATTTTAATACTTTCATTTGAGGGTATGCATAAAGTAAATAAAAAACTAGGAGCTTAATTGGAATTGGAATTTCTTAATCTTGGGGAAAAGAATCTGTATTTGTTTCAGTTATTTGCCTTTTGTCTTACTGAGTAAATCCAAGCAAAGAACATTTCATTGCCAATTCAATGAGGTAAAGGATAATCTTTAAAGAATATACTAGAATAGGATCTTTAAAGTAGAATATAAATCAGAATTTAGAAGTAATAACATAAAATTATACTTGTAAATTAGCTAAGATGGCACAACCCATTAAACTAAGTATTCATATAAAATGTAAATATTATAAACCAGAAAAATCCCGAGTGTGTTTTTGTCTAAGTGTGTTCTTTTTAGTATTCCATTTAATACAGTCATAATGAAAAATTATAGTTTTCTCAGATTATACGAATTTAACTGTATGGAGCGCCTGGGTGGCTCAGTGGGTTAAAGCCTCTGTCTCTGGCTCAGGTCATGATCCCGGGGTCCTGGGATTGAGCCCTGCATAGGGCTCTCTGCTTGGTGAGGAGCCTGCTTCCCCTCCCTTCCTCTCTGCCTCTCTGCCTACTTGTGATCTCTGTCTGTCAAATAAATAAATAAAAATCTTTATTAAAAAAAAAGAATGTAACTGGAAATTTTGGTTAGTCAAATGACTTTTTCAATCACCCAACATCACAAACAAAGCAAAAGTATTTGCAGAGAATCAGGCAGTAATTACGATGTGAATAAACAATGTTCTAGGCTTTACATGTCTATTTCCTTAAAATATTTTTCAATGATCTTGGAAGATCTCTTTGTTCTATGGCTGGTAGCTGGTTTTTGTATCAATTGCTACACAATCTAACTCTGATTCTTAGGGGGAAATGAGGAATAACATTCACCTTGACTTTGATTTGTTTTTCATCAGATTCAGTACAGGAAATGTCAGATCTAAGACAATGAAATTGTTTTAAAGTAAATTAACTATATACTAATTTCAAGGATATTTATAGAAATAAATATTATCTATCACACAATAAGGAAAACTTTGAAAAGCATGTTTTCCTATTAAATATTACAAGACATGTCAAAAAAAAAAAAAAAAGGAAAGAAAGAAAAACCAAAACAGGAAAATGTCTCATGTCTCATAATAGTGAGGTACATAGAAAGTGACCAAGAACTGACAGAAATATTACAGTTAGTAGACATTTTAGGTAGACATTGAAGTTATTATTAAAACTGTATTGCTGGAGCACTTGGGTGGTCATGATCATGATCTCATGTTCATGCTCCATGCTCAGCATGGAGTCTACATGAGATTCTCTCCCTCTGGCCCTCCCACTCATACCTACTCTCTCTCTAAAATAACATAATATTAAACTTCAAAAGATAAAAGTCACAATGTGCTAAACTGAATTAACAGTCATGTAGGAAGTACAGATTTAAAAAATAAATAAATAAATAAACAAAGCATCAGGATGCTGAAGGATAATTTCAAATCAGAGTAAAATTAAAATTCCTAAAGGAAGGAGGGAGAGAGGTAAGACAGAAAAAGCATTTGAAGAAATACTGGCAGAAAATGTTCCAAATGTGATGAAAACCACTAAGTCAAAGTTTCAAAAGTTTAAAGAACTCCAATCCCCCCCAAAAATGAAGAAAAAAAGCCTACAGGAGGGCATATCAAAATAAAACTGTGAAAAGTAATAATAAAGAGAGATGTTTAAAGTATAGAAAAAAATACATGCAAAGGGGAAAAAACATAAGGATGACAAGAGATCTCTAATGAGAAATATTTCAAAAATATTTTTTGAGTTTAATTTTTAAGGTACTGAATGCAAAAATAAAACTTTCAATCTAGAGTCTATCCATATGAAGTATCTTTTAAAAGGCAAAAATGAGGGATACCTCGGTGGCTCAGTTGATTAAGCAATTACCTTCAGCTCAGGTCATGATCTTGAAGTCAAGGATGGAGTCCCTCATTGGGCTCCCAGCTCCATGGGGAGTCTGCTTCTCCCTCTGACCTCTCCTCTCATGTTCTCTCTCACTGTCCCTCAAATAAATAAATAAAATCTAAAAAAATAAAAAAAAGACAAAAATGAGGGCACCTGGGTGGATCAGTCGGTTAAGCATCTGCCTTTGGCTCTGATCATGATCCCAGAGTCCTGAGACAGAGTCCCATATAGGGCTCCCAGGTAGGAAAGTGGGGAGTCAGGCTTATCCCTCTCCCTTTGCCCCTCCCACTTGGTCATGCACACACGGGCTCTTTCACTCTCTCTTAAATAAATAAATATATAAAAATCTTTAAAAAATAAAAATAATAAATTTAAAAAACAGATGGAAATGGAGGGGATAATGCTAAGTGAAATAAGTCAAGCAGAGAGAGACAATTATTGTATGGCTTCACTCATATGTGGAACATAAGGAATAGTGCAGAAGACCATAGAAGGAGGGAAAACTGAAGGAGAAGAAATCAGAGATGGAGACAAACCATGAGATACTCTGGACTCTGGGAAGCAAACTGAGGGTTTTAAAGTAGATAAAATGGGGTGAGGGGATGGGCTATCCAGTGATGGGTATTAAGGAGACCACTTGTGATGAGCACTGACACATCTAATGAATTGTCAAACACATCAAAAACTAATGTTGTACTATATGTTGGCTAATTGAACATACCAAAAAAAGAAAAAAAAGAAAAAAAGAAAAAAAAAATTAAAAAAAAACCCTAAAATGAAACAAAAACACTATCAGATACATTAAAAAAAAAAAAAAAGAAAGAATAGCAGGCTTCTGTCAGTATAAAAAGTGTCAAAAGAAATTCTTCAGACAAAAATAAAATAAAATAAAATAAAAGATACTAGATAAAAATAGGAGTCCTTAATAATAAATAAATTATGGACACTTAAAATGGTAACTTCAAGATTAAACATACAAGAATTTTGTTAATTATTTCCATCTCTTCAAAGGGCAATATTTTATGGATGCCTGTGTGGCTGAATTGGTTAAGTAGCTGACCCTTGGTTTTGGCTCAGGTCACGATCTGAAGGTCTGGGGGATGGAGCCCTGTGTTGGGCTCTGGGCTTAGAGGGGAGATTTGTTTGAGATTCTCTCTCTTCCTCTCCTTCTGTCCCCATTCATGCACTCTCTCTTTCTCAAATAAATAAATCTTTAAAAAAATTAAATAAAGAGTAATTTTTAATAAAAATAGCAAAGATATAGAATAAGGTTTATAACATATTAAAAGTAAAAATCATGACAAAACACTTTTCAGTAGGGAGATAAAAAAGTACATTATTTTGAAGGACTTATACTATAATTGAAATGGTGTATCAGTGGAAGATAGACTATAAAATAAAAATGAGTGCTAGTAAAAGAGAAAAGAAAATTAGAGATAATGTAATATTAAATCAGAATGAAAACTAGTGACATATGAGGCAAAATAGAGTAGAAATGATAAATCTAGTTGTTAGATATACATTCAAATGGAAAATAGAAAAATAAAGGATCAAATTGTCAGGAAGTCTTATAGGAATACTTAATTTAGTACTGTTCATTCAAAACAAAACAAATTAATTTGTTGAATACCTATTATAAAAGGTAAGATAAAAAGAGTAATTCATGTTATATTTTCATTGACTCAGAGTTTGAAGATGGCAAGAGATTTTACATATCTTTTAGTAAATCTCTCATTATATACAGATGATGGCACTGAGGTTCTGCAGATTTTTCCACATTCAGAGAACAAATGACTCTCCTAATCTGGGTTAATTTCAATATTGAATATAATAAGTAAAATGCCTATCATTTTGGTAAATATAAATGTTTTATAAATAATTGTTGTCAAGACACATAATCATCACTCAATCTCATAACAAGTTTGTTTTATGCAATTTTACAGTACATTATCTTTTCAAGTAAGAAACTAATTCCCAGGGGCGCCTGGGTGGCTCAGTAGGTTAATGCCTCTGCCTTCGGCTCAGGTCATGATCCCAGAGTCCTGGGATCGAGCCCCGCATCGGGCTCTCTGCTCAGCAGCAAGCCTTCTTCCCCTTCTCTCTCTGCCTGCCTCTCTGCCTAATTGTGATATTGTGATTTCTCTCTCTGTCAAATAAATAAATAAAATCTTAAAAGAAAAAAGAAACTAATTCCCAATTAAAATACTGATAGTCATCAATTTAAAATTAAATATATACATCTATACATTACATGACACATGTATAAGCACACAAACATGTGTGTGCATGTGTGTGTGTATTTGCACCTATAATAGCTTGTTATTGATTTGAGATACCTGAATTCAAGCATGGAACTTTGAAAATGAAATCACTCATGCTTATTTTATTTTATACTCGGTTATAGGACATAAAAATTAGGAAGTATATCAAACAAATAATAAACTGACATGGTCTGCCATACAAAATTTTTGTTATAGCTTTCACAATTATCTTTTTTTTAAAAGACTTATTTATTTAATTGAGAGAGAGAGAGAGAAAGAGAGAGAGAGAGAGAAAGCAGTGGGGAGGGGCAAAGGGAGAGGAAGAGAGAATTCCAAGCACACTCCCTGCTGAGCATGCAGCCTGACCTGGGGCTCCATCCCAAGATCCTGAGATCATGACCTGAGCCAAAACCCAGAGTTAGATGTTCAACCGACTTTGCCACCCAGGTGCCCCACCATTTCACAATTATCTTAATTTGGTTTTATAGTTTCCAGAGGAGTCAAATTATTTATTGCTCTGTTTTTTCTTAATTTTTTGTGAGAATTGTTATTATTTACATACTGTGGAACTTACACTTTTAAAGAAGTAAATTGATGACTTTTAAAAGTATAGGTCATGCAATCATGCAATCAGTAGGTAGAATATGTTCATCATTGGGAAAAATTTACTTGTGATCTATTGGGGAAAACCCCTTCCTTCACTGTCAGTCCTGTAAACCACTGATCTTCTTTTGTCCCCTATGGTTTTCCCCTCTGACCTTGTGGATGAAGATATCCTAAAGAATCCTGGGATCCTGCAGATGATACTGAACAAAACAAACCACCCATGCATCGGATAAACTAGAGGAAATATAGAAGAGAGAACAAATGGAGCATAGCGGCTACTTCCTGACAACACGTTGATTGAGCAGATCATCCACAAGTGAGTTGTATTATGCAGTTGGGTCCTCCCTTCTGCTCTCTGGCTCACCAGAGGAAATCTCCCTGTAGCCCACACCAACTGAAACATAGAAGGAAAGGAAATTCTGAGAAATGTCGTTTTTTCTAGCCAAGAAGCACATTGCAAAGTCTTCACAATGAGGAGGATTTATACTTTTTTTTTTTTTTGTAGATGTGATTTTAAAAACTAATGCAAATCACTGATTTAAATTGAATCAGTAAAAAAAAAAAAAAAAAATTGAATCAGTAACAAAAATATGATCCAGTTGTCCACTTTTTCATTTGAGTTAGATTATAATCTACGCCTACTGTGGTGCCTGAGTGGCTCAGTCACCTGAGTGTCTGATCCTTGATTACTGCTCCTGTCATGATCTCAGGGTTGTGAGATGGACCCCTGCATTGGGGTTGAGGCTGAACAGGAGTCTCCTTAAGATTCTCTCTCCCTCTTCCTCTGCCTCTTCCCCAACTCATGCTTTTGCTCTTTAAAAAAAAAAAGAAAAAAATCTGTGCCTGTGTAGAAACTTGGAATATTTACTTGATCTGAATATACTGATCTAATTTTAAAATTATGATACATAACAACAAAATTATTTAACCAATTAAATCAACCAATGTCATTACAATAAAATAAATATTTTTTTAAATTTATGGGTTTACTTGAGTTCATTAAATGTATATTGTAAAACTCTTGATTGTTTTTGTTTTTAAGATTTTATTTATTTATTTGACAGACAGAGATCACAAATAGGCAGAGAGGCAGGCAGAGGTTGGGGGGAGGAGCAGGCTCCCCATGGAGCAGAGAGCCCCATGCAGGGCTCGATCCCAGGACCCCAGGATCATGATCCAAGCTGAAGGCAGAGGCTTTAACACAATGAGCCACCCAGGCGCCCGGACTCTTGATTGTTTCAAATTGGAAACTCCATATCTCCTCCCCCAGATATCATTATCCTTTCCTTGTTTCTGTTGTGTTGTCCTAGATGAATGGCATTCTTTCCAGTTATGTGGCTCAGTGTATATGGTGTGCTTCCAATCTAATATCAAGCGTCAAGGTATGCCATGATCTACTACTATTGTTTATTTCTAATATGCAAAAATAGAAATAAATGACCAGACTTTGGTATGTAAATATCTTTTACACTGCTAAAGAATTCTTGAAAGTTCTGCAAAATGCTCTTAATGTTAGTCTTCCAATTTTCTTTAGACTTTTAGGGTATAATTGAATTAGTCTTCATCATACAAGCTTCTAAGAACTATAAGCGATGGCTTCACTATCTAAATTTAATTGAGAAAAAAGAACCTGAAAATATGTATTGCTTTTAACATTGTATGAAATGCAATATTTTATAATAATTTACTTATTTACTATTTAAAGATCCACTTTCTTATTAAAAAAAACACACATATTTATAGAGCTTGTGTGGGTACATGTATATACTTAATTTACCTGTATAAAATCTCCTGGAAGGAATCTAGAAATAGAGAAAAAGTCATTTTACATTATCTACATTTTCTACTACTTATATTTTTTGCATAATTTTATAATGATTTATTCTTGGAATTCCATTGTCTGAAACAGTATGCATACTATCATTTTAAATAAAAATCCTTACAAAAACAAAGAAAGAAAGAAAAAAAAACTTTACTGCCCTAGATGCCTATAATATTGCAGACAAAAACAAGGGTATCTAATTATATAATTAGATAATTAATCCAGGATATTTATTTCAATTTCACAAAGAGAGATGAATGATTAAATTTCTTAATTTAATTTATATACCTGGTAACAATAGCAAAATTTTATAGAGCTGGAGATTTATTTTCCATCCATTTTTTTGTCACTTAAATAAATAGAAACATGCACTAAGGGATCATCTAAGATATACATGCATACTTTGAACATTTTAAATTAAAGAGTTAATGACATTATTTCCAACTTGGCAGCAAACAGAAAACTAATTCTGGGTGTGGGGAATATCAAGGGATGGGAAGTGAATGAGGTTTTACAGTCTCCTTAGGGTTAGTATTCTTGAGAAACCTTATCTTGTCCACTGAAATATAATTTTTCCATGGTAGATAGAAAAAAAAATGGCATATAAGTGGAGAGTATCTAACAGTGAATATATATGCAATGGGTTCACCTAGTTTGGGATATCATCTAATTACTTCAGTAGAAACTGTCAAAACTGTATAGTGGTAAATGTAAAATTTTTAAAAAGGCATCAGTGTCTATCTCTTTTATAAGCTTAGATGGTCTTGGATGGTCTCTCTGTCCTATTGCTGGTAGGAAGATTTTGGTTTTTGTTTCGATTGCTATACAATCTAACTCCCACTCTTATGGGGAAGTGAGGAGTAACATTTACCTTGACTTTGATCTGTTTCTCATCAGATTCAGCTGCAGGAAATGTCAGACCTAAAATAGTTTCAGGTTTGCCATAAGGCTTCCGGGAGGGGCTTTTTTTTTTTTCCCCTCCTCACTGCATAATTCACTTTGTGATACTAGGAAATGTAGGTTTCAGAAGACTAAACTGTTTGAGGGGAGAAAAGCAACAAATTCCTTTGGACTTTCAATCTTTTTCTTTTTTTCTTTCTTGTTTACTTATTATATAACAGTAATTCCTACATCAGGTCTCAAGCAATATTCAACTTGGTAAACATGGTGGGAAAAGCTCCCTAGGCCAATTTTTTATTACATTTCAGAGAATATTAATGAAGGCTTTCAAGGTTCCCTTAGCAAGCTTCATAGCATCTACTTGAGTCCAGCAGCTGAACTTTCCTGCTATTTCACTAATTGAACCAGAGGCTTTAAAACCTTAAGATACAATGTCTTTCAGTGGTTCTACCAATCATAGGTCAGTCTTTTTTTTTAGCTGTTATTGCAAAGAATGTCATTCAAATAGTCCATACAAAATTTAGCTGATTCTTCCCAAAGAGTCAAAAACAAACAAACAAACAAACAATAACCACAAAAAAACCTAGGATCATTGGGATCAAATGGAACAAAACCATATTTTTTCATCTCTTTTGTAGATGCTTGCTCAGTCAGAACACAGGGTCATGTGGTTATGCTATTTTGTAGAGATACCTGGAGGGGCATATAATCCCTTCTGAGGCACTAGTAATCTTATAAAGAATGAATTTTCAAATAGTCCTTAGAAAAATAATCCCTTGTATCACCTTTGTCAATCAGATACACATATTCATGTAATTTCTAGCTAAATTGATGTGTGTCTAATTTACTCATTGTCGATTGTTGAGAAATGCCGATATATTCTTACAAATTTTCCATAATATAGGAAATACTAATATATACCACTTAAAATTTTGAGTATAGAGACTGTATGCATACAGGTAAGATAGTGGCTCAGGATTTGGCATTTTCATACTAAATATATTTGTTTCGTTTCACAGAATGGCTTAGAGAATTTTAAAAGTATCAACTGATTTCTTTATACAATTACTAGCATATCCAGAAAAAAGGGGGATTTGCTATTTTCTAGGTTTATACTTTATATTTTAGTTCATTCTGCTGGCTTAATAGCTTTAACTGCTTCCCTGATAGAACATCAGACTGACTCAAAATGCCAAAGCTAACTAATGTCACAGACAGAATAAAGCCATAGGAACACCTAACATCCTAAGCGCTGCCTTTCCTAATGTACGGTATTAATATTAAAGCTCATTTTTAGACTACAACTCACTGATCTTGATTAATATTTTATTTTATTGAGAAGAAATAAAAAAAAAGATGTGATATTACTTCATTGAAATTAAAATAAAACAAACTAAAATATTATCAGATACTGTGCTTACCATTGTTATCGCATTTTGAATATGGAAATATAAAAGTGATCAAAGTCAGACTGAAAGATCACAAAACAACTGAAATGTCTGTGATAATGAGTTCAAACTCAACTTCTTTTTTTTTTTTTTTTTTTTTTTTAAAGATTTTATTTATTTATTTGACAGAGAGAGATCACAAGTAGATAGAGAGGCAGGCAGAGAGAGAGAGAGAGAGAGGGAAGCAGGCTCCCTGCTGAGCAGAGAGCCCGATGCGGGCCTCGATCCCAGGACCCTGAGATCATGACCTGAGCCGAAGGCAGCGGCTTAACCCACTGAGCCACCCAGGCGCCCTCAACTTCTTTTTTTAAAGAGAAGAAGCAAAGTTTGGGGAGGGCATTATGGGTAAGTTTATTTGCAAGAACTGCTGTGCATTTCCATTATGATATGCATTCCAAAGTCTTCCAAGACTCTGAATCTGTTGAAGGTGATGTTTAGTTTGCATTCTTGAAATGATTTTTTTAATGTAACTAATTTAAGTTGATGCATTATTCATTTGAAAAATTGTACTGACTCAGAAATGTGACCAGCTGAAAGAAAGTAAATCTAGCTTTAATCACATATTGAGACAAGAACAAAATTGAACAGATCTTAATTGTCTTGGCCCACGAAAACGCTGATGCATGTTTCAGATTTTTTTGTAGAAATAATAATTATAGCATCCAATATGGGCTCTTTTAAGACTTTACAAGCCAACTATACTGATATTGTTCATTTATATAGTTTTGGTTTACTTTCTGGGAAAAAAATCAAGGCAATTTTCTGCTAAATAACACATGCTGATCATTAGCAGAAAGCCAAAAATGTAATATGCTTCTGGGCAAAACGGCACGTAAGCCAAAATGTCTATGATAGCAAACATGCATGGAATAAACATATCTTTTAATTTCAGTAATTATCTTTGTTATCATAATAGATATTCTGTAGACAAAACAATAGGTAACTGAACATTATCTTAAGTTAACACCATTATTCTAGTAAATATACAATGAGTACTTTATATAGGATAAGTTGGAAAGTAAAAATAAATATGTTTTTAAACGCAAACAGGAAATGTAAATTCTGATTCAAGTTCTTCCCCTAACTAATCTTGTTAACTTAGGGAGTTTAATGAATATGTTTAATTCATATTTCACTAACTTTTAAATTTAAAATTATAACTACACACACACACACAAATGATCACATGATACCAAACCAGTTTTATTACTCTATACCTGATTATATATATCATATTTGTAAACTGTCATGCAAATTCATAACTTATTCATATAGTTTGCTATTGTTATAATTCTTTTATATATTTTCTACTTTTTCCATAGAAAATGCTTTATCTAACCTTTATGCCTTCATTCCAATACACATATTGTATGTATTTATAATTCTTTTCATATCTAAAACTTAGGAGTTCTATCAATGTAATGCAATACTATTTTATATTTAAATAAAGATGCATAGAAATATCTAATAAGTATCTAATAAAATTCCATAAGGTCAAAGTGAAACTACATATTTTAATTGTCTAGTTTATTAATTAGTTTGAGGGAAATATTTTTTAATGCTGATGACTCTTGATGATAAAGATGGTTATGCTTACAGAGTATAGATGCTTTAGTAATTATAAATAAAAAATTTATTTGATTGCCATAATTTTGTTGTTAATCAAACACCTTAATTTTTACTAAAACTAAGGAACATATGGTCATTGCATAGTCAAAACAGTAAAGCTCACCTTATATCTGCCTTAAGGACAAGACACTTAGAAAATAAAATTCTTATATTTGAGGAATCTAAGTGGAAGCTTTATTATTTTTATTGATATGCCTACGCTACAAATTCAAAATTATATTTATACATGGAATGTACAGCTTCCCAGTATCAATTAAATCTCAGAATCACCCTAACTCCCTCTTTTAATACGTAATTTTCTTAAGTTATCCTTAAATAAACTAAGGCCATACTTTGATATGGTATGTCTTTTAGTTGGAATGGATATATTGTTTATAGCTAAAATCTAGTATTTGTGATGTTCTTTTGTATTTTCATGTTCTTTCCAAAAAATAGCAAATATATGTACTTTGTTGATCAAAACATTATGTATCATTATGATTCCAATATGAACTTTTCAGATAAGCATATATGAGAATTATTAAGCTCTATTTAAATTAGGAGGACAAATTATGGGAATTTCAAATCAGTATATATAAACAGTTACAAAGAATAAACTTAGAATAATTAAAGTAGTCCTGCTTTGAATAAAAGTAATAGTGAATATTATCTATGGATATGTGAAATACAACAGTTATAAAATATGTTTTACTGAAATTTAAACAAAAATTCACTAATTACTATGTAAACAGAAAGGTACATATCATCTTTTAATCTGAGTAACTACACCCTAGCCCATATGTGTTTTATTCATGGATATAATAGCTCTAATGACCCTAGGCTTGGTGAGGAAATATTTTATTAATAAATATTTTTATGGATGATTAAAAACCAGCAGAGGTCTGTACCACCTTTCCTTAAGCAAAACGGAATTCCTCTTCCTTATGATTATATAGTTCATGATTGTCCTCTATTTATAGTAACAAAACACTAATGTATGTGAGAAAATAAAATTTATTATTTTGTGTAAATAACATTTACATGACTGCAATGCGATTTGGAAAAATTATGGAACAATGGAAATAGAATACTGTTACTTTCTTACTTAAATCCACAGTATGTTATTTTTCCCAATGAAAACTGTAACATTCTTATCAATGTATTTTATTATGACTATTATTATTAACACAAGAAACCTGTTATCTTGGAGCTATAATAAAATATATGGTGGGCACTATATATTGCTTTCAGCAACTTCAAAATGCTTTTAGTACACTTATCCATGTCAAACTCTTAATGGCCTATAAATGGTGGCTAATAAATTATGTTTGAACTGGAGAAAATTGTACCTTCACTCTTGAAAATGCAGTTGTTACAATGTTCAGTAGTTAAAATTGTAGTGGAGAATGGAGGTTTTACTAACTGAAATAGAGATACTTGTTATACAATGTTTTACCCTTTTTTAAAATTGAAATATGTATGTACCTGAGAATTTAAAGGACCTATCAAACAAAAGTAGGTACCATCTGTTTCTCTTCTCAGATGTTAAAAAAAAAAAAAAGGTTAACTTGGGATTGTCTGATTTCTACCTGTTTCATAATATATGATACAAATGTAACTAATCTACACAATGTACAACTTTATATTTACATGAAAAATAAATTCTATTTATTTGGAAGACTCATGGAATTCAACGCTGTGTAACTAGATAATATTAGTTGGACATTATAACTCATTAAAAATTACAGACTAAAGGTATTAGCCTTAGGAAAGTTGTTATTTCAAACCATTAGAAATATTGGGGGATAGAAATAAAAATCCAGTGCCAATTTTTATTTTAGGGATTAGCTTATCCTGGGTTTTACTTATAAGCAAATATTGCCAATGGTTTTGATGATATACAAAGATTTTACGATGTTTTATCCTTTCTTTAATTCACACTCTTCATTACTGTGCAGTAAAGCAAATAATAAGGCTTATCCATATAAAAAACATAAAATAGAAAAAAGTCATAACTTTCTGCATTTAATGTAGCACATTAGAGATAAGCTTAGCGACGAACAATTTTTATTAATTTATTTCATGCAGTCAACCTATATATTTAGCAGTGAGCACACAGTAGCTGCTAGTGACCAAATATATGAATTTAAATATGCTATACTTATAACTCATGGTTCCTATTTAAGTACCAAAAGACTGTTTATAGGCATAATAAAGTCAATTATTTAAACAAATTTTCAATAATATTATAAGTACTAAATATATATAAAAATTGCTTTGTTTTGCTTTTAAGAGATAATTTTTTGGTTAAGAAAAAATACATTATGTGGTGATGGCCAATATTTACCATATAAAGCCTAGGACAGTTTTCTAAGTGTGTTCATAGAGGTAGTTTCAAAAATTTCTAAATAATATTTAGAGTTTACAAGGAATGAGGAGAAAAAGCACAGTTTAAAAGTAAGATGTATTGTATTAGAATCTATTTTATTTTTCATTCTGGCTTAATTGAGAAGGTGAGATATGTATTTGCTACTAAAAAAATGGAAGTAAATAAAAAAGCTGGGAACTTAATTTTTGAACAAGACTACTCTAGTTCTACTGAAGCTTTGCTAACTGATTTAAGTACTAGATTTAAAAAGATATACTTGGTTTCAAAGTACTTTGGTTTAACTAGTAAAATACATAGAATCTCATCTCTCAAATTATATTTGTGAATATTTTCTCCATTCTGTTTTTATAATTACTGATAAAAATTCATAATTACTACTATAATTATTAAATACAAAAGAAAAAAGCAAACTATAGATTTATTATTTCACATTAATTATATATATGAATTAATATCTGAAAATATTGTTAAACAATGCATGTACCTAAAAGAGTTTAAATAAGGTTAAATGTCCAATGTTAGGTACCAAGCTTAGATAAAAATGCTTATCAATATTTATTGAGAACCTACCATGGATTAGTAACTTTTCTGAAGTTCCTCAACTCTTTAAAGATATATAGGATATTTTCCCCTTTTCACAGATGAGCAAATTCAGTTATAGATGGCTAAAGTCAATTACCCAAGATCACACAGAGTTGTGGGAATATTGATCTCAAAATGCTTCTATTATAACCATCCATTATTCAACTGATGTTTATCAAATTGCAAGTCATGGTTTTTAATAAATTATTGGAAATATTTCTAGTTTTTTCTCAGGTGGTAAACACCTGGAAAGAACACTGCTCCTATCCATACAAAATTCTGTCACAGTGCAAATTCATGACTTTTCTTTACTCTATGAGATACAGGGCAAATGAGTCAATTTATAAGGGATGACAAGTACTTGCAGAGAAAGGTGAGACCTGAGTACCAGTTTGCATGGGTACACACAACTGAACACAGTTTATATAAATCAGTGAGGACTTTTGGATAAATAGATAGAAAATGTACACTGACAAAAAAGCAGATAACCCTTATGAAATACTGATACTGTGGGATTCTATACCAACTTATTTTTTTTTTTAAAGCAACTCCAACATGAGTGAACAAAAAGATCGACAAGTACCGTTAAAGAGTGTTGCTTGTAATTCAGACACAGAGGAGCAGAATAGCAGCAGCTCCAGGAGGGATATGATACTACATTTGGACCCTCCCACTACTCTGTGGAATTGAAGGCTTAATCTGTAGAAAAAGGGCAACAAATACTATTGAAATTATGATGCTGGTGAAAATCATTGAAACCCAGAAAAGGGAATGAGGAAAACACGCACACCAAGCACACACACCCCACACACATATGCATGTACATACTCCCGACACCAGAGAAGGGCAAGTATCATATACTGGGCTCACCACTACAGCCACAGAGGTTTGGGAGCACTGAAAAAGCCACACCCGCAAGACACAGGAGCATGGTGCCTTTTTAACATCAAAGCTTAATCAGAGCAACAAAAACCACTTTTATACCGATTCCTACAATGGCAGATTAAATAGCATAAAATAACATAACAGCAAGGTACTTCAGGGAGATGGTCAGGAGAGGACTGAGTGTGGGAAAGAGATCTACTCTGAACACAACATAAAAAGAACAATCTAAAGCTGAGGCTGGAATAGACATTTAGAAATGCTAGAAAACCCAGTTTCCACCTAAACACAAGATTACAGCAAGAGCAGTGGTTCTCAACTGTAGATTGCTTACCTTTCCCCAGGGTATAATTAGCCATATTTACAGACAATTTTATTTTATTTTGCTTTACCCCAACTATTTATTTATTTATTTATATTTGCATCTAACACCTAGAAACCAGTGACACTCCTAAATACCCTGGAATGTACTAGAAATCTCTCCATAATTTTTTTTTAAGATTTCATTCATTTGACAGACAGAGATCACAAGTAAGCAGAAGGGAGGCAGAGAGGAGGGGGTGGAAGCAGGCTCCCTGCAGAGCAGAAAGCCCAATGCGGGACTTGATCCTAAGACCCTGGGATCATAACCTGAGCTGAAGGCAAAGGCCTTAACCCACTGAGCGCCCCAGGTGCCCCTCTCCATAAAAACTTTTATCTAGTCAAAACTGTAAATGGTGCCAAGGTTGAGAAATAGAATAATTTGAAGTCTATGATACAGTGAAAGAAACGATAGTAACAACAAACTTTTAATTCATTGAAATTTCTAAAGGTTTAACCCAAACTCCCACAATAAAAATTTAGCAGAAAAAAGCTGTGCTGACTTCCACTAATTATCTCAACCCTAGTGTCTTGCACAGCATGTCTGACTTTCAAAAACAAAAATTATGACATATACCAAAAGGGAGGGAAAAAGAAAAACTCACATGGTCAAGAGGCAAAACAATCTGCAAATGCAGACATGATACAGTTGTAATAACTATCTGGCAAGGAATTTAAAATAACTATGGTTGATTTATTAATGGCCCTACTGGGAACAATGGACAATGTAAGATTAGATGAGTAATTTTATCAGAGAAATGGGAAAGCAACTATCAGAGAAAATCAAATACAAGTGATAAGAAAACAAAACAAAACAACAACAACAAAAACCAAAACCCCAGTTAACAGAGGAAGACTGCTTTTAATGGCCTCATTGATAGACCTATCACAGCTGATGAGATAATTAGTGAACTTGAAAATGAAATGAGAAAACAACCAACGTGAATATGAGATAGAAAAGGGAAAAATGGAGCATCCTAGTACTGTCAGACACTATGAAATAATATAATATGTGTACAATTGGAAGAGAACAAGGAAGAAGTAATATTTAAAGATATAATAACCAAAACTTTTTCAAAATTAATGACACTGAAGCACATATCCAGGAAGTTCAGGGAGCACCAAATAGGAAAAACATAACAACAAAAACAACACAAAACACACACACACACACACACACACACACACACACACACACACAACAACAGACAATGACAAAAATTGTACCTAGGAATATCATATTTAAACTGGTGGGAAAAAATGTCCTAAAGAATAGCTTAGAAACAGAAAAATATGTATGACATACAAAGGAACAAAAATAAAATCCATAACAGATTTCTCATCAAATATCATTCAAGTTAAAAGACAGTTAATCTATTGAGAGGATCATATGATTCTTAACCTTTCTTTCATTAATGTGGTGTATTACTTTGATTGATGTTCAAATATTGAATCACCTTTTCAGCCCAGGAATGAATCCCAATTGATAGTGCTAAATAATTCATTTAATGTACTGTTGGATTTGATTTGCTAGTATCTCACTGAGAATTTTTACAATCATATCCATCAGGGATATCAACCTATAATTCTCTTCTAAAGAGAATTAGACTCCCACTAAAGTGGGGTTCTTTTCTGGTTTTGCTTCATAGAATGAGTTTGGAAATTTTCCTTCCATTTCTATATTTTTGTTTTTTTTTTTCCAAACAGCCTGAGAAGAATAGCTATTAAATCTTCTTTAAATGCTTGGTATAATTCCCCTGGGAAGTCATCTGGCTCTGAACTTCTGTTTTTGGGGAGATTTTTGATTGCTGATTCAATTTCTTTGCTGGTCAATGGTCTGTCCAAATTTTCTATTTCTTCCTGTTTCAATTTTGATAGTTTATATGTTTTTAGGCATTTATCCATCTCTTCCAGGTTGCCCAATCTGTTGACACAATTTTTCAAAATATTCTCTTATAATTGTATTTTTGTGGTATTGCTTGTGATCTCTTCTCTTCCATTCATGATTTTATTTATTTGGGTCTTTTCTCTTTTCTTTTTGATAAGTCTGGCTAGGGGTTGACCAATTTTATTAATTCTTTCAAAGAATTAGCTCCTAGTTTCATTTATCTGTTCTACTAGGTTTTTGTTGTTGTTGTTATTGTTGTCTTTTATGTTGTATTTCTGTTCTAATCTTTATTATTTCCCTTCAGCTGGCTTTAGGCTATTTTGCCTTTGCCTTTCTAGTTGCTGTAGCTGTAAAGTTAGGTTGTATATATGAGACTTCTCTTGCTTCTTGAGGTAAGCCTGTATTGCTATGAACTTCTCTCTTATGAGTGCTTTTGCTGCATCCCCAATGTTTTGGACTGTTGTGTTTTCATTTTCATTTGCTTCCATGTATTTTTTTCTTTTTTTCTTTAATTTCCTGGTTGACCCATTCATTCTTTAGTAGGATGTTCTTCTTCCTTTTTTTTTTTTTTTTTAAGATTTTATTTATTTATTTTTCAGAAAGAGAGAGAAAGAGTGAGCACAAGCAGGAAGAGTGGTAGGCAGAGGGAGAAGTAGGCTCCTCACTGAGCAAGAAGCCTGATGGGGGACTCAATCCCAGGACCCTGGGATCATGACCTGAGCCAGGGCAGATGCTTAACCCACGGAGCCACCCAGGGATCCCTAGTAGGATGTACTTTAACCTCCATGTATTTGTGGTCTTTCAGTTTTCCCAATTTTTTTTCTTATAGCTGACCAAGTTTTATAGTGTAGTGGTCTAAAAATATGTATGGTATTCTTAAATGAAACAAGATGGGATTGGGAGGGAGACAAACCATAAGTGACTTTTAATCTCACAAAACAAACTGAGGGTTGCTGGGGGGAGGGGGTTTGGGAGAAGGGGGTGGGATTATGGACATTGGGGAGGGTATGTGCTTTGGTGAGTGCTGTGAAGTATGTAAACCTGGTGATTCACAGACCTGTACCCCTGGGGATAGAGTATTATGCCTCCATCAGAAAGGATGAATACCCAACTTTTGTAGCAACATGGACGGGACTGGAAGAGATTATGCTGAGTGAAATAAGTCAAGCAGAGAGAGTCAATTATCATATGGTTTCACTTATTTGTGGAGCATAACAAATAGCATGGAGGACATGGGGACTTAGAGTGGAGAAAGGAGTTGGGGGAAATTGGAAGGGGAGGTGAACCATGAGAGACTATGGACTCTGAAAAACAATCTGAGGGTTTTGAAGGGACGGGGGGTGGGAGGTTGGGGTACCAGGTGGTGGGTATTATAGAGGGCACGGATTGCATGGAGCACGGGGTGTGGTGCAAAAATAATGAATACTGTTATGCTGGAAATTAAAAAAAAAAAATAATTGCAAATTAAAAAAAAATATGTATGGTATGACTTCACCTTTTTGTACCTGTTGAATCTTATTTCTGACACCATATGTGAACTCTTCTAGGGAATCCTCCATGTGCATTCAAAAACAATGTGTATTCTGCTGCTTTAGGATGAAATGTTCTGAATATATCTATCTGTTAGATTCATTTGGTCCAGTGTGTCACTCCAAGCCATGGTTTCCTCAATGATTTTCTGTTTAGGTCTGTATATTGTTGTAAGTGGGGGGTTAAAGTCCCCTACTATTGTCATGTTATTATCAATGAGTTCCATTATGTTTGTTATTGTTTTATATACTTGGGTAGTCCCAAGTTGGGGGCATAAGTATTTGCAATTGTTAGATCTTCTTGTTGGATAAATTCCTTGATTTTAATATAGTGCCCTTCTTCCTTTCTTGTTACAGTCATTGGGTTAAAATCCAGTTTGTCAGGGCTCCTGGGTGGCTCAGAGGGTTAAGCCTCTGCCTTTGGCTTGGGTCACGGTCTCAGTGTCCTGGGATCAAGCTCCACATCGGGATCTCTGCTCGGCAGGCAGCCTGCTCCCCGCTCTCTCCACCTGCCTCTCTGCCTACTTGTGATCTCTCTCTCTGTGTCAAGTAAATAAATAAAAAATGATTAAAAATATAAAAAAATAAAATCCAGTTTGTCTCATATAACCATGGCTACTCCAGTTTTCTTTTGACATCCATTAGCATGATAAGTAGTTCTCCATCCCCTCACTTTCAATCTGGAAGGGTCTTCAATTCTAAAATGGGTCTCTTGTAGACAACATATAGATGACTCTTGTTTTCTTATCCATTTTGATGCTCTTTGTCTTTTGATTGGAGCATTTAGTCCATTTACATTCAGAGTGATTATTGATAGATTTGAATTTGGTGCCATTGTATGACCTGTAAAATCAGCATTTATGGAGTTTTTCTCTGTTCCTTTCTAATCATTTCTGCTTTTGGTCTTTCCTTCCCATTCAAAGAGTCCCCTTTAATATTTCTTGCAAGGCTGGTTTAGTGCTCCCAGTTTTCTCTGGGAAACTCTTTATCTTTCCCTCTATCTATTCCGAATAATAGTCTTGCTGAATAGAATATTCTTGGCTGTATATTTTTCCCATTCAGCACATTGAATATATCATGTCATTCTCTTCTGGCCTGCCAAATTTCTGGAGATAGATCTACTGCTAACCTTATTTGTCTTCCTTTGTAAGTTAGATATTTCTGTTCTCTTGCTGCTTTTAGGATTTTTTTCTTTATCTCTATGTTTTGCAGATTTAACTATGATGTGTCTTGGTGTTGGCTTGCTTTTGTTTGATTTTGATGGGAGTTCTCTCTGCCTCCTGGATTTGGATGTCTGTTTCCTTCTCCAGATTAAGAAAGCTATCAAGCATAATTTCCTCAAATAAACCTCTGTCTCTTTTCCTTCTCTTTTTCTGGGACTATGATATAAATACTATTATGCTTTATGGATTCACCAATTTCCTTATGTCTACATTTGTGGTTCAATATTTTTTCTTTCCCTCTTCTTTTTAGCTTCATTACTTTTCATAATTTTATTTTCTATATCACTTATTCCTTCCTCTGATTCTCCCATCCTCATGGTCATTACATCCAGGGGGTTTTGCATCTCAGTTAAAGCATTTTTAATTTCTGCCTGACTAGTTTTTAGTTTTTAGGTCTTTTAACTCTATAGCAAGCGACTCCCTGCTGTCTTCTATGCTTTTCTCAAGTGTAGCTAGGATTCTTTTAATTATTGATTTAAATTCTGGATCAGACATATTACTTGTATGTATTTCAATTAAATCCCTGACTGTGGCCCTTTTTGTTCTTTCTTTTGGGATGAATTCCTCCATTTTGGCATTTTGTTTAGATCTCTGTCCTCTGTGGGTTAGGAAAGCCTGTTATGTTTCCTACCCCTGAGAATAATGACTTCATAAAGAAGGGGTTTTATACTGCCCAGGACCCGGCATTTCAGGAATCTCACTGGTGCATGCTATGCACACTCTGCTGTTTTGACTGTTCTTTCCCTCAAGTCAGTCCTTTCCCACAGGTCAGTCCTTCCCTCTGCTATTTTGACAATTCTTTCCTTAGGTCAGTTAGGAGTGTCTGGAGCATGGCCAGGGTGTGGCATGTTTTAACTAGATATGCTCTGGTCTGCTTGTTAGAAGATGCAATTTCTACTAGAGTAGAAGCTTTGCAAAATTCTACAGTTAGTAGATGTGCTGTATGGGGGTTTGTGCTGGTCTTCTAGGGGAAGTGTGGGGGGTAGGAGGGAGGGCTTGGTATAAGTGGTTTAGGTCTCCACTATTAAGACTGTGCTGTTTACTGAAATTCGTTTATACCAAGGGGTGGAGAAGAGAAATGGCACATGACCCTTTCTTTGGCCCAGAGAGGGGAGTTCACTCCTGTCACTGTCTGGGAAGCCCTCCCAGAAAAGTGAACAATATCCCTTCATGTGTCCTACATGTCTCTCAGTTAGTGCCTTCACTTTATGTCTGGGTGAACTGCCCACATGCCAATACAATGCACCCATGTTCTATCCTGGACAGATCCTTTGAGTTTTAAAACTCCAAGTTGTAGAGACCTGGCATGGCAGGAACTTGTGCTCTCCTCTGGGTGAGGATCTCCCTGAACTAGGACTGATGCAGATTTTTCCCAGAAAGAAAGCCATACCAAAGCGCAGAGGCATGGTTTGGAGTAAAGCAAAGCAAAGAGCCAGTGTCCAGGCCAGCCACCTTCAGCAGGTGTCTGTACCTATGCTGAGGGATGGAAGAGAGTAGTGGTGACCACTGGCTCTTTTGTCCCTGGAAAGGCATGCCATCTCTCCCAGAATATCTCTGAGAAAAGAGAACCGTATCTCCCAGCGAAACCAGAGAATCCTTAGATCATGCTGTCTTCTACTGGACTATCAGCCCTCCTCCACAGGAGCACAGCAGCACCCCTGGGCTCCACACTGCCCATTCCTCAGATCTCTAAAACTCCAGCCTGAGCCCCAGTGGTTGTAAAAATACAAATATCAGCCCCTTTCATTTTTCCAGTTTTCCTATACCATAGTTTTTCCTTTTGTTTTAGGGAAGTGTTTTCCTTGTGTGACTCCCTGTGCATCTCTCTCTCTCTCTCTCTCTATTTCTCTATTTCTCTCTCTCTCTCCTCTCTCTGTGACCAGGAATCCTTCTCTTCTGCAGCACCTGCAATACTTTTTTTTTTTTTTTTCTTAATATCATGTCTTTGTATCTCCTGACTTCCACGATGTGGCCTCTTCTCTCCTTCTAGCTGTGCAGTTTGTTCTGTCAGTCCTCAGCATGATTTCTTGGGTGTTTAGAATGTTTTGATATTTATTTAGCTGTGTTGAAGGGATGAGATAAGCTTAGTATCCTCCTACTACTATACCATCTTATCCCCTTCAGTGAAAATTCTATTTTCTTATTTTTCATTGCTGCTAAGAAAAATACTGGATAAAGCAAAATAATAGCAATACATTACATCCTTACTGTTTGGGTAAAAGTAAACTGTGGCAAAAATAAATAAAATAATTGAACAAAATAATTGATTAAACATTGTCATAATGCCCTTCTGTTATTCAGAGTAGTAGAATATCATTTGAAGGAAGACTTTGATCAATTAAATTTGCATATAGGAGACATAAACACTGAATGAAATATGGAAAAAAAGTTATGTATAGCATCATTTAAATTTTTACTTTAGAGCTTTAAAAGAGGAAATGAAGTAAGAATAGTTTTTAACTGACACCATTTCATGAAATTTTTCAAGGAAAATCAAATCCCTAAAAGAAAAGGAGAAAAGAAATGTTATAGATCTCTGGGATTTTGAAAAGCTTTTTGGACTTTACCAATGTGTCAATAATTTCTTGTCTGTACAGACTGATACTGTTTAAATATAGAAAGAATAGGGAAAATCAGATTAATTAGGATTCCATAGAATTGTTAATTTTATTTATCTATGGATTATGAAAGAAACAAAGGAGTAGAGATTACACATTCTGATATTTCCTTAAAAAATGTAGAAATTCTTTGGTTAATCTTATTTCCTCAATAATATTTTTGACAGCCAGTTAACACACTTATTTTAGTTTTTTGTTGATGAAAATCACATTGACAATAACAACTATAGGAATAGTTACTAGTTAAGGTTAAAAGTTCTAGTGAAACCCCAAATTATATTCCTTTGTCTTTCTCAAGCTTGTTTCTCTGTTTTTCTTGTTCTCTGTATCCCTGTCTCTTATATTTCCCTTTATCTTTTTCTTTCTCTTACACACACAGGATAACTACATCCCCTTCTCCATCACACACATATACATCCTGCAAAACATAAAGTAATTGGATTTGTCTTATCAAATTGTGTTATTTTAAACAATGAGTAATTGTCTATTCCCTGATATGGAAAGATGTTCAGGATGATTTTTTTTTTTTTCAAGAGGTAAAAGAGTTTGCAGAAAGTAATCTCTCGTTTGGAAAGAAAACATTTTCATATGTATGTTATTTCATATTGGAACAAATATGATTTGGATGAGGAGTTTGGATGGAGATAGGATAATGGATGCATACACTTGCATTGTAAACCATGAGATCATTAGACAGAGGAGCTCATTTAGCATTTTTAAATTATCCCCCTTAATGTTCATTCTACTGAGAAGAATTCTATCATGCAGCATTAATCTTTAATATTATCATCTCCATGAGAACTTTGAATGAGGTTAGAAATGCAGTTATAGTTGGATGACAATATTGACTTCACCAAGGCCTGAAGAGATGTCTATGAGCATAACACAAGGTAGATGCTCTATTTCCATGTTGCTTGTTTGATGTCAATGACACATGAAAACAGGAGCTCTAAGTGTTGTTGTGCATGGGAACATATTTGGAGACAGATTGCTCTAATTTCTGTTGTTTTTTTCACAGGGGAAACATAATACTTCATATGGATCTACTTCTCTCAATGTTTGAAATCTTGACACTCATTCAGATTTAAATTTCCTTCTAGAAATTTCCTGTCACTTGGGTTCATGGAACTGTATGTAAATTCTGTAGCAACAGTCTCTGCTTTTGTAGTTTGGCTCTCTCATTTTTTAAACTGGGAAATACCAATGTTATCAAAATTTTGAAACAAAGAAAGAGGTTTTCTTAATAATGGATGATCAGGTATATTGTTGCAAAGATTTTCAGAAAATCATAATTTTAACTAAATCCTAGAAGTGTCAATTTCCTCAAACAGTACAATCTGTATGGTTTCGTGAGTTACAATACATTCTAAAGTGATAGATTATGAGTTCTCTTTAGAATAAGTAGAAAAGATCAATGACAACCCTAATTTTTTTTTCTTTCGGATGACCATATATTATTTTTTCCTTTATCTTTGGAAATTAGTCTTTCCAATAAAATCCCAAGTAAATATGACCCACGAGCAACTTGATTATTTAAAAAGTCTCTAAAATGTTATAATAAGTCAAAGATATGTCTCACGTATTAGGAGTTGATGGTCTTCATAGAGAGATATCATTTGACACAAGGTAATTAATTCTCACTCAAATTATAGTACAGATTTCAAAATTGTCTATAATACTAACCTGGTGCTTTAGAATTATAATGCAAATTAAAACAAAAAGGATTGCAGTTTACATGCTCTTAAACCATGTAATAAGAGTTTCCACATACATACTGATGGTGATACAACTGCATTTTTAAAACAGCAAATAAAAAAAAAAAAGTGTGATGTGTCTGAGACAGTCCGGTAGAATTTGAGAGAAAACCAGCATGGTTATGTGGAATATAGCAAATGTTAAATCCTTTAAGTCTGAAAAGATGAATGTTGAGAGTATATAATTATAATCTGTAAGATTTTAAGGATGTTTGTACATTCAATCCATGCTTGTTAACCAAATCTTCAAACACTGGCACCCCTTAAATATATAGTTTTTTTTCTTTTTGTAGTTTCAACTCTTTATTTAAATTCCAGTTAGTTAGCATATAGTATAGTATTAGTTTCAGGTGTAGAATTTAGTGATTTATTGCTACATACAATACCCTGTGCTGATCAGCAGTGTCCTCCGTAATCCTCATCACCCATTTGGCCCATCTCCCTGCCCACTTTCCCTCGAGCAACCCTCAGTTTATTCTCTTTAGTTAAGAGTCTGTTTTATCATTTGCCTCTCTTTGTATTTTCCTCTGTATTCATCTGTTTTGTTTCTTAAAATCCACACATGAATGAACTCATATGGCACTTGTCTTTTTCTGACTTATTTTGCTTAGCATAATACTCTTTAGCTCCGTCTATGTCATTGCAAATGGTAAGATTTCATTCTTTTTGATGGCCAAATAATTATATATATATCACATCTTCTTTGTACATTCATTAGTTGATGGATATTTGGACTCTTTCCATAATTTGGCTATGGTTGATAATGATGCTATAACCTTTGGGGTGCATGTGCCCCTTCAGATCAGTATTTTTTTTTTTTTTTTTTAATTTTTTTTTTTATTTATTTTTTTATTTTTTTATTTTTTTTTTTATTTCCAGCATAACAGTATTCATTATTTTTGCACCACACCCCGTGCTCCATGCAATCCGTGCCCTCTATAATACCCACCACCTGGTACCCCAACCTCCCACCCCCCGTCCCTTCAAAACCCTCAGATTGTTTTTCAGAGTCCATAGTCTCTCATGGTTCACCTCCCCTTCCAATTTCCCCCAACTCCCTTCTCCACTCTAAGTCCCCATGTCCTCCATGCTATTTGTTATGCTCCACAAATAAGTGAAACCATATGATAATTGACTCTCTCTGCTTGACTTATTTCACTCAGCATAATCTCTTCCAGTCCCGTCCATGTTGTTACAAAAGTTGGGTATTCATCCTTTCTGATGGAGGCATAATACTCTATCCCCAGGGGTACAGGTCTGTGAATCACCAGGTTTACACACTTCACAGCACTCACCAAAGCACATCACCTCACACCAGTCAGAATGGCTAAAATAAACAAGTCAGGAAATGACAGATGCTGGCGAGGATGCGGAGAAAGGGGAACCCTCCTACACTGTTGGTGGGAATGCAAGCTGGTGCAGCCACTCTGGAAAACAGCATGGAGGTTCCTCAAAATGTTGAAAATAGAACTGCCCTATGACCCAGCAATTGCACTATTGGGTATTTACCCTAAGGATACAAACGTAGTGATCCAAAGGGGCACGTGCACCCGAATGTTTATAGCAGCAATGTCCACAATAGCCAAACTATGGAAAGAACCTAGATGTCCATCAACAGATGAATGGATCAAGAAGATGTGGTATATATACACAATGGAATACTATGCAGCCATCAAAAGAAATGAAATCTTGCCATTTGCGACAACATGGATGGAACTAGAGCGTATCATGCTTAGCGAAATAAGTCAAGCAGAGAAAGACAACTATCATATGATCTCCTTGATATGAGGAAGTGGTGATGCAACATGGGGGCTTAAGTGGGTAGGAGAAGAATAAAGGAAACAAGATGGGATTGGGAGGGAGACAAACCATAAGTGACTTTTAATCTCACAAAACAAACTGAGGGTTGCTGGGCAGATCAGTATTTTTGTATCCTTTGGGTAAATACCCAGTAGTGCAGTTGCTGGGTTGTGGAGTAGTTCTATTTCAACTTTTTGAGGACTCTCCACAGTGTTTTCCAGAGTGACTGCACCAGTTTGCATTCTCACCAAGAGTGTAAGAGGGTTCCTCTTTCTCTGCATCCTTACCAACCCCTTTTGTTTCCTTTGTTGTTAATTTTAGCCATTCTGACAGATTTGCAGTGGTATTTCATTGTAGTTTAGATTTGTATTTCCCTGATGATGCGTGATGTTGAGCATCATTCCAGGTTTCTGTTAATCATCTGTATGTCTTCTTTGGAAAAATTTCTATTCATGTTTTCTGCCCACTTTTTAAATGGATGACTTGTTTGAGAGTGTTGAGATTTTTTATGTAAAATATCTACTAGGGGTGCAATAAATATATGTACTATTAAACTTCACTAGTAAAATTTCAATTAGGTAAACTATTGAGAAATGGGATTTCAGGGTGGTAAGGGTAGCTATAGTAAGCATATTATTCTAGAAAATAATTCTGTGGGGATGTTTTTATTTTTTATTAAGTATTAAAATTTTAATTCCAGTATAGTTAACACACCATTATATTTGTTTTAGGTATACAATATAGTGATTCAACAATTGTGTACATTACTAAGAACTCACCATGACAAGTATAGTCTTTACTTCCCATCACTTATTTCACCTATCTGCCCACCAACATCTCCTCCAGTAACCATCAACTTTCTGTAGCTAAAAGTCTGTTTCTTGTTTTGTCATTCTCTCTTTTTTTCCCTTTGTTCATTTATTTCGTTTAACTTTCCTCTATGAGTAAAATCATATGGTATTTGTCTTTTTCTGACTTACTTCATTTAGCATCATACCCTCTTGCTCCACTCATGTTACTGCAAATGGCAAGATTTCATTCTTTTGTTTGTTTGTTTTTATGGATGAGTAATCACACCACATTTTCCACATTCATTCAGCTATCAGTGGACACTTGAGATACTTCCATAGTTTGACTATGGTAAATAATGCTGCTATAAACATAGGGGTGCATATATCCCTTAGGATTAGAGTTTTTTGAATTTTTTGGTAAGTACCCACTAGTTAAATTGTTCTAGGGATATTTTTAGATTTCATAATACAAGAAAGATATTATTTATGGAAGACCTCAATTGAAAATTAAATATGCAATTAATAATATAATTATTCTTTAGAAAAACCTTTATTACCAATAATTTAGGAATAACATTTCTATTTATTCTACACATATAGGGGAGGCTATTTTTGAAATTACAAATGTCCTATAGATACATTGAAAGAAAGAGGTTTGGGTTAAGATCTGAGTTAAGATTATCAAGTATATTACCATATGGAATTCATATAAATTTCACAAAAGCCAATATGTAAAACAACTAATGTGGTTGATCAACAAGAAAAAGAGAGAGGGTTTAGAAAAAAAGATAAAAGATAAGGGAGATAAGAAAAAAGCAAAGGGAACTATATTTAATTAATGGATTTTATAAAATATGTGGAACCATAGTCTATTGATAAGCTAATAAATAATGTCAACATACTTTAAGAGATCGTACACGATTGTGATTTTACACTTTTCTCTGAATCACAAAAATGTTATACTCAATATATGTTTTTAAAGAACTTCAGTGGTGTTTGAAACCTAAAAGAGAAATGAATTCAATGTAATGGGAAAACACTGTGTGTGACAGATAAAAATCTTCATGCAACAGGGATGCATGGATTTTAAATAATCTAGTTAATATCCATGCTCATAGAAAATTTATTAGAATAGGAGAAAAGCTTATATAAGAAATTTCAATACTTATAATCTCTTGTACTATTATGACAGTCAAAATATGCATATTATGAAAACAAATGAGAACAGGACCATAGGGTACTTGTGTACTTTGATACAAAGCTAGTGATATTGCATGCATATATATATATATATATATATATTTTTTTTTTTTTTTCCCTGTTCAGGGGCAGACTATTCAGAAATGTATAATAAAAGTCTTAATTAAAATAATAAGCCATATGGTGCTGGGTGATTCTGGCTGTATTTTCTGAGGAATTTTTTTTTCTAAGAATTTTATCCTTGCCACCTCACTCTCTCTCTTATCTCTAATAAATTTTTAAAAATGAATTCATTCATTTTACAATAATTTCTTGGTTTATTATACTGGAAAAAGTGATGAAGTCAACTTAGATTTCAGAATAAATATGATCTTTAGAAATGTTTGAAAATTGTATAGTTATTTGGAGAATGTCATATTACTAAATTACTAATTTATTTCAAGATTGCTTGAAATAAAAATAAATTCATTCAAATTCATTCAAATAGAAATAATTCATTAATTCAATTCACTTCTATATTTTTATATTTTTTTACTTATTATTTTTTAATATTTTATTTATTTATTTGACAGAGACAAAGAGAGAGAGAGCATGCAGGCATAAGCAGGGGGGGTGTCAGAGGGAGAGGGTGGAACAGGCTCCCCACTAAGCAGGAATAGGATATGGGGCTTAGTCCCAGGACCTCTGGGTCATGACCTGAGCCCATGGCAGATGGTTAACTGACTGAGCTGCCTACATCCTTATTTCTATATATTTTTTAATAAACAAAGCGAAATTTTTAAAATAACATCAACATATAGAGAAATTATTAAAATAAGTAAGACTAAAGGATAGAATAAAAGCGCTTTATTATAAATAAAACCAGTGTATAAAAGAACTAATTCCATGTCTGATATCATTTCACTTAAGAGATCTTGAATAACTACTCCACTGTCTTCTAAGATAATTCACATTTGAATGTGGTCCTCGAAAGGCCATCATTAGTATCACTTCGGATGCTGTTGATTGTAGGGCTGTTTTTCAGAGCTACTGACCTGGATGGAATCCAAGAATCTGTGTTTTAACTTCTCCAAGTGACTGCAATTTATATTAAATTTTGAGAAATACTGTTTTTGTGATCTGTTACTGCAGAAAATTAATTGCATGCTAGTCTTAATATCCTTCACTCATAGATGAACAACACCCTGTTCAGACCCTCCTAAAATGTAGATCATATATTTAATTTTAAATATGTTATAATATACTTTATCTTCTAGGGAAATCATTAGGGTTATGTGTAGAGTTGGGTGTGAGGTGTGTTGAGGATATAGGACTGAATTCATTCTAGTTTGAGCACAGAGGAGAGATATGAGTGTGATTACCTTTCACTTCTGTTGATAGGTTTTTAAATTCTGAGCACAGAACTCCTCCAAAGAATAAATCCATGATGTTAAACTGGGTTAGGTTGTGTTAGCTAAGTGAGTCTTTCATTTTCTCAGCTATTTCATCCATCCAGGGATACTTATACTCTTTCAATCATCCAAGGCTTTGTACAACTCTCATCCACTGGCGACTCTCCTTAATGTCCTCCCATACATTCCGAAAGCAGTAGACACATTCTACACTGTGTCATACGTTATACATTGCATCAATATTCCAAATTTGTCTGAATATTTTTTGAATAATCTTTGCTGATCAAGATAAGGATTGTATCTCATGACTATTTCTTTGAAGTAGAGAAGGTTGAAATGAGATGGGACAGAGGAAAACTCGTTATCCTTCTATTTCCAAAAGAGAGTAATTCTTTAGGAGAGAGGAAGAGTATTATTTAATAACTATGTAAGAAATCCATCTTTAAATGAATTCCTATGTATACTCCCTCTATTTAAGATAGTAATTACAATATGGCTAGTTAGTATGCTACTCAATTTTTTATGCATCTATTTTCATGTGAAATATTAGTGACTAAAATATCATTTTAAACTCTTAGTTTTTTGGGTTTTTTTTAAACAAAATACCATAATCTGTGTAGCTTATAAAAAATAGAAATTTATTTCTCACAGTTCTGAAGGGTGGGAAGTACTCATTATGAGACTTACCTTCCAGGGAAGGCTCATGGTGCCAGCGACTCAATGTTTGGAAAAGGCTTACTTTCTTGTTCATCCATAGTACCTCCACTGTGTGTCCTTTCATGGTGGGAGTATGGTTCTTTCTGGGGCATTTTTATAAAGCACTAATCCCATTCATGAGGACTCCACCCTCATGAACTAAGCACCTCTCAGTCTTTTGGTGTTAGGAATTCAGCATATAAATTTTGACGGGATACAAACATTTTGACCATTAGCAGGATCCTTTGACCAGTGTTAAATGTCAATGTCAATGTGAAGTTAAGTTTTTCCTATGAAAATAGTGGGCCTGGATATAAATATTAAGAAAATTCCTTCTTTATATGGCTTTAATCTAGGAAGTCCAAAAAGCTAATGCTTACATAATGGAAATAGTTAAAATACTTGGGATGTTTAAAAAAAACAAGTAGAAGGGTGCCTGGGTAGCTCAGTCCTTAAGCATCTGCCTTCAGCTCAGGTCATGATCTCAGGGTCCTGGGATTGAGCCCTGCATAGGCCTCTCTGCTCAGCAGGGAGCCTGCTTCCCTTCCTCTCTCTCTGCCTGCCTCTCTGCCTACTTGTGATCTCTGTCTGTCAAATAAATAAATAAAATCTTAAAAGGAAAAACAAAAGAAAGCAAGTAGGAAGAAGGAAGGAAGGGAGGAAGGGAGGAGAAAGAAAGAAAGGAAGAAAGAAAAGTTTAAATGACTCACAGAAATCCTGACCTAGGCTTGTACACACATTGTGCTTCACACCATCTAGTTTATTACTGACATCATTTTGAAAGCTATGATCACGTAGTTTTAGAGATAAATCATACATAAGATAGAATGACAACATAATTTTAAAAATGTACAGATAGAAAGACTTCATAAAAATATAGAATTTATGCATAGAACATTTTAAGGATAACTATAACTACTGGATATATTTAGACATCAATTTACATATATATAGACAAGTTTTTATTTTTAAATGAACAAATTTGCTATTCAAGTAAGTCAGAGAAATCCAATCCATAGTGAATATTAAAATCAATCAAACAAGCAAACAGCCAAAAATGATTGGTGTTGACGGAAAGATTGAAATACAGCTAACATTTATTTTATTTATTTTTGTTTATTATCCAATTTTTGTTTATTTCTGTGTTCTTATTTTGTTCCATAGAAATCAATCCCCTCCCCCATAAAATTGCATTTGACCTAAAGAGGGCAGTGTGACTTTATTCTTGTATTAGGAAAAAGTAAAAATATGTCCACGTATATTTTAAAATTCACTCTATTGAGCGTGTTATGAACAAATGAACATAATATATAAACAACAATAAAATATGTTGCTTAATTTAAATATCTTTTAAAAGTGGATTTTATTTTTATTTAACCTCTTAACTTCAGGTAAATTTAGGTTTTTAAACATGTAACATGTAACTAGTTTTATACAATGGTCATAGATTAAAAACCTAGCTATTCAACAGGATTTTCAGAGTAAAATCTAAAAAATAGTGGAATGTAATTTTTTTTTTTTTTTTTTTTATAAAATATTTTATTTATTTATTTGACAGAGATCACAAGTAGGCAGATAGGCAGACAGAGAGAGAGGAGGAAGCAGGCTCCCCGCTGAGCAGAGAGCCCATGTGGGGCTTGATCCCAGGTCCCTGGGATCATGACCAGAGCCGAAGGCAGAGGCTTAACCCACTAAGCCACCCAGGCGCCCCAATAGTGGAATGTAATTAAGAATTTTTTTTTCATATTAGAGAGTGTAAAACAATAAGCAAGCACTGGAGGATGGAAATAATTTAGGGATTTCTTGATTTATTACTTAATTTGAACTGTATATACCAGCATGTAGGAACAAATACATATATTTAATTTAATTTAAATTAATTATTTTATTTTATTTTTTCTGTGTTCCAAGATTCATTGTTTATGCACCATACCCAGTGCTCCATGCAATATGTGCCCTCCTTTTTATAATTATTCTGAATATTTTCAGAATGTTAGAAGATTGGCAACTATTTTACTTATGAAAATAAAGGTATCATTTATTGAAAGGTGGTGTTCTTTTTCAAGGAGATAACTAATGCCCTTCTTCATGGTGATCCAGATACTCCTTATATCTAACAAATCTAATATTAGAACTGAAAATTCAAGTGTGTGGAAAAGATCCATGAGGATATCTGGTTATTTATAATAATGGGCCCAGAAACAAAGTCTTTTTCTTTGAATTATATGCTGTAAATAAGTTACAAAACTGACTGGACTTCCATATTCATTAGTGAACCATGTGATACAGTGGAAGGAAGGCTTTAAGTGACAGACTTTAAGACTTTAAGTGCTAGATCATGCCCACCAATTTTGTTTGGTTTCTTAGATTCCCATTAGCAATAGATCCATTATTTCTTTCATGGGCAGATTTCTTTATAGTGGGAAACACCCTAATGTCTTCCAATCATTCAACTTATGCCTACGTAGGTTTTGATTTTAATGGTCAAAACAGCTTGAATTTCTTGTCTAAATCTATTTTCCCAAGCCCCCCAATAGTTTATGCTGTGAACTTACTTCATTGTTTTTGAATCCCTTAGTGGTTGCCATCTGTTGCAGACTCCTAATATAATTACGCCAACACCTTTCTGGAGGCCACACACACACACACACACACACACACATACGCATAGAGTTTGGTACATATGTAATACATACACAGGTATAATACATACATGAAAGCTTTAATAGGATAAAAAATAAAGACCAAGGAAGAATAAGATAAAAGAATAGAAAATATCTGATTGTCTGGGACCACATTACCAACCTTGTTTGGAACGAAAAGGCCCAGGGTTGGCTTGGTGTTTGTCGATTTGCTGACTGGATCTACTGAATGTTTGGTCAAGTAAAGCATTACAAGGACAAGAAAGTTAGACCAAGTTTCAGTTGCCACCCTGAGCAGGAGTGGCTTCATCTTGGGCCTAAAAAGTTACTTTGGTTTTGAAAACCTCTTTGGGAGGTAGGTAAAAAATGGTAAAAGGTAGTCTGAACTATTATTTTTAATAAATTTCATTATTAATGGTATGAGTAAAACAATTCTGACACTATTTTATATGCATTTTAGGATTGTTAAGGAATAAGTTAATGTGTTGATATTATTAGGACCAAAGTTCCCATTGTGGAAGAAGGAATATGAAAATCTAGAGTGGGGGATGGCAAAAGAGTCCTGTGGAGATAAAATAAAATTGGAAGTATCAGTGCAAACACAAAATTTCTAAAATATATAGATATATAATATGCATGCTTATATGCATCTTTGTATGTTTCTATGAATGCATGTGATAGGGAATGTAAATTATTTCCTATCTTCATCTGTAAGACATGTTGCAGTCTTTTCTGGCTACCTTCAAGATTTTCTTTCTTTCTTTCTTTCTTTCTTTCTTTCTTTCTTTCTTTCTTTCTCTTTCTTTCTTTTTTAACCTTTAAGGATTTTCTATTTTTTGCACTGAAAATCATGAATTGATTTTTTTTTTGGTATTTTTGATTTTTGATTTTAATTTTTTTCTGAGTTGCAATAGAGAATTTAGTGCATATGTATGAGGTATAGACTTCATGCTGCATTTACTAAAAAACAAAAACAAAACCAAAAAACCCCCAAAACAAAACACCTGTGACTTCCCAAGAGGAATATATCACTAGCCTAATCATAGCAAAAAAAACCCTTTCTACTTTAAAGTTGTTTTCTATTTTTTTAAAATATTTTATTTATTTATTTGACAGACAGAGATAATAGATAGGCAGAGAGACAGGCATAGAGAGAAGGGGGAAGCAGACTCCCTGCTGAGCAGAGAGCCCGACGTGGGGCTTGATCCCAGGACCCTGAGATCATGACCTGAGTGAAGGCAGAGGCTTAACCCACTGAGCCACCGAGGGACCCCCTATTTTTTATTTGTAAATTCTTTTCATTCTTTTTTTGTTTTAGTATTTTTTTTAAAGATTTTATTTATTTATTTGACAGAGAGAGAGATCACAAGTAGGCAGAGAGAGAGGAGGAAGCAGGCTCTGTGCTGAGCAGAGAGTCCAATGTGGGGCTCGATCCCAGGACCCTGAGCTCACGACCCGAGCCAAAGCCAGAGGCTTAACACACTGAGCCACCCAGGTGCCACTTGTTTTAGTATTTTAATTGCTTTTTCCTCCTATTTAGGATTATCAGAGATTGTTTACTATGTGGTTGAAAGTTCTTCATTATTTTTGAAAAATTCGTGGTCATTGTCTCTTTAAATATTCCACATGACTTTTGCTCTACTTGCCTTCTCCCACTTAAATATCAAGTTCAACTATGTTGGACCATTTGATATTCTCTCAAAGCTGTTCTGTTTTCATACTGTATTTTTTTTTTCATTTGTGCTTTTTTTTTTCCTTCTTGTGTTTACTTTGAATAATTTTCATTAAACTCTTTTTTGTATTTATTGATTAATCTGCGTTATGTTGAGCTTAATAATGAACACAACAAATTATCAATTTATGTCACGGTGTTTCCTATTTCTAGTGTTTCTTTTTGAGTTTTCTTCATAGGTTTCATTTGTCTCATGAAATTCCACCTCTGTTTATACAGGTCATCCACATTTTTCTACTAGAAAATTAAACATATTAATGATACTTATTTTAAATTTCCTTCTGAGACTTCCAACCACATCTGGGCCATAAGTTGCCTAGTTCTATCAGTAGTTTTGCCTCTTCACAGTGAATAGTTTTGTACTTACCTTTTCATGTAGCTCATTTTCTAACATGTATATCAGAGAGGAGACTGAAGAAAGTAGCATTTTAGGTCTAGAAATGGGCAAACATTTCCTGGGCCATTGATGCAATGTTTGAGTCAATCTAGTCAGGAATTAAACTGTGTTTGTGTTTTGCTGTTATGGCTACCCTCATGGCACCACTTAAAATTCCTCTGGTGTTACCTTCAGGTGAGTGAGAAGACTGTCTTCATTCCCCATCTCTGCCTGAACCGGGGTTTCTTCATCATGTTCCATTGTAAGAGATTGGCCTTGCTTCTGTTCCTGTGCCCCAGAGGTGTAACTCTCCATTCTCTTGTCTTTCCTCTAGTTCTGGATAGCTCTTGCTGGTGCTTGTGGCTGCTAGACTGGTAGTGCCAATCAGTGGGTTTCTCAGTTGTTCTGGTTCAGTTTTAGGCTTGGAACTTTCTCATTTATACTGCTCCTTATGCAGTATTAAGAGACATACAGTTAACCTGGATGATAACCAATTTTTGGACCATTTTCTGGGATATAGTTTTTTCTTACTTGACTGGCTGCAATGGATCTGTCTGCAGGCATTCGAAATATTTGCTGGCCTCACCTCAGGAGACTGATAGTCTGTTTTTACAGAGGTGAGTGGTCCCAACAAGGCTGCTGTTCTCCCACATATGTGAAACCCTGAGGGCGGCTTTCTCCAGTTACCATGCACTCAATCTTACATAAATGCCTGGTGTAGATCCAAGAACAAGAGTCTGTGAATGCATGCAACTACCCTTGGTTCTTTGGGTTCCATGGATGTATATTTTCATGTGAGGCTCCACTTGAACTTAGAAATTTATTAAAAGGTTTTGCAGAATTATTTTTGTTAAATTCTATGTCAGTATTTTGTGTCTCCTAAAAAGCATTCATACATTTTTTTCGTATTTGTTACTATGTTTAAAAAGCAATTGATTTTTGGGCGCCTGGGTGGCTCAGTGGGTTAAGCCACTGCCTTCGGCTCAGGTCATGATCTCAGGGTCCTGGGATCGAGTCCCGCATCGGGCTCTCTTCTCAGCAGGGAGCCTGCTTCCTCCTCTCTCTCTCTGCCTGCCTCTCTGCCTACTTGTGATCTCTGTCAAATAAATAAATAAAATCTTTAAAAAATAAAAAAGCAATTGATTTTTATATTGACTTTGCCTCCAGTAAACTTATTAAATTAATTTCCTGGTTTTTTCTCTTTGGTTTTCCCATATTTACAGTCTTTTATGTGAAAAATAAATTTTCATCCAACTTTCAAAATTTTTCTTTTTATTTCTTCCTCTTTTCTAGGAATTTCAGAAATTATTTTAATCTTAAAACAAGCAACTGAAATTTGCCTTCATTGTATTTTTTTATGTTTTTGTTACATTTTATTGATATCTCTTCTCTATAGTTTATCTTTTTTTACTTAAATATGTTTGATTTCTTCTTTGACACTGGACTATTTATGGTGGTATTTAATATTGGTGTTGTTGGAGATTTTCTGCCTGTGAATTATAGGATTTGAATTAAAGTAGGTTAAATCTGTTGTGAGCACAAAAAAAACTTCAAATGATTTTAATCTTTGAAAATTATTGAGCTAATCTCATTGCCCAACATACTGTATGTTTGGTTAGTGTTTCTTGAGCACTTGAACAGATTAATAATTATTCTTCTGCTGTGTTTATTGTTCTAAATATGCCTCATCAGTATTGTTAAATGTGTTGCTCACATTTTTGTATTTTTTTTCTAAATTTTTATTTTGTGATCAGTTGAAAGAAGAATATTAAAGTTTTCCATCATAATTCTGGATTTCTATTTTTCTTTTATCTAGTTATGTCAACATTTCACTTTATATATTTTAAAGCTAGATTTTTTGGGTGTATATGGTTAAGGCCTTATTTATTTTTTTTAATTGAAGTGATTCATTTATCAGCAGGAACTGTTTCTGTTTATATTTATTGATACTTCTTATTTTAAAATTGGGATCCGCAGGCACACCTGGGTGGCTCAGTTATTAAGTGTCTGCCTTTGGCTCAGGTCATGATCCTAGGGTCCTGGGATAGAGCCCTGTATCAGGCCCCTGCTCAGCAAGGAGTTGTCTTCTCCATCTCCCACTCTCCCTGCTTATGTTCCCTGTCTTGTGGTGTCTCTCTCTGTCAAATAAATAAAATCTTTTAAAAAATCAAAATCCACAAATTTTGTGGATTATTAAAAATTGTTTACTAAAAAATAGGTTGGATTGGAACGTAACCATATCAGTTCATGCACATATTGTATTCTAGAAAATTTGATTAATTGAGACCAATACCCTATTTTTTTCCTGCTTAGAATGTTTACTATGTGACCTTTAAAGAAAAAAAAAAATGTTGACCCATACGTTAAAGTCTACTATCTTATATTTATAGGTATCTTAAGTTTTCTTTTGTGTAAACTTTACTAGGTGCATATTTCCATCATTTTATTTTAGGATGTTTGTGTCTTTGTATTTAAATGACCTCTTACAAGCTATATGTAAATAATTTTTTTAAAGCAAGTATATTATCTTTGTTTTTACTGACATAATTTGATTTCATTTGCTATCTTACTATTTTACTTCTATTTAATTTACATTTCTTATGCTAAATTTTTCTGCTTATTTGGCTTATTTTGATTTAATCAAACATTTTTTATTAATCTATTTTCTTTCACTAACTTGTTTGTCATGTACTTTTAAAAAATCTCTTATGTGATATCCTAAATATATCAATCAATGATATCCTAAATATCTTTGTTGAATAATAACTGAAAAGAAATTATTACATATACCATCACCCTGATTCATTTAGAAACTTAGAACCCTTTAAATGTATTTCATACATGAAATTTCAAACTTAAAATTCATGTTTTGAAGACCTAGCCCTTAGGGCTTTATTTGTAGAGACAGGGATAGTTTAAGAAGGCAATTTAGGTTAAATAAAATCATAAGGATAGGGCCCTAATCCAATAGGCCTTTAAGAATAAGAAGAGACAGGACACCTGAGTGGCTCAGTTGGTTAAACATGTGCCTTGGGCTCAGGTCATGATCCCTGGGTCCTGGGATCGAGCCCCACATCAGGCTCTCCACTCAGGGGAGAGCCTGCTTCCCCCTCTCCTTCTATCTCCCGGCTTGTGCTCTCTCTCTCTGTCAGATAAATATATTGGATCTTTAAAAAAAAAAAAAAAAAGTAGGAAGAGACATGAGGAGTGTACCTGCATAGAGAAAAGGCAGTGAGGACACAGTGAAAAAGCAGCCTTTTGTAAGCCAAGGAGAGGCCTCAGGAGAAATCAAACCTCCGAACACCTTGTTCCAGCCTCCAGATCTCTGAGAAATAAATTTCTGTTGTTAAAGCCACACCATCTGTCCTATTTTGTTATGGCAACCCTAGAAAGCTAGTTCATAAATATATGCATATCTATTTGAAAAAGTATTCATAGGGAATATGGAAGGATAAGAACTACTTTGCTAACCTGGGATGCAGTATTTTAGTGATGGGTCTCATCTGGATGAGACAGAGGAAAGAGGTTAACCCCATGACAAGAATATTAACTTTGCAAGAAAAGGTGCATTGTAGCAATCATATTTACATAAAATTATGGGTTAGTTATGTGTTTTTCTGACACTAATACATCAAATATATGTTTATACATTGTGTGGTTATCTATATATGTGTGCATTCATACACCTATATATTTACATTGCATATTATAATATAAATAATTTAATGTATCGCCCAGATCTGTATGAATCATAGAATAGATTACTGAAAAGTGGTACTATCACATTAAACTTTAATTTTTTCCAGACTTTAAAAATCTTCTTGTTAATTTTTTATAGTGGTAAATGTCTCTAATTTAAATCTGGATCATGTAAGGATCCAGATGTGTAGCATAGTGTCTTACATATAATTAGCAGTCTATAAACAGTTTTTTAAACTTGGCAAGCAACTGGTTGAGTGAAAAAATAGATAAATGAACATTAGTGACATATTAGAGATCCTTAGTACACTTTCTATCAATATATCTATATCTAAATATATGTGTATTTATTTACAAAAAGATGCCTATCATTGAGTACAGATTCAATTCAAATTTCTTATCTTGTACATATTACATGACTCTTTAAAATCTGATCTCAGCATGCTCTTCTAGTTCTATTTTCTCTTTCTAACATCGAACATCATAAATGTTAACAGCCAAAAATATGCTTTTAACTCATATATTACCGTTATTAGTCTTTTTATCATCCATTGCAGGGTCTAAGTAATATACTAGTGTGGTTTGGAAAGCAGACTCAGATATCAGCCTGAGTTTGAAATCTAGATCTATCTCTTAGTAATTCTATGACTTAGGGCAGTCATTTAACCCTGGCTTCTGCTTTCTCATTTAAAAAATAAAACAATAAGAGCATATGCCCTTGGGCGTCTGGGTGGCTCAGTAAGTTAAGCAGCTGTCTTTCATTCAGGTCATGATCCCAGGGTCCTAGGATGGAGTTCCACATTGGGCTCAGCAGAGAGCCTGCTTCTCCCTCTCTGTCTCCCCATCCACCCTGCTCATGCTTTCTCGTGCTCTCTCTCAAATAAATAAAGTAAATAAAATATCTTTAAAAAAAATATGCCCTTAATGGTGTTTAAAATGATGGGGATGATAATAAAAGCAAATTTCCTACAGTAGCACCTGCCAAACTGTACACACTCAATATATTTATTTACATAATTTTAGTGACCTCCGTGTACATTTTTCTATCCAATGCAATTTTTTCAGTGATGTATTCCATTTTATTATTTTTTTGGTTTTATTAAATTAAAGTTAGTTAACATGCAGTGTATAATTTAGTGATTCAAGACTTCCATAAAACACTTGGCGCTCATCACAACAGTGCCCTCCTTAACCCATATCATGAATTTAACCCATACCATGACCCCCCTCACCTCTGGTTACCATCAGTTTCTTCTCTTTCATTAAAAGCCTGTTTCCTAGTTTCCCTCTCCACCGCCCACTTAGGATCATTTGTTCTGTTTTTTAAATTTCCACATAAATGAAATCATACTGTATTAGTCTTTCTCTGACTGATTATTTCACTTAGTATTATACTCTCTGGCTCCATCTATGCTGTTGCAAATGGAAATATCCCATTCTTTTCTATGGCTGAATAATATTTCATTACACATCTCACATCTTTATCCATTCATCAATCAATGAACACTTGGGCTTCTTGCATATCTTGGTCATTGCACATGATGCTGCAGTAAACATAGGGGTGCATCTGTTCCTTTGAATTAGGGTTTTAATATTTTTTTCGGTAAATGCCCAGTGGTGTATTTGCTAGATCATAGGATAGTTCTAATTTTAACTTTTTGAGGAACCTCCATACTGTTTTTCAGAGTGGCTGCACCAGTTTGCTATTCAAGGCAATGTGAATTTTTATACAGAGGCTAACTCAAATGAAATGATTTTGGCGTGTCTTTCTTGAAATTTTTGAAAGTTTGCTTTCCTGAAACCTATACCCCTTGCTTTTTATAAAAGTATTTATATAGTATAAACATTCATATTTTATCTCTAAAATATGTATATTTCTCATCTTGCTTAATCAGGAAGCTCCCAGAAGTCAAAGACAGAAGGTGTATCCTGTGCTTCATGCTGTCATTTGCAGTATAAAGGTCAATTTTTTCCACAAAGCATTCCTGAAAATATGTGATTTCATTAATTTGTAAATCTAAAGTGTCTTGAAGACTTTCAAATAGTTTTGGTCTCAAGATGTACATTTTCTCATCTAAAAATATTAATTTATATGATTTTTCATTTGATTTCTAACTGCAATTCTAGATTAACTATAATCATGATTATTATCATTTGGCCTATAAAGAATCTCTTGAGATTTACTGTCCCAGTCAGTGAGAAATAAATGGTGGTACCAGTGTCTGTGTCCATTACCTTCTAATGACCTTTAACATAGCAGAGAATCTGCAAGAGAGTTGGAATGCTTAGTTGAATTGTTTCTGAGTTATTAATGCTGTATTCTAAAGCATTTTATACTTAGATGTTGATAGAAATTTTCAAATTAAATTTTAAATATTTACATAAAGAATTGATATATATTTTTTCTGGTCAAATCAGGGATAGTGAGAAATGATATTTGTAAGTTATAAAGTCATATAGTATCTATCTGTTTATCTATTGTCAATTTTAATACTTAGATAAGACCCAAGATTACTGTTTATGTATTTTAAATTTTTATATTACAGTGAATAAAATAAATTTTTACTAAAAAACTCAACATTCTTTAAATCAGAAAATATTTCAAACATTTCAAATAGAATACAGTCATATTTCTAAGGTACAACATGCTCTGTTTTAAAACACAGAGATCATCAGATTTGTCACAGAGAAAAGCCATCTTGGTCGACAATTCTATCATATTTCATGTTTATTTGCTTCTAAAAAAAAAAAAAACTAAATAGTTCCATAACAGCTAAATATAGTTTAAAATGACTCTTCTGATTTCCTTTGAGTGGAAAGAAAAATAATCTTTTATCAACAAAGAATGTCCTAGCAAGTAGAAATATTGCTTATTTGGTAAAACTCTATGAAATATTGCAACTATCCTACTGTGAACATCAATATTTAATTTTTCTCATATGTTTTTGTTTTGAGTAAGTGTCCAAGAAACACAATACATCAAGAGCAACTGTAATAAAAAATAGATAGAAAACTTAGAAGCTTAAATAGGAAATGATACAGAGCTTTACTTTCATTTCCAATTACATTGATTTCAGTTATGACTTCATAATTAGTCTTTCTTATCAATTGAAAATATAGATAATTAAAGACATAAATTTTTCATGCACATATAGTTAAACAGAAGCAGAATATATTAGAGAGTTCAACGTTTAGCACAAATATTAAGTGTTTTTTTTCATATACACTTTTGAAACAATAAACAAAAATGGAATTGCCTTACATACCACTGGACCATTTCTGGCAATAGGATACCTGTATTAAGGCTTATTTATCTTTAATAAATCATTTAGTTCCAGTAGATTGCAAACAGTATCACAGTTAAAGATAAAATATATACAAGAATGCATAGGTTTGTAAAATATAAGTGAAGATATCTTTATGATATAGATAGATTTAGCAATATACCTCTATCATTTAAATTTACATAGCATACATCATACTGGTTTCTCTATTTTAAATTGCTAAGAAGGACCATTCTGCACAAAATGAGTCAATCTTGACTGGATTTGTCATTGTTTGTTTACATTTTTTATATTATTAGCAAACCTCCTTTAATTTTACCATTATTTCTTTTTTGGATATTAAAACATACATTTATTTATAAAGCAGTTATTCTTTATTCCAACACTACTTCAGGTCAGGAAAAAAAAAACTAGAATGGTAGGGACAAAACAAGACAGGAAGAAGATAAAGAAGAGAAGAAAAATGTTTTTCTTTCTTCTTACTTTCATTTAGATAACTTGAAAATTTTTTTATTCCCTATTTTCTACGCTTTTTGGTTATACCATTTATTTTATTATCTTTCATCTTTATCTGAAAAAATATATTATATCGTCTTGCCTTATTGCAATCAACAGTAAATTACTTGCCACTTAAAAAAACAATGTATGAGAAAAAAAACAATGTATGAACCTTATAACTAACTGTTTAAATATATTGCATCCTTTGTGCAATAGGCACATAAGACAATATAATTCTTGCTATTTAAGTAGTCCATATTGTTTTGTACTAGGCACAGAGTTATTCCTTCCACTAATTTTTATATCTTATTAGAGTTCCAGATTTCTGGGATGCCTGGGTGGCTTAGTTGGTTAAGCACCTGCCTTTGGATTAGGTCACGAGTCCAGTGTCCTGGGATCAAGACTTGCATGGGGCTCCTTGTGCTCTCTGCTTCTCCCTCTGCCTGCCACTCCCTATGCTGTGCTCTCTCTCTGACAAATAAAGAAATAAAATATTTTAAAAATAAAAATTTTATTTCTTTATTTGTCAGAGAGAGAAAGAAAATAAGAGGGGGCAGGGACAAAGGGAGAGGGAAAAAGCCGACTCCCCACTGAACAGGTAGCCCAACCAAGGGTTCCAGTCCCAGGACCCTAGGATCCCTGAGCTGATGGAAGACATTTAACTAACTGAGCCACCCAGGTTCCCCAGAATTTACTTCTTAAAAAATTTCATCCTAAGTTTGTTTATGATGTATCTAGATGTGATTTTCTCCTGCATGGTATTTGATGAGTTTTTTAAGTATGTATTTTTATTTTTTAAAAAATTCTTAGTCATTTTATCTTTAAATATTGTTCCTGTCCCACTTTTTATCTTAACCAATAATGGCTAAAATTGCTATGTATCACAGACTTTTCACCGGGTGTGTCATGTGACCCTTACACTCTCATTTGTTTGCTTTGGTATACATATAGATATAGATTATTGGTATAGGTACATATTCTCTGTTGTTAGGATTGCTCATTTTCTATTGACATTTCCTTCCCCACTAATCTTACCTTTTATCATGTTCTGTCTGCTGTTAGCTCATTTAATGACTTTTTTGTTTGTTTGTTTGTTTTTATTGCAGTATCAATTACCCTTCTTTGTGTGTAATTCCACAGTTATGTGACCATTATCACCATCAGGATATAACATTTTTGTCATCCGAAAGCCCCCATTGTATCCTTAGGTAGAACACTCCTTCCCTTGCCTCAGCCCTTAGAAACCACCATTCAGCTTTCTTTCCCAATAGCTTAGTTTTCAACCAAACCATACTGTTCATGCCTTTTTAGTTTGACTTATGTCACTTAGCATTATGCATTAGAGCTTCAACCATATTCTTGCCTTTGTCCTTGGTATTGTTCCCTTTTCTTACCAAGTAGTTTGCCATTGCATGACTAGACTACAGTTTGATTTTGTATTCACTAGTTGAAGGCAATTTCAGTTGTGATAATTATGAATAAAACTCGTATAAACCTTTATATACAAGTTCTATGTAAACATAAGTTTTAATTTCACCATGGTAAATGACTGGAAATGATGAGTCAAATTATATGTATATTTTAAACTTCATAAGAAATTGACAAACTGTTAGGTACAAAATAATTGAATGAGCCTCCACAGTCTCTAAAGAAATAAAATTATTCTTAGAGCTATTTAATTTGCTGTAATGGACATCTTATAATATTTAAAAGCAATAAATAACCAAATTTTATTTTATGACATATATCCTAAAATACAAGCTCCACAAAAGCAGATATTTCTGTCTTGAATCCTGAAATGTCCTCTTTAGTATCTACTGCTGTGTTTAAAAAATAGTAGATGTTCAATAACTATTTGATGAATGAGTAAACCAATTTTGTGCAAGTACAAAATAATGTATTGCAAAATATATGACAATTTGCAATGGAAATTTAATAAATGGTTGTGATTATATGAGATTATTGAAGAATATAAATATGAGGTCATGGTTAACATGCACTGATAGAGGAGCAAGGGGTGGGGGATGCCATAGGGGAATATATCCTTGTGTTCATAGTTCTTCACCCACAGGTATTTATATCTAAGAAGTATTACTACTGCATATTGCATATTTTACCACTTTTACATGTACTTAGAAATTATTTTATTTAAAATTTGTTTTGCATGTTCAAAACAAAAAAAATCATTTAGATACATTAAAATACAGTAAAATAATGACTTTTTAAACTAAATACATTAAATACATTAAAATAATTCCTTTCTAGATTATTTCCCAACTTTCCTCCAAAAAGTAGTATGGATTAGATAACTTTCTAGGTTTAACAGCATATGTTATCCTGATGTTTACCTTTCAAATTAACAATCCTGAAGAAAGTAAAGGAGACAATTTGCCTTTCATTAGAGACCTGTATCCAAGATCATGAGTTTCTAGTCTGAGCTCGAGATTTATTCTTCTGCTGTGAAGTTTCTGCTTCTTGAGATTGCCAGAGAACATGGGAAAGTAGGGCCACAGCCACTATCATCCCAAACCTAGTCACATACACTTTCAGAAACAAATAAACAAAACAGACAAAGTCTATAAAGAGTGTGGTCTGAAGGATGCATTTTACTCTGAAGACAAACATCTGTGCTTTAGACAAATACTAAGCACAGAACAGAATTTGAACTAATGTTTGGTCTAATCTATAGACAGGTAGAACTAAGAAGATACTTCTGTCAATAGACTACATGGAGAGGAAGAAGGTAAAAGAAAAAAAAAATCACATTTGATTATTCAAAAACACAGTCTGTAAAGAAAAAATAACCACAGATCACTCAGCAAGGAGTAAAATGTTAAAGAGTAAAACCTGAGGAGTAGAACACATCAGAAAAATGATTTATCAACAGTAAAATAGCAATAATAAGGACTTAGACTTCATCTGTATTGTTTTCTTCCTTAAGGTGAGTCACAGGTAAGTTTTTGTTCAAATATAGTATCCTTTTTACATCTTGCATACAAAATAGTCCATAGCAACTATTTATTTTTTCTCCTGATAGATGAAAATGCTGAACAAGCATGAGTATTGCATTAAGGACATTTCAATAATTACTCTTGTGAGGAAGTACAGATTAAATAGAAAATTCTTTGAAATTCAGAATGCAAAATATATAAACAATTGAACCAAAAAATGAGAAGATGACACTTCAAAACCAACAACAGAAAGCTAATAGAAGTGGGCAGATGAAGTTACACTCAGGTAGCAGCACTCCATCCTGTGGGCTTTCTTACCCATGGCCTTGTGATTTGGTATAGCATTAAGAACACTGGAAAGAGATATTGGGAAGGAAACTGTGGTTGGGGGTCATGACTCTCTTTCTTCTCTTTAGGCCATGACTGAGCATAAGGCCACAGCCTCCACTAGTGGTCCTCTTCACCCAGCTCTGTGCCTCTGGGTTCTGGTGACAACTCTCTCCTTGTCACTTCAGGCTTAGGCTGACAGTGGCTTCCCTGCTGTTACTAGTCCTCAGGTTCTGCACCATCCCATGAGGTTCTCCTATAGGGTGCCTGTATTTTGTAAAATTCTCCTTATTAAATTTCTTTCAAATTTCCATTTGGGGTACATCCTCTGTATTTGTTGAAGATACTAACAAGAATGAACTAACAAATGAAGAAAGGCATGGAAAATAAGACTGCAATATAGTAATCATATATTCATATATGGCAAGTTAATTTATTATGACTTATTCCACCTTTAGGTGCTATACATTTAAACATTGTTTGGTGGCCAGTGTTGCTGATAAAGCAGGAAAACCATCTTCCAGTAGGAAAAAATTTATAATGTTTAATATACTTTTCTGAGTATTTATTAAGATATTTAAATATATGCTAAAAATTGACCCAGAAAACCTACACCCAGGCCATAATGCTAATTGTGTTAGAGCAACTGGAAAACCACAATATTTATTATTATACCTTTATGAGTTAATCATAAATCTTTGAAAAGTATTAGCATATTAATCACAATGTTAAGTTGATGGTTAGATACAGTTGTTATCTCAAGATAATATTATGCAGTTAAAAATATAATTGTAAGAAATATTGATTGGAATCTGAATGTACAACAAAGTTTTGCACAGTGTAAAAAATCAGATGAAATAAACACACACATAAACACACACAGAGTATGTCAACACTCGTCTCATGAGCATGCAGATAGTATGGGAAAAGATGAAAAACACAGAGAAAGAGTTAAAAAGTAATTATCCTCAGGAAATGTGACTAGGTAATTTTCCCTGTCATTGAGCTTTTCTGTGTCTATTTCATTATGTTTTCAGTATTGAGCATATGCTAAACTGTAGTTTAAAAAAAATCCTTCAAAAATATTCATATCTTTTAATTCAGAATCCTAAGAACTGAGCAGAAAAATATCAGGAAGATGCAAATTCATTACATCATTTTTTTGCATACTTGACATTCAGAAAGAATGTAAGTGCTCACAATGAGGGTTGATTAAATATTGTATAAATATTTATAAAGTGGAATAATAAAATTTAACCTTTTATATTTAAATTAGATTATATGAACTGAATAGATGAAAGTTACAAGGTTGTATTTAGTCATTTAGAGGTGAGGTAGATATATACATAAAGAGAGCAAGATAAGGGGAAACAGATACTAGAAAGCACAACACCTGGATCACTGTTCAAAGGCAATGAGTAATTTTTATTTTGTCTCACCCATATATGTTAAGCTTTTTATAATTGACACACATTGGCTTTTTCCATTAAAATTCTATATAAAATTGTACTGGGTACATGAAGCACTCAGAGTCTATAGTAAATCAAAAATCAGTACTAGAGGATTTAGATACACCAAAGCTAGAAATCTAAGCCTGGCATGGGAGCATTCAGGGTCCCTGGAAAAATAGTAATTATAGGAGTAAGAATTATACGAATAGGGGAAATGGACAGATGTAAGCACACACACACACAAAAATCATTATATAAGGATTGAGTTTTTCTTTGCTAGCAGTGAATGCAGGTGTGAAGCAGGTGATTAGAAAGGCAAGAAGAACTTAATTTTGTGAATTTGACAAACATTTATGCATCATGGCTAGTTCTTAGTTTTTTCACCTATTATAGGATATTTCTAAAAGTTGTTTTAAGTTCCTAAGGTTTTGTGAAAAACTTAAGGCTACCATATGGAAAATTAATCTATTCCAATATCTAATTTTAGTGTATATACCGCTGAAGTGATAACAATATACTCCATTTTCAAAGTCTTTATTTTAAAGAAAATATCATTAGCTCAATTAATGATTTCACTACATTTCAAAATTTTCTTCAATAAATAATTTATAACCTAAAATAGATATTAAAATGCCATTTTAATGTGATTTTTGAGGTCCCTATGAAAATTACACAGTTTTTAAGATATTGAAATGCTTTTTATCATCAAAGAAATACCGATGTGATTCAGAGAAATTTTTTCTATACCTATGCTTAATTAGTCTTATACATCATGAAAGAACAAACTTTTTATTTAACCTGAGTCTGAAATAATAATTACAATTTATTCTTAAAATTACATCTTACAAACTGAGGCAAAGGAGAATTAATCTTTCCGCTATAAAATTCATGGCTACTAATACAGTTTGGGGATTTTTATTTTATATACTTTTGTGCAAAATTATGTTATTAGAAAAATCAGAAATGGCCTCAAAGTTGTAACCTTAAAATGACTACTATGCTATCTCCATTTCACAATCATTCATACTTGTAAAAATTGTTACCAAGACAAATTTTTTTATATAATGCAGCATAGTTAATATTGGAAAGATTATTTCATAAATCATATTCTGAACCTATTATCAACTTATTATCAACTTAGGTGCATCCCAATATTTCTAACAGTCAATTAAATCAGTATTAAATGATCTCTATACAATAAGCAATTTGCTGACATAAATTTAAAGTTTTTAAAACTTTAATTCTAATGCACAACTGTCCTTAGAACACATAATGAGTATTTTCAGTTTATTAGGGAAACCCTTGTTACTTAGAAATGATTTCAAATTCAAATTCTGTAGGCCAATGGTAAATAATATATAAAATATCGATTTAAAATCTAAATATTTACTTAGGCTTTGTGTGTGTGTGTATTTTAAGTATATGTGGTATATGTGTATTTTTGATGAACTATGAGTGAATGGCTTAGAAGCAGTAGCAATCACTCAACTTTTGGCACAGTTTGATATTCATAAACTTAAACTTTCTGGTTTAGAGCATGGAAGTCAGCCTAGAGCAAGAGCAGTAGGGCTAAGACCTAAGGACATCCTGCTAGGGAGAATAATAGTTGTAGTCCTTTTTAGATGTATTATACCTGTAATACCATCAACTATGAATGTATTATAAAAAAAGGAAAAATATCATTTATATCCTTAAGAAAACAAACAGAATATTCCAAAATTCCATTATATTATGTATTTGTTACCTTTTGAGATTCGTGAGATAGTTGGCAGGATAAACAAGCAAACAAAAATTGTTTATCAAGTTTATGGATGCTTTATCACCTTATCCAAAGAATAATGTTTTGTATTTTAGGATTTTAAAATAATGTTATTTAGTATTATAGTCTTTATTGTTGACTTTTAGAATCAGGAAGTGTTGTAGTTGCAGCAGCTCTGAGGTAATTAACCATTCTTGGATCCAAATATCAGGTGATAATTTATCTTCCTTCACAGTTGAAATGTTTTTAGCTCATAAATTAGTTTAAAGCATCTATAAAAAGAGGATTTAAAAAAAAAGCATTTTAACTTCATCTTTGAATGATGCCATTCAGAAATTAAAATCTATGAGGCTCAATTTACCTAGAAATTTGGCCCTGAGGTCATTACCAAGATTAGGCTAAACAGAGAAGAGAAAACTCAGCTTCAATAGCTTAGCAAAACAAGTTTTTCACTAAGGAGTTTTCATCCACCATACAGTTTAGAGATCCAGTCTCCCTCACAGATGGATTATTTGTGTTCTCATATGAATTTCAAGGTCTTCATGAAAAAGAAAGAAGGTAGGAGACACACTGCATCTTAACACTTTTATCCAGAGTGACTTATCTTCTCTTTGTTTACAATCTATTCTATTTTGGTTCAGTTGGAAGCTTTTATTTTTCCTTCATTGATGGTGCATAAAATAATGGTATGTCTTAGAATGGCTGAAGATTTGAAGAAATTTAATATAAAATAAATAATCTGAATGATTATTTCTGCTTAGAGATTAAAAAAACAAACAAAAAATGACATCAAGTGATCTAGCTTTTTTCAAGACAGTAAGTTAGGGTGCCTCTGTGTCTTAGTTGGTTAAGCAATTGGCTTTGGCTCAGGTCATGATCCTGGAGTCCAGGGATCAAGTCCCATATCGGGCTCCCTGCTCTGTAGGGAGTCTGTTTCTCCTTCTGACCTTCTTCCCTCTCATACTCTATCTCAAATAAATAAATAAACTTTTAAAAAAAAAAGACAGTAAGTTTTTTTTCTCACAAAAATTCATACATACCCAAATGACTTGCATATAGAATATTGTATCACTATTATAATCATTAATATTGTGTACTATATGTTATCAGTAAAACTTTAATGCTATTATACTTACATAATTGTTACTTTTCTTTTTACAAGTTAAAAGCAAATTTCAACAATTTTAGAGCATGCAGTGACAAATATAGTTACTTAAAATTCTGTTAATTAAAGCATGAGCTCATACACTGTCTCTACATGATGTTGAGATATAACTTAAAGTGTACATATCCCTTGCAGTTACATAGATGACACATTTTAAGCCAATACATTTGGCAGAAATCACAAGGGATTCAGTAATATTAATGCCACAGATTTTCCAGATAAATAATTTCATATATACATGTTGATTGATAGCCATGAACTTATTCAAAACCCAGGGAAAAGCTGAGTGATGCCAAGCGGTTGGCAACTATGCAGATCAATCAAAGTAATACTTTATTGCTCCTGAGACAATGACAGAACTTGATGTTGAATCTGACAGGTTCACTGACATTAGCTCTAATAAGATCACATTTCAGAGCAGCTGCATTAGGCTACAAACAGAACTGTTCCTTGCTTGTAGTCCTCAAGGAGGAGATATGATTCACGCTATCAGATACTGCACAGACAGGCAATGAGTGGTTACAGCTCAAATGTGATGGAGTAGACATGGTTTATTCCCTCCATAATCTTCTTTAAATTGCATTTATCCAAAACATTCTACTATTTCAAGCAAATAAAAACAGAGCACAAAATATGTTTTCTGCTCTAGCATTGATTCTATGAGGGGAGATACATGGAGCCTGGGGAAATAAATGCACCCCAGTTCTCTCTCTTATTCCGTAGTTTTGGCCTTTGTACCACACTCGAACTGGGAAAGCAAGACACATGCAATAAACCACTCAAATGAGTGAGACTGACACGAGCTACTGTAAAGATTTTATAGAATATAGATTTTATGTATATTTTGTAAGAAAGCTTGGCTCTGAGTTCAGCTGTAATTGATGAGATAGTTGGCAGAGGGATAATAACAGAGGATTTCAAGCAGCAGGAAGTGAAATGAAATTGAGAAAATATGGAAAGCCATTGTATGTTATGTGTTCCAAGAAGTAACTCCTCTAAAACTAGTTCTTTTTAACTTAGGACAACATGTCAAAATATTAAGAAGGGGTACGGTTTGGTGAAAAGAGTAATAAAAACTGTCAAGGACCTTGAAATGCAGACAGAAAATTAAAACCTCATCCATGCCTCTTATTAAAATCAAGGAATCCTTGAAATCATAGTGTTGACATGATAGGAAACCTTAAATTTTAGAGAAGATTAATTGTTTAGTCTGAAGCAAAAACTAATATTATAGGTATGTGGTCATTGGAAATCCAATGTACCAATCTGCCTCAGAATAAATGTGAAAGTGTGGGCTAATACAAGATCAATAACACTCGAGAAAAAGGGACAGACATAAAGGACATTTCAGAGGATGACTATGGTGTGATTATTTGTTTTTCATAATGAGTAGCGGGTGAAACATGAATGAAAATGTCTGCCTTTTTATATAATAAAGAAGATTAGCATTTGTGAAGTATCATGTAGTGAAAAAATATCCTATACAGAATATGTTTTTTAAGAATCACAATTACTGCTCAGGCTAAGGACAAATGATGAAACTGGTAATAATAACAGGAAAGGTCCTCATGTTAAGTATAAATGTTAAAAGAATAATGTTTACCCTTTTCTGATTTCCTCCCATTGCATTATATTCATGATGTCAAAAACATTATATTGCAATAGTTGTGGCTGATTGATGGATGCAAATATAGTGATTCCTCACTTCTTGCACAAAAATTCTAGGAAGGCAAAGCTAATTTAAATATGTCACAAGAAATTGTAAGCTTATGCCACATACCTTTACTTAAAAACCAGGTCTCAGTCATGTTATTTACTCGCTCCTCACTGCTAGTTTTATGGATCAATATTCCTGAAAACTATAAAAATGGGACTTGTTTTTCTTGGGCTTACTGCAATGAAACTTACCTTACTAAAAGTGGATAAGTTGCTTATTTATTGCTTCTGATCCCAATTGCTTTAGGACAGTAAAGAAAATTATCACCCTCGGCGCACAAGGACGACAAGAACCCTGGTTCGGATGCATCTTCTCTCTCTTCTCTCTCTTTATTTCCGCAAGTCTACACACTTATATACGCTTACATGACCAATCAGCGAGCAGGGTACAGGAGGGAGCGAATCAGGCCGTGCACCTAAACGAACAACTTCGCTAGCAACCAATGCTGTTTACTTCCTCTTTGGGCGTTCCGCTTAGTCTCACGAGGCAATCCTAACCTGGCAACTAGCCAGGCGCCATCTTTTAATGGCGGAGGCCGCCCTGGCCAGGGTCCTGCCTCCGACATCTCCCCCTTTTTTCTTTTATGGCAGGGATTGTGCCCGTCTTAGGTTGTCAGTGGCGGGGAATATCCTTACCCGTCATCAGACGGCAGATATCAATGATCTGTGTCCTGTCTTAGGTTGGTATATTTCCCCCACCAATCTTACCCATCATTGACTACCGATCCAGCATACTTAGCCACGCTTGGAGGGATGTTCCAGCCTCGATGGCTAACAAGGCCTGCACCATGGCTTGCTCTTGCCTATGTTGCTGTCGCCTCCAAATTTGCAGTTTCCTTACTAGCAGAATCAGGCCCACTACGAGGATTATCATCAGACCAATTATGCTAGCCCATTGTTTCGTAAAGGTTAACACATCTTGCAATGTTTTGATTATCTCTGGGAGGGTTGCAAGCTCACCTCTGGTGTTATTTATCCTTGTTATGCCTAGTAGCAGGTGCTGAGTATAGTTTTGGAATTCTGCGGACTAATCCCCCGCAAGTATTGGGAGAGCTGTCGGGAGACATTCTGTAAGTCACTCATATTAGTATAGGCTATGGGAGTTACACAAATTGCCGGGGAGGGTACTATACATCCCAGTCCCAATAGGGCCCCCCATATGTCCACTTGTTCTTGAACCAAATCCACTCTCTGGTTGACTATCAGGATTCCTGCTTGCAGATGTGCATTGATCTGAGTCTGTGTTTGAAGGGCAGCCGCCGTTCCTTCTGCAAGGGTGTTCATAGCTTCCGCAGTGGGTATAGTTGCAGCAAGCGAGACTGCTGCTGCCATGGCAGCTGCTGTAGATATAGCCAATGCTGTCACAACGGCGGCTGTGATACCAAAATCTCTCTTCTTTCTGGATAGCACCACCGGTAACTTGTCCTCTGGAATGGAAACTGGGTAGGGTTACGCATAATCACAGCCAGCTTGAAGGCCGTGACATTCCAGCACTGGGAAAGATAGCAATTCTTAGTGCAATTCAACGTATCATTCAGCTCGCTAGCATTTGTTACGAGGAAAAGGAATGGTGGCGAGACCCATATGGGAGTGGGCTGATAAGTAATATTATTGGGACAAGACACATTAACTGTTGTCTCAAAGGTACTAGAGTCATTTTGTTTATAAGAACAGTTGAGGAATTTGCCACCATTTAACATGGACACTGCTGAGATATCAGTACATGCTCCTAGCAAGTTACAGACCTGCCATGCATCAAAGGGAGAGGAGGGAATATGAGAGAAGAGTTAGTCACTGGTAAAGGATATAGCCATGCTTTAACCACTGCTCACAGCTCTCTGGCTTGAGTCTGCCACAGGAGGTGTAGCATCCCCAGAGTTATCATCAGCATCTTCAGCATCATGACTGGTGTTTGGAGGCAAGGCTGCACACACCAGCCGCTCTGGGATCCAAATTGGAGCCTCCTTTTCCTGTGGAAAAACACATACAGACCCCCTACTCCATACTAACACTGGATCTGGTCCATTCCACTTTCCTGTGAGGATGTCCTTCCAAAGTACTAAAGGCTTAGGGGAAGCAGCAGCATCACTTGCATGTCTGTCTGCAGCTGATTTACCCGTTTTGTCCAACGTTAAAAAATTCAAAATAAAGAGAATGGTGTTGAGCTTATCTTTAGGGGACCTGAAGGTGTCCCCTATTCCCCCCTTTTGTTTATAAAGCGCATTTTTTATTGTGAGATGCGCGCGCTCCACAACACCCTGTCCTTGTGGGTTATAGGGTATTCCATGTATCAAGTGAATGTCAAGTTGTTGTAGGAAGGCTTTAAAGGGTTGTGAGGTGTAGCCTGGACCATTATCTGTCTTTAATTGGCGTGGCTTTCCCCATGCCGCGAAAGCCTGTAGGCAATGGGCGATAACATCTCTGGATTTTTCCCCCGTATGTACTGAGGCGAAAATTATTCCAGAGCAGGTATCTACAGAGACATAAACATATCCTAACTTTCCAAATTCTGAAACATGTGTGACATCCATTTGCCATATATGATTAGGTAACAAACCCTTAGGATTAACCCCCAAGGACGGTGCAGGTAGTAAGATTACACAATTTCTGCAGGAGACTACTATGTCCCGTGCCTGTGCTTTTGTTATGTTAAATTTGAGGCGAAGAGTTAAAGCATCCTGTTTCTTCAAATCCTCCCCTAAGTGGTCCCATTGAGGTAAGTTTAGCAAGCCTTCATCTAGGAACCATGGAGCCGCCTTTTCCACTGTATTCAAAAAGGCCCGAGCAGTTTTTGCTTTTAGTGGAGTTCCATTGGCTTTCAGCAGGTCCTCTAAAGACCCTTCCAACCGCACTTTAGATACTTCAGATCCCATTATGAACACACAGACAACAGACGCGGAAGTTAAAGACTCGCCGCTAAATTCCGGCTCTAAGGCCGCCCCGCTTCTTATTGCGGACTTGTACAAGTTAATCCCGGCTCTAAGGCCGCCCCGCTTCTTATTGTGGACTTGTACAAGATTCCCACCACTTTGATCGTGGTCCCTTCCCCGCTTACCTGCGGTTTCGATAAGAAAATCCCAGCTCTATGGCCGCCCCGCTTCTTGTTGCAGTCTTGTACAAGTTTCCCACCACCTTTGTCGTGGTTTTACCCCGCTTACCTGCGGACTTCTCCCTTGCAAGATTTTTCTATTTTTACTCCCTGCTTTATCGCGGAATTTCCACTTTTGAACGTGGCTAATGTCCCAGCTTACCTGCGAACCTTTACTCCCTGCTTTCCTGCGGATTACCTTGCAAGATTCCTTTATTTAGTTCCCGGGTGCCGGCGCCATTTATCACCCTCGGCGCACAAGGACGACAAGAACCCTGGTTCGGATGCATCTTCTCTCTCTTCTCTCTCTTTATTTCCGCAAGTCTACACACTTATATACGCTTACATGACCAATCAGCGAGCAGGGTACAGGAGGGAGCGAATCAGGCTGTGCACCTAAACGAACAACTTCGCTAGCAACCAATGCTGTTTACTTCCTCTTTGGGCGTTCCGCTTAGTCCCACGAGGCAATCCTAACCTGGCAACTAGCCAGGCGCCATCTTTTAATGGCGGAGGCCGCCCTGGCCAGGGGCCTGCCTCCGACAGAAAATGTTGATAAAAACAAGAAGCACAGTTTTGTCCTTGTCAGTTGCTTAGGAGTACAAAGTTATTTTTGCTATTTAAAGACTTCATTCCTTCAGCTCCTGTAGGAGAGATTTTTATTAAAAATTAATCTCTCCATTCATCTTTCAATATCGTACTATTGTTTTTATTTATCTGATTTGTTTTCAATTATTACTGATCTACTAGATTTTTGAGAATAAGAATTCAGTTAAGTTAAGTTATAACAAGAAGAAATTATTATACTAGGCATTGCTAGAAGCAGGAGTACATTGATAAATTAGGTGCAATGTAAAGCTAAACAAATGCTATTAAAAGTAATTCATGGTGATGGTGGAAAATTCACATTCTGCAGTCTTCATAATATGAGTGATATTTTGATAGTGTCCACCATGCCCATGGTCTTTTAAGTCAGTCTAGTCTGTTCTTGGAAATAATGGTGCTTAAGGGTAAGCTACACACATTGGTCTAACTTCAGAGTGATCAAACAAAACTGACTGACTTTCTTTACTTCTTTCTTTTTTCTCCCTCGATTGCTTGCTTGCTTGCTTGCTTTCCCTCTTTCTTTTTTTGAATGTTTAGTTTACTGCATGCTGGCCTATAGTATGCATGCATTCTCTATCTTTAATCTGATTCTGATCATTGTCTGTTAACCACAAACATGTCTCACCAGCATGGTCCCTTTGCCTTCACATTTTTCCAGTTGATGAGGATTGAAACAGAAAAATGGAACAGTAGGAAAATTAAGCATCTAGCATAGCATGGTATTTTACAAGATAGTAATAGGATGTAAAAGAATGTTTCCTAAAAAAAGAACTTGATGTTAACTTCTAAAAAAAAAAAGGTAAAGTAATACAATTCAGAAACAAAATATTTGTCATTACTTTATTACATAAAGAAACATGTGTTGAAATCCCTTTATGGGAATATAGAGGATAAGAAATAAAAATCAAGAATGCTCAAAGCATGAGACAATAAGATATTCCATTAGAATTCATTCCAACTGCAAAAATAGTTCATCCTCTTGATTTTCAAATGATGTGTGTGTGTGTGTGTGTGTGATATCTCTATATATTAGATATACATGTGATACATATTTGATATCCAAATGATATTAAATGGTTTATTTGTTTGCTCAACTCTACCATACTAATAGAAAACACTCTGAACTCAATTTCCTATCTGTTTAGGTTAAGGAGGTATTAAAAATATTTCTTCAACCTAAAGAATTTAAAGAAGAATTTTAAAAATGGTATTTTTTTCACAGTGTGAAATAAATATAAACAACCCTGTCATCTTTTATGTAATGAAGTTTGCTTCTGTGTTTTTTGACATTCACAAATGACTAGATATAGAGATTTTAGGAATATACTGTCACTTCCTGTTTTGCAGACACATTTAATATTTTGGACAGCATGCATATTACAGCACCCGAAAACATTTTTATTTTGTATTCCTTAGCAAGGAAGGTCAATTTGCATTCTTCCAGTCATTCTCTATAATTCTGAAACCATACTCAGAAGCGTTTGAGTGCTGCTAGATCCAGGACACCTGGTTAGCAGGACACCTGGTTAGGCACTACCAGTAGCTCCAGGTAAGCCAGTAACCTACTTAACACTCAACATACAGAGGCTGTAAAAATTTTTCTCTAAATCACTATTCTTTACTCACAGATTTCCACTCGAATCCTAATTTACAGAAGGGAGGAAAATGTTCCTTTATAGGTCTGGCAAAGAAAAATGGAATTTATCTCATTGGGATAACCCAAATAAAATTAAACCCCTTCTTGGGTTGAATGCAGATTTTACTTCTGTATACATTTGGATTCATGGGAGCCAGTAAATACCCCAATGCCACAGAGAATTTAATTATCATAATCTGCCAGTAAGGAAACATAAATTTGAAAACACGAAGTATTTTCCCCAAGGTTTCACAATTTATGATTATTATAGCTAGAATTAAGATGCATTCAACACATACCATTTTTAAGTAAATATTTCCCCTAATCTTCAGTTGAAAGATAATGTCTATTCATTGGATCAACAAAGATTTATCTAACACTGACTAAATCTGTTATGATAGATCATAGATTTTCAAATATTATTAAGAAACAGCAGGTGTCTCATAGTCTGACAGGCAGATATGAAGATGATTATTTATTAATAAATATGTGATAGATGAAATGAATAACAAGTAACCATGGCATATGGAAGCAGAGAAGTGGGACATACTTGGTGAGGAGATGGCTGAACTCAATCACATGTAAAAATAAGAGAGATCTTTCTACAGAAATAAATGTAAATGTCCACATTTGAACATTTGGACACATACTGGACCTGACAAATTAATATTTCCATATGTTTGATATACTTGAAAAAATATAATTTGGCTTTGCATTCAAAATGTAAAAATCCAAATTACTCACATAATTTATGCAGAAGTAAATAATACAAATGTCAAAAGAAAATGACATGAAACCATTTCTCCAATCCATTTCTCCAAATGTTATTTATAATAGCATTTATTAACAGTGTGCATTCATTTTAAAAGTATGTTTTTTTATTGTCTACTTTTTCTTTTTTTTTTTTTAAGATTTTATTTATTTATTTGACAGAGAGAAATCACAAGTAGACAGAGAGGCAGGCAGAGAGAGAGAGAGGGAAGCAGGTTCCCTGCTGAGCAGAGAGCCTGATGTGGGACTCGATCCCAGGACCTAGAGATCATGACCTGATGAGCTGAAGGCAGCAGCTTAACCCACTGAGCCACCCAGGTGCCCCTACTTTTTCTTATTTGTAGCAAGAGAGAGCATGTGGAGGGGTGGGGGAAGGAAGGGCAGAAAGAGAATCTTTTTTTTTTTTTTTTAAATTTTTACTTATTTATTTGACACAGAGAGAGAGAGATCACAAGTAGGCAGAGAGGCAGGTAGAGAGAGGGGGGGAAGCAAGCTCCCTGCTGAGCAGAGAGCCGGATGGAGCTCGATCCCAGGACCTTAAGACCATGACCTGAGCTAAAGGCAGAGGCTTAACCCATTGAGCCACGCAGGAGCCCCGGAAAGAGAATCTTAAGCAGGCTCCATGCTCAGTGCAGAGCTCGACGTGAGGCTTGTTCTCATGACCTTGAGATCTTTACCTCAGCTGAAATCCATTTGGTCACTTAACTGACTGAGCCCACCAGGTGCCCCTCCTGTTTTTCTCTTTTTATGAAAACTAGCTGGTGCTAACTTTAATAGGATAAGCCTTTATTCTAGCATTTTGAATGCATTAAATGAGTTGTTGTCACTTTTTAGGCTCACCCAAATATCCATAGGTACTAGGAAAAGAGAATGATTGGTAAGGATCAAAAAAGTAGTTAAATAGACTAGAACCTCTACAGAACATTCAAGCATCAGTAGTTTTCATTCAAAACTTATATCCATATAATGTAGAGGTGATGGGAATTATTAAAACTCTATAGCAATAAAATGTCTTTTATAAGTTAAAATATAACAATTTTATAAACATTAAGTATATTCTTTTGATATCTAGAGAGAAAGATATATTATTATACTGGGAGTTGTAGGGACTTAAAGACAAGTTTTGCAAATGCACAAATGGAGTGTTCAGAGATTAATGATAGTAATAAGTCTTCTTCTTAAAAAAGAAGGAAAGCATCCCAGATGAGAGAAACTAAATCTGTACACTCAAATTATACAGTTTTCTTGGGCAGAATTTCTTGGCAGAATTTCCTGACAGGGTGCGGCCAATATAATCAGAAAAAGAAAAAAATATCTCAAATATTTGTGGAGAAGGAAGGGACAAAGTTAAAGAAGAGAAATAAAGAAGAGAAAGAAAAGAGGAGAAATAAAATAGAAAAAGCTGCTGGGCAACAACTATAATTTATGTTGCACAGGCTGAGGTGAAGCTTTACCACATTTGATTTATATTGATGGAGGGATTGTTTCCACATGACTATTACTCTCTAGGTTAAGAGTCAAGGAAATAAAAATTATTATTAATTATTTACACTTTTTGAAAATTGGCTCTTATTGTACAGTGAAGAATGAAAAAAAAATTGGAAATGGGAATAAGAATATCTCAGTCATGTTAATTCTGTGACCCTCTAAAAACTTCAATACATGTAACTCTGAAAGACAGTCAACTTCCTATTTCACGTACTTAATCTTTAAAGTGATATTCTGAAAGCAGCTTTCTAAAGTATAAATAGGAGAACACCTGAGAACAGAGAGAACAGTATCATCGACTATGTTAACTCTACAAACACATTACTGCTATTACCTGCTGAGATTCTATTTAAATTTTCTTTCTAAAATTTGAAAATAAGTTGTGAACTTTCCCTCACTATGAAGTATGAAAATAAAGAGATTTCTATTGATATTCAAGATATCTATCAAAATATTTTACTGTATATTAAAATGCTATAGAATTACTACCTAAGAATTATTTGACATTTTATACAATGAAATACATTTGTAGCAAAGTAACTATAACAAAATTTTACTTATGAAGAAGCATAAGTATATATTTTACAAATATTTAATTAATTTATTTATTTACTTATTTTATTTATTTTAGAGAGAGAAAGAGCATGATCAGGGGAAGGGTCAGGGAATGAGGGAGAGAAAAAATCTCAAGTAGACTAGTTGCTGAGTGTGGAGCCCAATGTAGCCCTCAATCTCATGAGCCCGAGATCATAACCTGAACTGAGATCAAGGCTCAGACACTTAACTGACGAAGTCACCTAGGCATCCCGAGCATAATTATATTTTTGATAAGTTATATCTGGTTATTCTAATCATCAATGATAAACTATTCCTAAGAATATACTTTTCCTCATGAATTTTTGAATTGTAATTGGTCATCTGAACCTGATTTTTTTTTATTTAAAAATTTTCTGGTAATCTACTTTTAAAAAAATCTAGAAATATATTTCACTAATCAAAAACTTGTTTGAACTGCTGAATACTTAAATATTTTAATTTATTCCCCTAATTCAATATATTCAAATATATCTGTTTACTTTTGCACTAAATATATTTCTACTTACATCTCTGTGTCATTAGAACTTTAAGATTTTATTACTTTTGGCTCCCTTTTAATAAGCCACATCATCTTTCATTTTAGTTATATCCTTCTAATTGCCTGATATAAAAATAAAAGTGTAGAAAGTGTGGTTGAAAGAAAAATAATTTTAAATTTGAGTATAATATGCTTGCCAACTTCCTATAAGTTAGGGAAATTAATAACATATGCTTAAAGGGGTGCCTGGGTGGCTCAGTGGGTTAAAGCCTCTTCCTTCGGCTCAGGTCATGATCCCAGGGACCTGGGATCAAACCCCATGTTGGGCTCTCTGCTCAGCGGGGAGCCTGCTTCCACCCCCACCCCCTGCCTCTCTGCCTACTTGATCTCTGTTTGTCAAATAAATAAATAAAATCTTTTAAAAAATAATATATGCTTATGAACCAAACATTTAAGCCCTGGTATCACCAAATTCCTTCAGGCCTTTCCTATTACCAAATTTAAGAGACTATTAAACTATATTCCTTTAAGGTTCACAGAGAGATCTCAAGTGTGTCTGTTCTTCTCTTAACTGTCACCACATCTAGAGGGAAGGAGGGTGGTAATGCTCATAATAAAGTTGAATCTGGAAATCATGATCAACATATGATGACCTTTCTTCTAGTTAAACTATCTCAGACACTTGATTCAGTTTTGACAACTCATTCTCCTTAAGTCCGCAATTAGAAGCCCAGCCTTGATAAAGGAAATTATATTTCATATTTCCACAATGAGCCATAATTATTAGGAGTTATTAGAGTTTGTGCATGTAGCAAGCTTAAATATATAAGTAGTATTAAATATATAAATATCTTTGAATTTATAGATAGAGTTAGAAATCAAAATGGGTTAAGGGCTTGAAGAATTTATCTTTTAAGTCTTTAAGCCCAGGGAATTCTGTATAAATGCTTAGTCTTAATGAGGTCAGATGGAAGAGCAACTATGGACAATTCTACCGCCATTTCTGATTCAGTTTTCCTCTTCACAGCATGAATGAGTTAACCCTTACAGTAAGTTGACCAAAATAAAATATGTCCTATTAATACGTATAGTTAACAGCAATTTGGCAAGAAGCAATGGGTTAAGGCAGGCTCTATCTAATAAATTATAATAGAATATTTAAAGAAGAGATATAACAAGCATGAAAAGAAATGACAGAAGTATTAGAAATAAAATGTCACTTTCCCATTTCAAAACAGATTTTTTCGAGTGAAAAAAATGCTTTTAATGTACCATGACTTGTTTTCATGGCCACTGCATTATTATAAGGAAAGAACTAAAATTTTGGCTTTTTAATCAGACTTAGTGGGTTTTGGTAATATGAGCTACCTGAGTACTACCATAGTTAGGAATTAATTGTCAGATCCATGGATAGTAGTGGCTTCATTTAAATAATATTTTAAGAGATTTTGTTTATTTATTTGACAGAGAGAGAGAGAGAGAGAAGCAGAGAGAGAGAGAAGCAGAGAGAGAAGCAGATTCCCCACGGAGCAAGGAACCCAATGCAGGGACTTCATGCCAGGACCCCAGGATCATGACCTGAGCCAAAGGCGGATGCTCAACTGACTGAGACACCCAGGTGCCCCATTTTAATATTCAAACACAAACACAAAAACAAAACAAGACCAAAAAACACAGTGTTCACTGAAACAATTTGGCAAAGCTTCTTCAAGTAAAAGCAATCCTGTCTCACAATTCCTTCAAATCTTTAATGCCTGCAACTTTTAGGCAGTATTTCAAAAGTAGCTCTGAAGCCTACTACAATTAATAAAAGCCAAAAAAACTACTTTTTAAATGTTTCATTTTTGCAAGAGATTATCACATACTCATACCTTATAGGAGAGTTGAAAGGGAAATATTGGTAGAGGTTGGGCTTCAGTCAACAGATGTAAGGTTATATGAGCTTTTTTAAAGAAAGTTTTCAAGAATCACTGGAGACACTTAGTTTCAGTAAAATAGTGGTGGGAATTGAAGTCCTTGAGTCAGGAAAAAAAGGAGCATGCTCTATGTTCCTCCTTGACTCATTCAATCTTAGCTGTTAATGACTAGTTGCTTTTCTCCTCATTTGTTTGAACAAGTTGTTATTGGAAACAATATATGATTTCTAAGCTGGATGTCATTTTATGTAGATATGCAGTACAGCCCAAGTTAATTTCAAAATTCTACTTCTTTGCTACTCTACCATGCCATTCATGAAGATTTTTACTGAGAGACAGAAGTGCTTGGATGCCTGTGAAAGACAAATCTGCTAATACCTTAATTAAAATAATTATCATTAAAGACTAATGATCAAAGGAGAACAATTTCAGGTAAGCCTTAGGAATTTCCTGCAACTCATTTCCACATACAAAGAGTTACACAATTTTACTGCTTCACCCAATAACCTTATGCCAGAGAGTGGCTGTTGCTTACATACCTTCCTTCATACTAACCAGGATTCATCATCTTTTCCTACAAACTACTTTTTAATTGTTCTTTATTTCCTAGCAAATAAGAGTACATTTCCAGGTTTAGATTTTTTTTGGACTCAAAGTTCTTGTTTTAACTCAGCTTTAGCTCTCCTAGTGATAAAGCACAGAGGTTGTTTTTTTAACTGTTCTGCCCCCAATGTTACTTCCCTTGCCTCATCCAATTTTTTAATTTCTCTTTTTTAAGTACCAGCATTTTACAATCAACTTTATCAACATTGGTTGGTTTAAAATCCTAGCTCTTAAATGTCAGGGCTTGTAAAACTTGCTTGGAAAAGACCGAGCTCAATAAAACTATATCAGTGTTTAATAAATCCTACATGACAATGATAAAAATTCAAAGGGCAATGATCTTCCTCCCCCACAATAACATCAGCGTTTGCTAGCAGGCAAGCAGAACATACAGAACCTTATCATTAATGTTCATTTATATGTGGTCCTTGTTTGTTCTGGCATAATATTATTACAGGTTAAGAAATTGTCCTTTCAATTTTAGTAGGAACAGTGGAATGGACTTACTGATGTCTAATAACTATTCAGCTCTGCTGCAAAGGATTTTTGATTTACCTGTGATTGCAGGCTTGTAGGCTAGATGCTCAGCAGCAGAGGAGCTGTTTGCTAACAATGATCACTGTCAGCACTTGTTAACAAGGGGAAGGATAGAGAATAATATACAAAAAGATAGTAAGTGTGGTTGTCAAAACAGCTGTCATGTATGAAGCAACTTCAACGAGAAAAGTGTTTTATAGTGATTCAATACATAGCACAACCTGATTTTATTCATTCATTACTTTGAAATTTTTCTCGGGGGGTCAGAGAACAGAAAATAAATTCTTCAAATAGCTTTGCAAATTGGGAAACTACAATGCATTCTTAAAATCAGGTGAAAAAAACAAAACAAAACAAAACAAACCAGAAAACTTATTTCATTATTTTTACTTGAAGTATTTTGTCATGTTAACTAGTAGTAATATGGTTTGAAAATAATATTAGCCCAGGGGCATTTTGTAATAGAAATGGAAATAGCATTAGAATCCTTGGAATTCTATTTTGCTGACCACTGCCTCCGACTTAACTTTTTTTTTTTTTTTTTCCTTTTCAATTTCTTTGATTTTGTTCTTTGGCTACATTTAATCCCTAGCAATATAATAAATCACTTAAAGAAAATAAAAACAATCAAACGCAAGTACGGGCCTTCAACTATCTTAACATTTATTAAAGGACAAAAATATTAACTGCCCATTATTCTTGATTTCCTCCTTATTATCATCTTTTCCTACTTTCTGATGTGTCCTTTGCCTCTGTTATTGCCTATTCTTCCTCTTCCCCATCCCTAAATGTAGTTGTGTCCTAAAGTCCTGGTTTTGAGGCTTTTTTTTTTCCCTTTCCTCTTCCTTCCATTAGTAATTCAAGCAGATTCCTGGTTCGGCTGGATGTCCTAAGCTGATGATATTGGCATGCCTCATTTCCCACCCCAACAGGGATATAAAATCACATATTTCCAGTAAGCGTAGGCTGACCTTGTCAGGGCATCTGATCAAGTTCTGGGTGTGTCTTCTGAAGTAAAGAGTAATTCATCTTTAAGTTTTCCTTCTCAGGGATATGTAGGTAGTCCAAAACCATTTCAACCTCCCAGAGCAAATATCAATAATAGGAGACATAATTTTTCAAATTATTATACCTGAAAATGAGTAATATATATATATACTTTTAATCTTTAGAAGTGATTTCTGGGGCTACCTTGGTGGCTTAGTCAGTTAAGCATCTGCCTTCACCTCAGGTCATGATCTCAAGGTCCTGGGATTGAGCCCCACATCCTGCTCCCTGCTTAGCAAATAGTCTGCTTCTCCCTCTCCCTCTGCCCTCCCCCTACCCGTGTTCTCTCTCTCTCTATCAAATACATAAATAAAATCTTTTTTAAAAAGTGATTTGTGTTGGTTTGTCTTTTTTTTTTTTTCTCCTGGTCTTCTAAAAATTCATCTTTTAAGTCAAATAACTTTCTAAGAATTTATTTCAGTGTTGACACAATGGGTCAAATTGTCCTAGCTACTTTGATCTGTGTACTGATCCCCATTTTTCTTGTTTCTCATTGTAGTATACTTTCCTTAATTCTTCCTTAAATTTAAGTTCTCTATCATTGCTGTGTTTGTCTCCTTTCTCCTGGGCTGTATATTTTTGGAAATTTTTTTTAATATCTCCTGTAATTAACATTTAATTAGACATCTTTTTGTCTATCATAATAAACTTTTTGTCTATCATAATAAACATAATAAACAGCAATAAACCTAAAATTTTCAGTAGCTAAAAAAGTATCTATTCTTTATTGTGTTCTAGCACCTCTGATTTCTTTCTCTAATGGTTTACCACAAACTTTCCTAAATATTTTAATTTCTTATTTAAGCTTTTTAAAATATTTTTGTTGGCAACTTTCCAATAAGTATTGTTTTGTAATCACGTTTTTATAATTTATTCTAAACAAAATTGTATATTCAAGAAAACTAGCCTGAAATTGACAATAATGACAGGATTTCTAGCATTGTAACTTAAATTATTTCCATTCCCAGACTTTATGATAGCCTTGAAAGCTAGCAACCTCACAATCACAGTGGCTGCAAACAGAAAGCTTGCAGTCATTAGAGGGGAACAGACCTATTGTGGAGCTTTTTAAAATGTCCCATTCTGGGGACTCGGGTGGCTTAGCCTGTTAAGCATCTGATTCTAGGTTCAGGTCATGATCTCACGGGTCACGATATCCAGCTTGCCATTGGATTCCTCACTCAGCATAAAGTCTGGTTGAGATTCTCTCCACTTTTCCCTTGCCCTTCTCCCAGCCTCAATATATATATATATATATACACACATATATATATATATGTGTATATATATATACACATACACACACACACACACTTAAGTCTCATCCTGATAAAATTGATGCTATTTGACCTGTCTAGGTCAAAAGCTCCATTTTGGAGGACAATGTCTCATTTTTATCTCACTCAAAGTTCTCTCCTTGGAAAAAGCTCATTCTTCAGTGTATTTGTCAAAAACAATTAGAAGCAATTATTGAACACTGAGACTACCTGAGGGTACAATATGAATATAGATAACCAAGATTCAAACCCAAAATTTAAAAGGAAGTTTTGTTGAAGGAGATGTTGATAGAGGACTTTGAAAAGTTCTGACATATTCCTAGGATGTAGAAGACTGCTGCATGCCCAAAAAAAGACCTGATAAGGCATCAGCTACTCAACTCTTACTAACATTGAAGCCCTATACAAGCAGGAAGTAAAGTTCTGATATATGTGTAAACTGGTTGATATATATCAAATATATATATATATATATATATATATATATATATATATATACCTTCAAACAGTCTGTGGCTGACCAATTAAAGATAATCCCCAATAACCCAGGTTTAACAGAAAGAAAGAGTGCCAGTGAGCGGAGAATTCAGCAGCAAAGAAGAAAAACAACAACAATAATAAATAGCACAAGATCTGTGCACAAAGTTGTTCTAACATATTACAGTTTTTTCTGTATGTCACTCAATATAAAACATGTCTTCTTTACATACACACACAATCTTATTCAGAAGATGGCATTTGATTCTGTAGACTATGCATTTAGGAAATTTCAACACTAATTGAAATTTTAAAATTAAAAATAGAGACACTTGGAAGACATGTTTTCCATTAGGAAACTAGTAAATCATAAGGTTATAATGCAATAAATGAGAAATCTTGTTTTCTGCGAAGAAGAAAGAGCTGTAAAATGATCTACTGTGTGTTCATAATCTAACATATAGGAGGAAAAAGATGCTAAAAATTAAACTTTAGAGTTTTAAACTTTAGAGCTGCATGTAAATAGGGGTTGCAAAATTCCATGTTTTCATTGACTACACCTTATATTAAAATAAAATATCTTTCATAACCTAGTGTCATAAGACATCTGTTTAACTGTTGAATTCAATGGTTAAAATATATATATATTTTTTAACACCATCAGTAGACTAAAAATGAATAAATTTATTTTGGCTTTAAACATGTTTGAAGTCTTAAATCCTGTTCTCTACACAATTGGTTCCACTATTACTTTTATTTTCCCCTTAGAAGAACATTCCATGAAATATGCCATTTGGTTGGTTATGGCATAGAGATATGAACCAATTTATGAAGTGCAGAAGCAGAGATCCATTTATGGAGCACAAAATGGTGTCACTATTTATTCTATTGTATAAATATATCATAGCATATACTATTTTAGAATTGGAGATGGCTCCAAGGTACTTTTTCCCTACTTTACTGATCTAGAGTTCCTTTATAATAATTTCAAAACATCTACCTCTCCCCACAATCAAAAACATCTAAAGACAAGTATGACAGGATTAAACCTTCTGGTCATGTCGCTTTTTGTCTAAAAAAAAGTGCATCCATACTACATTTCACATTAAGAAAAAACAATCTACTAGTATTCAAGGCATTCTATATTATGCATTTTATTTTTTAGCTCTTTATTTCTGGATGTTTTAAACTCACTCTATAATCTCAAGCACCAAACCTTGTTCTACGTGGATCAATGTCTTTAAATCTTAGCTATTTTTCTCCCAGGGCTGGTATTCACAATGTTATGTTTGATTTTTTAAAATTTCTTTTCAGCGTAACAGTATTCATTGTTTTTGCACCACACCCAGTGCTCCATGCAATACGTGCCCTCCTTAATACCCACCACCTGGTATTTTTCACATCACAGTTTACATACATGTTTTCACATGAAGTTATTCTCAGGATCCTCAGACAGATACAATCTCCTTTGGAACTCACATAATACTTTGCTTCTTTCTTACATACTATAATAATTGTAAGAGAGATTAGATTGCTTTGAGAGCAAAGTTGGATCTTTATTACTTTAAAAAATAATTTGCAAAAAACTGTAAAATAGATATTCCATAAATATTTATTGATTAAATCGAATTGCATCCAACTGTGAACAAGAGAAACTATTTAATGATAGTAACTATTGAACTAATTCCACATGTCAATATTACACTGTATTCAGAGGATGTGCTGTGACTCTTACAATTTTTCCTACTATTTTGTAAAAACTCCTTATATTTTCTTCCAGGGTTTGTCAACTTCATTTATATTTTACAGTGTCCAACCCCATGATTTAGATATTAATAGCCTTGTCTTTGCACAGGGACTGTACAGCAGGCATTTTACTTGAGCCTAAATTAAGTTTTATCACTGATAATCAAAACGCTGAGAATGTCTGGAGAGTTAGTGACAACAGTTTATTGGAATCCTAATTATAAAAGAGTAAAATCTTCCGAGAATTAGCTAATCTTAGGATAAACGTGAGTTAGATGAGTAAACTTGGTATAGGGACCCTGGGTCAGAAAACAGAGGAGGGAAGCATATTAGAATGTATCAGTGTGTCTGTTAATAGGTATTATCTTAAAGATCAGTGCTGATGGACTTGTGTGTCAGTGCTGGGATGAGAAGTAGGAGTCAGTACAAAATCAGAAATAACTATGAAATATTCAACATTCATTCAGCATGAATAGTGTAATATTCAACCTATGAAATAGAAGATTGATTTGAGAACAGTGGAATATAAACAACATAGATTTATTTCTCACATTTCTGGAGACTGGGAAGTCCAAGTGCAAGTTTCCAACAGATTGCTTATCTGATGAGAGCCCACTTCCTGGTTCAAACATGCCCTCTTTTTACTGTATCCTCACATGGAAAAAGGCAAGAAGAGTTCTCTGGGATCTTTCCCTCAAGAACAGTAATTCCATTCATAAGGGTTTCACCTTCAGAACCCAATAAGGCCCAAAGGCCCCCACCTCCAAATACCATCAAACTGGAGATTAAGTATCACCATATGAATCTGAGGGAAGACAAATATTCAGTTTATAACAGAGCTTCAATGCAGTGAATCCAATTGGTTCAAACATGTTATGGATCAGCAGTGATCTCCAAAACTGTAGTATCCCAGGCTGTAGAATCCAGTGTATGTAGTTGTAAAAGGTGCAAGGATTACCTGACACAGCTTCAAAAATATTACCTGCTTTTCCCAAAGTTTCAGTACAAGAATAAAGCAGAGACAGCCATGACAAGATGAAAAGGTCAGCTATTTTGAGAGAAATGAAAGATAAGAAGACATAATTCTACAGATCTTTGATAGCAACTATTAGCACTATACATGGAGGTATCTGAAAATAATGGAGAAAAATATATTAGTAGACCATAAACCCTAAGAGACTTGATGGGGATTTTCTTCTTGTTTGTAACCATAGTCTGGGATTGCCTGGTGGGGAGCTATATTAAATGAACTTTTTTTTTTTTCCTTAATTTATTTACTTGACAGAAAGAGATCACAAGTAGGCAGAGAGGCAGGCAGAGAGAGAGAAGGAAGCAGGCTCCTGGCTGAGCAGAGAGCCTGATGTGGGGCTTGATCCCAGGACCCTGGGATCATGACCTTAGCTGAAGGCAGAGGCATTAATCCACTGAGCCACTCAGGCGCCCCAAATGAACATTTTTATTTTGATATAAAATCAAATATTTATTTGAAGTGGGAATATTATTACCCCAAGTATACATCTTTATTTTGAACAACTACTTGAGTCATGATATAATTATTATAATTCATTAAATTCCACAAACATAAAAAAATCCCTCTCTTTAACTAAAATATTGGCATGTTATTTTAAATATTTTAGATTTGGGATTTTATTAAAATATTCCTTTTGTTCAGGGGTCAACAATATTTTTTTCCAGAAAGGGCCAGGTAGCAAATATTTTAGCCTTTGCCAGCTATATGCTCTTTGTCAGGATTAGTGGAGTCTACTATGATAGCATGAAAGTAACTATGAAGAATATATCAGTTAATGGGCACAGTTATATTTCAGTAAATGTATTTAAAATTTTTTATTATGTTCAGTTAGCCAACACATAGTAAATCATTAGTTTTTGATGTAATGTTCAATACATCTATTTAAAAATAAAAACAAAATAAGGACAATAAATTAGATTTTGCTCACAAATTGTAGTTTATCAACTCTTACTTTAATAGATATTATCTTTTTTTCTCTTGACTCTTTAGGATTATTAGATTTGTTTTAGCACATTAACACATTGACTTCATCAAGAGAATAGAAAAAATATTACAGAATATAGAACTGGTAACTGATTTAGATTAATTGAACTCATAGTATGTTTTGATCTAATAATCTGACTGAAATAAAATTTATAATTTTGTCTTAATTCAGATTTGGGGTTTTTTTTTTTTTTTTTGGTGCCAGCATTGGAAAAATTCAAATATGCTCAACCCCTCTGTAAGGCTCCTTATTGTCCGGCTGTTTCTTAGTCATCCTCTGAACATGTCATGTCTCTAGATTGTTTTAACCCATTCTCCCCCTTTCATGAGGCTATTCCATTCTACACTGAGCCACTGAATCAGGTATTCCTGCAAACTACAGTGGATTCCAGAGCCTTTGAAATATTGAATTCGAATTTAGAAGGGAGGAATTAGAAGTTGGGTTAAGATAGTGAAATAAAAAAGAAGCACTAGTGGGGATAAGAGTAGAGTAGACAATAAGAGAGAGAGAGGAAAAAAAAGAAAGGATTCATGATGATTATCAGGAAAAGGATATATGGCATTTGAGGTTTAGGTCAACACTTGAAAAAATTAGTTTCAGGAGGCTTTTAACTTCCAGAGAGAAGAATCCATAGCATAACTGTCCATCTGAGAGAATTCTAATCCAGATGATATCTGGTTCCTAGAACTAGTTCTTGAAAGATTGGATCTCTCTCTGTTTGAAAAGTTTATTTGCTAAAGGACAGCATGCATTCCTAAGGGGAAATGATACTCTGTAGTATTCCTGTACTCAGAAGGCATGGGCCAAAGACATTTCAGATAGGTATATTGAGGTGGGGGGAGTGGATAGGGAATTTGTAGATTGATATGGTAGAATGGATAGATTTTTGGTTCTCCACTCAGATATCCTTTTCCTGAAGAGTAAGGGACCATCTGAAATCTGACTAAGGGTTATTTGTTTCTTTGAAAATTAATATAACTGGTTGAGGCATAACTATGTCATTTGGTTGCATACTCAGCTAGTCTTTGTCATATTTGACTTCCTAGATATTTGGGTTTCTTAGAGACTGAAGACTTAACAATGAAGATGAAGGTTTCTTCCATTTTTTTTTTAAATGTAATAACAACTGTATTTGTCCTAAATATCTTGAAAGAAAGGACCAACTAATCTCCTTGCAGTTTCTTTCTTCTCCATAAATCTGTTTTGAAATTATTTGTTTAGTACTTTCATTTTCCAAACCCAATATTGGGGCAATAGAAGAAAAGAGCTCAATGATGATATGAATTATTTAATGCCCTTACCATAGCTGGTGATATGAAATAATGGTCTTTCTTTAGCTAGATCATTGAAAATCATCTGAACTCTATATATTATGACCTTATAGACATTTGGCAAGAATCTATGAAACTGTTTTCTCATAAAAAGAGACACATAACATTATTTTTTGCTGAAAAGCAATTTCTAGAATATCCCCTTAATGATATTGATGAAGGTCAACATTTATATTCCCTTTACTTTAATTTTGAAGTAAGAAAACAGTACCTCTGTGCATTTCCTATCAAACTTTCTACAGAATTTTATAATACACTAGGTATGAGAGTGAATTTTTTCCTCACTGATTCGTAATATGAAAGTTCCACATTGCTATGTCATGGTGTTAAAAAAAGGCCTAGTTTTCAACTTGGGGCCAAGATAACAGAAAATGGTCTGTTTGAAACTCATGAAGCAGCATTATTACATTAATAGTTTTTATGCTTTTGTTAAAAGAAATAAAGCAGAAACACTTGGATATGAAGACACTGAGCCACAATGAACTGTCATTGATATAATAAAACCAAATACAGATAAGACTTAATTTAAGACAATATGGCAAATCTTAATGAAGTTAAAGGAAAAATAGATCTGACATTCATATGTATATGTTTATATACATACATATGCAAAAAAGCTTCAACTATATATTATAGATATCAGTTATCAAACCTGTCTAAATTCATTTATACATTAGATAAAATAAAACAAGATAAACATTAATGAGGTATATTTGAATTTGCATAATTTGGACTTTGCCAACCTTTTCAAAATTGTATGTCTCTCTTCACTGAAAATCAAGTTCCAACCAAACTGATCTAATTTTCTTGCACGGTACTGTCAAAGTTCAGCTCCAAAAGACTACCTGCAAGATAATTGTGGTTAAGAAAAAAAAAAATAGGTTTATCAATTTGTTCTAGGGAAGGAGACAATTAAAGGAATTATAGATGTGTCATTAAGAAGGAACAAAGAAGGTCTTTATGTAGGGCTTACACTACATTAGAGATTGGAGAGGGTTCATGGAAGCAATTGTTTATTTTGGGCTGCATGCTGCGAAGAAACAGGGATGACTCAAGAACTGATACTGGACCCCATATTATGACATGAATGAATTGCTGAGCCTTTGTAATACAATGGAAGTTTGTTTCATGCATAGTCATGGAACATAAATCTGTTCTTTAAGCTGACCTATTCATTTAGTGGTTTAATGAGTTTCACAGCTTCTGGGATTGTTGTCATGTAGTTAACCTTGCCACTGGGGGTTTAGAATACCATTTTATGTATTGTGATACTAAAGGAAGCTGTTTTGTTTTATTGTTAATTAGATTATTAGACTAATTTATATTTGCAAATTTTGCATCTTAAATGTGGACACTTGCTGTTTGGAAAAAAAAAAAAATACAGAATACAAGAACCAGGACTCGAGAAAGAAAAAATGAAGCAGGACTAGAGCTGTCATTGAAAAAAAGGAAGTTTTGAAACATGCTAGCCAGAGAGAGAGGTTTTGATTATTTTTGTAGTGGTATATGGCTTCTTCTCTTTTTCCTGTGTGCACATTTGAATCAAAGTGATCTTGTTTTTATTTCCATAGTGAATATAGAGTGTTCTTTTTTGATATTAATGTTATATGGAACTATTTATGTCCATAGAAAAGATGATAACCTGGATCTTAGCTGTCCATTTCCAGGGTCATGTTCCACTTTTTTTTTTTTTTTTTTTTATTAAATTTTTTTTTTTTTAAGATTTTATTTATTTATCAGAGAGAGAGGTGGGGAGAGAGTAAGCACAGGCAGACGGAGTAGCAGGCAGAGGCAGAGGGAGAAGCAGGCTCCCTGCTGAGCAAGGAGCCCGACGTGGGACTCGATCCCAGGATGCTGGGATCATGACCTGAGCCGAAGGCAGCTGCTTAACCAACTGAGCCACCCAGGTGTCCCTCATGTTCCACTTTTTAAATTCTTCTCATACTTATGACTTGATGTATAATTAAATATTTGATGAATCATTGTATACAAGTCAACCTGCATAATATCATATTTAGTAGTGACTAATTTTTGGATAATTAGCAACAATAAAATTTTCAGTTCTAAAATTTTTCCCATCATAAATTATTTTGTATGCAGATTGAATTTAATGATACTAAAACTACTAGTGCTACATGAGAGTTAAATACACACTGTATTTTATTTCATAACTCAATGAGAAATGTTAAAATGAAATTGAAAAAGAAATTTTACAGTGAATGTCTTTTCTCAGATATAGGTTGACATTTTCAACTATGACACACAGTAATGAAGATAAATCTGTATAATAAAATATTTCTAGTCAAGATCAGGGTAAAAATTAGTGTGAAATATAAGACAATTTAGGAAATATCTAGACTGGATTTTAGATCAGGCAGAATCACCATTTCCATAACAATCTAAAGACTCTCACGACCTAGGTCATGCTTCATTCTGTTGTTGTTGCTGTTCTTGTTGTAATAGATTAACATGGAAGAGAACCCTGATTCTGAGGCAATATTATGATTAATTATATGATACTTCTACCAAATTATTTATATTTGCATCATTTATTCACCCCTTATTCTCTGGGTGACATTGAGCAAGTTACATAAATTTTCTTAACTTCATACTCCATATCTATAATGACATTTGTGTCTATCACCTGGCATTGTTCTGAAGGGTTTGTGCATATTAGTCAATGTTTTTATTGTTGCCATTTAGATAAAATTTTTACTCTACCTCTAAATCCCTGCAAATTTTCTATAAACATTTTACCTTACGAACTTGATTTATTCTCTGAGGTAGTGATTTTTGAAATAAGACCTGATAGATGAAGAGAAAATAAGTAGTTGAAACAGATAGTATTGCTATCCAGAGGGGTGCAAAATGTTATAAGATCTGAAAAATCAAGGGCACTGGGACTAGAATTCAAAAAGTGAAAAAGAAAATCACCAAAGTTGAGTCTGGAAGATCAGCTGGCACTTAGAGGTCCTGTTAAGGATGTAGGAGGATGAGGTTGGTTTTTTGAAAGAGAGGTGATGCAATCCAGTTTTTATTTACTTAAACAACAACAACAACAACAACAAAAACTCTGTCAGCAGGTTAGAAGGGGATAAGAGTGAAAGGAAGGAGATTATTGCCCAGAACCTTCCAGGAGTACAATTAAGAGGTGGCAGTAATGAAGATTAAGTGAAAATCTAAAAAAAGTGGATAAATTCAAACAAATTTAGGAAATAAAATTGAAAGTATGTTTTGGATTTTAAAAAAAGCATGGGGAAAATTGTTTTCCAAGAATGAGTTAGGTTTCTGCATGCTGTACTGATGGCTGGTGGTGTCCTTGGCTAGTATTAGCCTCACTAAATGAAAGCAGTTTTGGGGCGCCTGGGTGGCTCAGTGGGTTAAGCCACTGCCTTTGGCTCAGGTCATGATCTCAGGGTCCTGGGACCGAGTCCCGCATGGGGCTCTCTGCTCAGCAGGGAGCCTGCTTCCTCCTCTCTCTCTCTGCCTGCCTCTCCGTCTACTTGGGATCTCTCTCTATCAAATAAATAAATAAAATATTAAAAAAAAAAAAAAAAAGAAAGAAAGACACATGGTCAGTGGGCTTGACCTGCCAAGGCTGGTTTTGAAGAGGAAGGAAAATGGCTATGAGTCAAGAAATATGGCAATCTCTAGAAGCTGGAGATAGTTCTCAGTTCACAGTTAGGAAGAAAATGAGGATGTCAGTCCTATAATTGCATGAGCTGAATTATCTCCAAAACCCAAATGATCAAGGAAACGAAACATCTCCTAAAATGTAGAGAAAGGAGAGCAAGCTGCTGACACCTTCATTTCAGTGCAGGGAGATACATTTCAGAATTTTGACCTTCAGAACAGTACAGTAATAATTTTTTTTTAGCCATTAAATTTTGGTAATTTGTCATAGCAGCAAGAGAAAACTAATACCTGTTATCAAGAAATAAAGAAGGCCAAAATATTTTGGGTTTTTTCTTCCCAAAGTTTTTAGTAATTATTCTCCAAATATGTGATGCATGTGTATTATGGGAAAAAAGGAACATACAAAAAAGTTTGAAAGAGGATAAAAAAATTTCCTTAATTTCAACAGCAAGAGATAATCATAGATAAAATGGTAAGTTAATAATTTCTGTCTCTGTCTCTGCCTCTGTCTCTCTCACACACATACAAAGGCAAAACCACATACACCAAGAGATAAACACAACACAAATATAAGTAATTCTTTCAACATTGTGTCCATTATGAACCAGCCAGTGGATTTGTTTACTTTAAGAAAGAAAAAAAACATCTGAAAAGTTGTTACAAGTATGACAAAGCAAACAGAGGAAACCAACTCCAATATTTACTGTGGGAAGGATGTCTAGGGAAATTGACCTCCTATGTATGAAGACACAGATAGGGAAAACTGCTAAGTAGATGGATCAGAGTATAGAATGCCCTGGGGGAAGGGGGGAAAGGATATGACAACACAGTAGAATGAAAACTAGACACTGTGGAAAATCTAAGCAAAGGAGTTAGAGAGTGGTCAGGGGCCAGCACTGGTAAGAATGCTGAGCTTTATCCTAAGGACCATGGAGAGTCATTGGCTAGTTGTACACTGGGCTGTTCTGGTGTATTTTAAATGTAGAATCCAGTCAGAATGTGGAGAATGTCTTCCAGGAGTCATGAAAAGCTTAGACAAGCTCACCTGCGATGTTTGCAGCTCTTCAGACGAGTTTGGTAACTGAAGAGTCTGGCAGTGGTAGAGACATTTAGTAGTTAGAATCTAGGTATATTGGATAGTTAAGGAAATAATTAAAAGGAAAAGCAAGTAGACAGAAAATAGAGGGATCAGAAAAGTAATGTGTGGAAGGAATACCTGTAAGTAATTGATAATATGGATATTTTAAGGAGTTTTTTTTTTTTGAAATGCTAGCATTATATCTGCAAATATCTCGCTTTTCTTTCTATTAATTTCACCTGGTTTGCAATAACTCCTTTTGACAAACAGATTTAGATCTTCTTATGGTCTCCTCCATAACCCATATATTTTTTTGTATTTTTTTCTTTTATTTATTCTATTCTGGATTTTTTTTTTTTTTAGAATCAAGACATCTGTATATTACCTTTTGTCTATATCCATAATCTTCCTTCTCTTTGTTTTCACTTTTTGTCTTTTACTTTTGCATTCTGAAAGTTCATATAGACTCAACAGATTCAATTTCCAAGGTATTAACATCATAATGTACTGTTCCTCGTTAATTTATAATCTTACAATGTTAATTTCAATGCCATATTTTTTATCCTTTTTATTTACTAGAAATAATGGGCTCTGAATTATTATTAAAATTCTATAACCACTGAATTCTGGTGAAGGTGATTATTTTTCCAAAGTACTCACTTTTTAAATCTTTTAAAAAATATATTTTATTTATTTATTTGTTGGAGAGATTGACACACACAGAGTGCACAAGTAGGGGAAGCAGCAGGCAGAGGGAGAAGCAGACTGCTTGCTAGTAAGGGAGCTCAACTCGGGACTCCATTCCAGAACCCTGAGATCATGCCCTGAGCCAAAGGTAGATGCTTTACCAACTGAGGCACCCAGGTGACTGGGTTTTTTTTTGTTTGTTTGTCTGTTTTGTTTTGTTTTTGTTTTTGTTTGTTTCGTTTTGTTTTAAATCTCCATGACATTCTCTTCTTGAAAATATTTCAGAAGTTTTAGATTGATTTTGTGAGAGTCAGGGTATTAACACAGCTTCTGTTAATAAGGGAAGGTCTATTTAGAACAAGTTATTGACCTGGAGTACAGTTCGTGGATTCCCTTTGGACCTCACAATGTGTGCCCTGTGGGGATCCTCCAATCAGATCTTTTTATTTTTTTTTATTTTAAGATTTTATTTATTTATTTGACAGACAGAGATCACAAGTAGGCAGAGAGGCATGCAGAAAGAGAGAGGGAGAAGCAGGCCCCCTGCTGAGCAGAGACCCCCCCCCCCCCCCGCCATGCGGGGCTTGATCCCAGAACCCTGGGATCACGACCTGAGCTGAAGGCAGAGGCTTTAGTCCACTGAGCCACCCAGGCGCCCCACTCCAATCGGATCTTAATCTGGCCAGATGCTAGGTGGAATTTTACATTAGCAGGCAGCATCACAACAGCTGTGGAGAGTGGAAGGTAACTCATGTCCTCCCTTTTTCTCTTATCCCCATTAATCTCCTTGTTATAATGGGGCAGATATTACTGTCCTTTCTATTTAGTTCTACCTTATGCATGTATAAACTATAGCCACGACTGTGAATGAAGCATGTTGTGTTATACACCTGTGTATTGACAGCATTCAAGAGAGGTCACTAAGATTATCAACATGCTTACAGATTCAGCAGTTTCTTATATTAAGAAAGATACATACATATATTTCCTTTAAAAGCCCACACCAAATCTATTGCCACCTTCCACCACTCTTTGTTCTAGAATCAGTTCTTTTTATGGGTTCTTCTTTAATATGAATTTTACCTAATTATGCTATTTGATTTTTAATTATATAAATTCCATCCAAAATTTACTTTAGAGTATAACAATTACATCAGTACCATTTGTTAAGTGTTTCAAATATAACTTGCACATTTTAGTGTCATCTTTATTAAAACAGAAAAAACTGCCAGTATGTTATTCACAGAGTTTTTCTACATAGCCCATTTTTCAACTATACATAAATAATACATTTCCATTCAATTGGAGAAAAGTATAGGAGTTCTATTGGTGGAATTTCATGAATAATAGATGTTCCAAGTATAACATAATAAATTAGAGATGAATATCTACTCTGAATTTTTTTGTTTGCATTTCTATCTATTTATCTATCAAGTGCCACAAGTGCCAACATTTTAAAATTATTCTATCTTTATAAAGAATTTTAATCTGGAAATGCAGGACTTCCCCCACCAACCTGCTGCGAATATATTCTTACTATGTGTCACCAACTTTGTGAATAATATTTGCAATTTCCTCGATTTTTGCAAAAATAATTTTATGATTTGATTATGACTTTATTATATTTATATTTCAATTTGTAGAAAACTATTATATTTGAAATATTTACTACTTCCCTCAAGGGATATTCTATATCTCACCATCTATTTGGAATTTATCTTTTGCCTATAATTAAAGTTTTATAGTCTTTTTAAAGATCCTGGTGTAGGTGTTGCAGAATATTTATACATGACTATTTAATTTTATTGAAGCTGACCCATTATCTTTTCTAACATTTATTTATTTTAAATGATACTTAGTGACATTTGTAAACTTCTACCTATATTCCACATAAAATTGTATATAACAAAGGTCACATTTGATAAAATGACTTTTTAAAATAAGTTTTTATATTTTTTACTTCTTTCACACCAATAGTGAAAGCACACACTATATTTCATTAAGTTAGTCAAGTTGACTATTAAAATCAATGTGGTTGACTTGGAAATCATATTCATTCATTAATGAAAGTAACAATAAATAATAATGTAACTTTGAAACTCTTCTCCCTACTAAAAGAGGACAGACACAATTTTACCATGCTATAATCAAGTGTTTTCAATATAATTTTATTTTGCAAATAAACACAAATATTTTATTTTATTCCACACAGGAAAAAGGATAAGATTCGTTATTCATAAAAATTAATAAATAAAATATTTATCAACTATGAGTATACTAGATCTCAAAATCAATTTGTCTCCATTAAAGACCAATTAAGATAATTATTTTCCTCATACAATATTATGAGAACATAGAGTATTGGATCCAGTTGAAGGATATGGGTTACACTTTTGAATTTTTCTCTTCATAACTATATGAATTGATTAAGGAAACATGTCACATTCTATATAGTTTTGTATTTTCAAAGCAATACAATACTGGGCACAAACCTACTCAACGTTGGTTGGCAGAATTGATGACTTGCTCCTCACCATTTGCCTCTCTTCTGTTAAGTAGTATTTGAAGAACAGAACTTATCTTTAAGATCTCTCTGAGTTGTAAGACCATATCTCTTTTCTGCAAAATTAATATGTGTCATGTTGATATTATTTTGGAATTTGTGAATGAAAGATTTAAGTTTACTCCATGGCCCTTTCTGTTTAGATTTTATTTATTCGAGGGAGAGAGAGCACTAAGACAAGTAAGCGAGCGAGTGAAAGAAAGAGAGGGCAAACGAGGAAGGGAGGGAGGAGGGGGCCAGTGGAAGAGGGAAAATCAGACTCCAGGCTGAGCAGACAGCCTGACGTGGGGCTGCATCTGGGGATTCTAGGATCATGACCTGAAGGAAAAGCAGAGGTGTAAGTGCTTTAACCACCCAGGCGCTCTTCTCTCCGTGGTGGTTTTTTTTTTTTTTTTTTTTTTTTTTTTTTTTTCTCTGTGGCTGTTTTAAAGGAATTTCCCAACAGATCATTTTCTATCCTCTATCCTAATAGATAATCTTTTTTTTTTTTTTTTTTAAAGATTATTTATTTATTTATTTGACAGACAGAGATCACAAGTAGGCAGAGAGGCAGGCAAAGAGAGGAAAGGAAGCAGGGTTCCTGCTAAGCAGAGAGCCCGATGTGGGGCTCAATCCGAGGTCCCTGGGATCATGACCTGAGTTGAAGGCAGAGGCTTTAACTCACTGAGCCACCCAGTTGCTCCATAGATAATCTTTAAAAAAATATACTTATTTATTTGAGAAGGAGTGAGCAAGCATGTGTGCAAAAGCACAAGCATGAGGGGCACAGGGTGAGTAAAGAAATTCCCAAGCCATTCCCTGCTGAGCTCAGAATGCCATGCAGGGCTCTATCTCATGACCCTGACATCAGGATCTGAGTCAAAATCAAGAGTTGGAGGCTTAACTGACTGAGCCACCCAGGTGCCCCCTAGTAGATAATCGTCTATCCTAATTTCTATCAACTGAAAAATAATGACAAGCTTATATTCAAATTAATATAATGGTAATACCCAGCAGTATAATAGTATTCATCATTTCTTGAAGAAATAGTTTGTAAAAGGAGCTATGATAGGGTCTCTAACTATATTTCTTTTATGCTCATTTTACAAATAAAAAAAATATGATAGGGTCTCTAACTATATTTCTTTTATGCTCATTTTACAAATAAAAAAAATATAAGATTCAACAAGAACAACAAAAATTTGCCAATTGCTTTCCACCTAGTAAATGACAGAGCCTGACTTCAAACCTCTCCCAGTCTCCCTTGTTCATGAAATAGTGCATCTGCAGTATCAGATCTTTAATTCTCTTCCAAGAATGTAATAAGACCCACCTCCCCAACCAGAAGCCTTATGGAATTTGTCAAAACAGTATTTTTTAAATGTTATGTGATCTTGTTTCACAGTTTCTGATACACATGGCGCCTGTTATTTGTCAGTATTCTGTAATAGTCGGTGGCAGGAATGCAGAGAGGCATGGGACGTGAACACCGCACAGACGCTCTTTGGTGCCGTCATTAGACCTGATATAAGCAGGGTGTTAAGGCTATGTTATGATTCCATTTGAAATTTATTTTGTATTTTGGAAAGACAGAGGAACTTCAGCTAAATAGAATTTAGCTTATACTTTCTTGCTAGGCGTGCTTATTTGCATAAACAGACTCTCTTCTTTAAAAGCAGAAATGGAAAGGATCATTGTTTGGGTTTTCTTAGCTTCTTTATCTTAACATGAAAACTAAGAAGAAGATATTCGGAGGGTGATCATCTGCAACGAATATTTGTTTGTATATTAGGGTATGTGTGCATATATGTTGAGACAAGATTTGTTTTTCCCTACAAGGCAACAGGAGAATTTTTTGTTTTAATTTTTTATAAACATATAATATATATATATATTTTAATTTTTTAATTTTTATAAACATATATTTTTATCCCCAGGGGTACAGGTCTGTGAATCACCAGGTTTACACACTTCACAGCACTCACCAAAGCACATACCCTCCCCAATGTCCATAATCCCACCCCTTCCCCCAACACCCCTCCCCCCAGCAACCCTCAGTTTGTTTTGTGAGATTAAGAGTCACTTATGGTTTGAGGAGAATTATTTTTTTTAATGATTTTATTTATTTATTTGACAGAGATCACAAGTAAGCAGAGAGGCAGACAGGATGGGGTGGGAGGGCCAAAAACAGGCTCTCTGCAGAGAAGAAAGCCCAATGCGGGGCTTGATCCCAGAGGCCTGGGATCATGACCTGAGCCGAAGGCGGTGGCTTTAACCCACTGAGCCACCCAGGTGTCTCACAACAGGAGAATTTTAAAAGCCTTGATATTCTGGAAAAATGTATCATAACTATGCAAAACTGAGGTTTTCACAAGGTGTCTGATTCCTAGAAGATCACTTAGGACATGCTCTTGTCTTTTAATTCATAGCTTTCTATGAAAAAGCAGAAGTATTTTTTGACTTGGGCACTGCAAAGATAATTACAAAATGAGTACAAAAAATGTTAATCCCCTGTGTTACCTTTCCTGATGAAATACATTTTTCAATAACTGAACTTCCCAGTGATTCTTCCGTTCTTTCTCAGCACCATCAGACATCTCTCTTCTTTTTTTAGTTCAGGTTCACTTAATAGCTCTGGTCAAGGACAAGTTCTCCTAAGTTTTGCACTGTTGCTAATTTCAATGGCTTAAAATCTCCTTGAGAGTTTCTCAAAATGGAAAATGCCTAAGGTCTGTCACTTTGGCATTGAAAAGAATTTTCTTGGAGGTGGAGTTCTGGCATGCAGATGAGCAATAAAAAATAAATGCATCCCTTGTTAAGTAAAAATAAATTACATTTGATAACTACATTACAAATTACATTTAGAGCTGAATGAGTTTTTATCTTCAGATTTTAAAAAGCTTATAAACTTGTCATGACTTTAGTTATACTAACTCAATAGCATCCCAATAAAGTTACATATATGAGGAAATACACATGGTAGAAAATAAATCAATGTGTTTTACCTAAACTGCTCATTTACCCGATCCTTGATGAGTCTGAGAAATTTTGCCTGAACATCCTGAACATACCGAGGTGAAATGTGAGTCATAAAGCCATTTTACCAATATTTTCACCTTTCCAAAATCCTGCGGCTCCACTATAAAATAATTATCTTAAGCAATATTTGCTGAGATGGATTTTATTTCTTTGGTTCATACCTCTTCTTCCTAAAACCCACCTACTACACTGTTTCTGTACCACACCAGGTATAGAGAATACAATTATAGTAAAAGAGAAGCATGAGACTTAGATTCTGGTGGGAGTGCCCTGAGCTTGCTATTCTCTCCTCAGACCAGGTCCAAAATTTTAGACAATAGACTTTCCATAAAAGATAGAGTCTTAGACAAAGGTCACACAGAGAGTTGAAGGCAAGTGAATATTCCCTGCAGAATTAAACCCATTGCATCTGTCTTCATCACTTTCCTACTGGAACATTCTTTGATAGCAGGAACTAAAGCAACCATTCTGAACTATGAGATAAAAGACTTATTGTTGAGAATGAGGAGAGGAGAGCATTGAGATAGAGGGGCCCTGGCTTTCTGATTATTTCCCCCAGCTGTCCTTAGAACCCTGGACTAGATTACTAGATTTCTTTTGTGAATGTAGCACAGAAATGCACTTTAATCTTGTCCAGGCCATATTATTTGGAGTTTTTATTGAATGAACCTAAGGCTAACTCATAGAGTAGTTTAAGATGGTGGTCAGAGGGCAAAATTAGAGAAGCCATTTTTGGAGTAGGACATTTTTCCACCTATGCATGGCTCAAAGTAGTAGCATCTGGTATGTTAACAGAATGTTAATGTCCCAGTTACACAGCAGTAATAAAAAAGCTCAGTGTCCGTGTAACATTGGATGAGCAGCAGAGTGAACGTGTTCTAATGCAAATCCTGCTTCCCCACAGCAATACCCAATGATGCAGGGGAGACATTTTTTTAGGATGGAAACACTTTGAAATCTTGCAGTTTTCACAGTGGGGACTAATAGGCTAATGAAATTTTGCATTTACATTACATGCCATGTTATGGTAAGTCTTCGTGTAAAATGCAATTAATTGGGAAATCTGCACCAAACCCTTGTATCTTATTTTTTTCAAGGTTTTTTTATTTGAGAGAGGGAGAGGGGGTTAGAGAGAGAAAGAGAGAGAGAGGGACGGGGGAGGGACAAAAGGAAAAGAAGAGAGAGAGAATCTCTAACAGACTTTCCTCTGCACCAGGAGCCAAGGGGAGCTCAAACCCAACACCCTGAGATTATGACCTAAGCCAAAATAAAGAATGAAACACTTAACGGACTGAGCCACCTAGGAACCTCACAAACCCTGTATCTGAGTCTAGTTCCCAGAAAGTAGAGCCCAAGACAAAATCTGATTTGGGAGAGTAGAATCACTTAAAAGTAAGAGGGAGGGGAAAAAGCAAGGTAAGAAATACTGACTTTTCCATATACTTTAAATGTAATGTGTTTCTGAATTTTGTTCGCCGGCCAAAAATGTCTGCATGGGTACCACAAGTGGAGATAGAGGAGCAGAAGCCTGGGAGGCATTTTCTAGTGAGGGACAGAGATAAACACAGGGTGGCATTGCATGCTATAGTGGGTAAATTTTAGTTCATATGATTCTTGTGGGGAGCAAAAGGAAATTTTGTTGACTCTATATACATGCAAAATAGTAATAGCACTGCTTAGTTTTATTAGCATAAAATTAATCTTGTCCTCTAAAATAAGTAACTTCAAACAAAATCTCAAGAGCCAAAATGTACAAAGAGGGTAATACTCCATTTATATATGTGGCCTTTTTTTATCTGGAACAAATGCCCTAAACTAAAGCTGAAAGGTTTAGTACTGGATGTTTCGAGCGATTATAGGCTTTGGATATTAGCCTTTTGGAACATCAATTTGCTGCACTATGAAACGACAATTTTTAGATGGATAAAAAACTTCGTTTAGAGAAATAATTGTATCCATACCGTATTATGATTTATTAACCAAAGCCAGTCCAGACACAGCTCCTGGAATGACAAAGTTTGAATTCACTGTTAGCCGGAACCATGTTTGCTTTAGAGCCAAGATTAAATTGACTAACAGAAAGAGAAAGAGGAGGAAAGAAGGGAGGGAGGAAGGATTTCTTTCCCACAGTTTGTAAACTATGATTTGTACCTTTTTAATATAGGACCTGCATCTGGGTCTGCTAAAATTTGAGGCGAGGGAGTGTCTACATAATGAGCCAATTAAAACTCCTGGAATTGTAGTCAGTTTATCTTGACAGATGGTTATAACACTGCTGGAAATGGTTTTCAGACACGAGAGTGGAATTCCAAAGCCATGCTCATTTACTGAATTCCAGTGGATGGTGAAGAGGTCACTTTTAAAAGGTAATTTCAGAATGTTTGCCAACACCGCGTGTCTAGCAAAAGGAAGGTAAGGATTTATGAATGTCAGCATCTATGTTCTAGGGATGATATTATAATCTTTTATGAGGTATAGGAGAATCCTTAGAAGAGACAGACAAGAATGATAATTTCAAGTGCTTGTATCACACTTGGTAAAGCCTCAAGCAAGACAAAACAAAATTAACTGCCCAGAAAATCTTAACTTATTTCAGGAGAGGAGAATCCAGATAGTCCCAAATAAAACTGTAGCCTTCGACATGCCTATAAGGGTGGTAGCACGTCATCGACCTGAGAAAGGGGATTCACATAAAAGGCCTGACCTGCCATGAGCAAAAGATGAATGGTTATTTTTAAAGATGCACTTCTCTTCCAAGGGGAAGAGACATTTGTATCTTAGCCGAGCCAACATGTATCTGATTGTTTCAGAAAATGTTACAGCAATGGCAGGCACCTGATTCCCAGAAGCAGAATTGCCAAATGAACAAACTAAGGAAAATAACCTCAGAGGCCATTTGGACGCAAAACCAACAAGGCTTCTGTGATTCTGGCTGAATTTCCTGGGTCTTTTGAAACAAGTTTTTGGCAACATTAGAAGTCTCTAAATATTCAGGATACGTTTCTTAAATTTATACTGGAAGATGGATGAAGTATGCTGGAATTTATACTAAAATTAGAGTTTTTGTTTCTCAGGACACTGATCCAAGGACACTTACATTTAGAAAGCCTGGCAAGAGCTATTTAGAGCTGGCTGTAGCAGACAGGGCCCTCTTAGCTCCAGGCTTCATTTCTACTCTGATCGCTTACCATCCACTGAAACTCTAAAATTTGGTGGGTCGGTCTATGAGGTTCTTTCTGCTGCTTTAGCATAATTACCAAAAACTCAGTGCCTTAAAACAGCACAAGATGATTATGTTGCAGTTCTGGAGGTCAGAAGTGTGAAGTGGGTCAGCAGGGATACATTCCCTTTGGATGTTCTAGGCAAGAATCCGTTTCATTGCCTTGCCAACATCTGGAGACCATGTGATTTCTTGGTTTAGGTCTATCTTGTTACTCTGTCTTCAAAGGTAACAGCACAGCATCTTCAAAGCCTGACCTCTCTCTACTTATTCTTTTTCCCTGTATATGATATACAGCAAGATCTGTATCCGTCTGTCTGGCTGTCAGCTTCGCTTTCATTATGGCATATCCTCTCTGACACTTAACCCTTACTTTCTTCTTATGAGGACCCTAGTGACGACCTTGGATCCACGGAGATAATCCAGGAAAATCTTCCCATCTCAAGATACTCAGCTTAATCACATCTCCAAAGGTCTTTTTCTATATCAGGTGACCAATTAACAGGTTCCTGAGGATTAGAATGTGGACATTTTTGGAGAGTCATTATTCTGTCTCTCATGGTGGTGACGTGGTGTTGTCTTCCATCCAATGGGTTAAACAGCCAGTACAAGGAAATCATTGTGGTTTCAGCACAAATTTTGGCAACAGGAGACAATGGAGGATTAGTAGGCTATCTAGAGGGAAGGAATTGTTGTTTTCAAAGAGTGATTGAAATATGAGTTACTAATTTTAACTGGAACTTTTATTTCTTGAATAGAGATTAGGACTTGTCTCTTAAGGTGGGTAAAAAAAAAAAAAAAATCCTATATTATTTTGGCACATAACCAGTGTTAAAGGTTGAGAAAAGTTTGAAGAGGGGAACAGGAACATTCCTTCTCAGTGTATGATGGGCGATTGTGTAATCTAGTTCATACCCTGCACTGACAGATGCCCAAAACCTAAACTGTCTCATGAACTCATGGAGGTGCTCTTCAGAGATTCCTGTGCTCTGCTCCCACCATCAAAATTTCTGTGATAAAATCAATGAACACTTCACCTATCCCCATCATCACCATTATCCTGTCCACATAGACCCTCACTTTTGAAGTCTCCTCACCTTTCTTTGTGGTGTTCTTGGATTCCTCTTAAAATGCCTGAGTTGACTCTCTACCTCTTACAGTCTATTGATGTTACCCACCCCCCCCCATCCTCTGAGTGTGCAGATCCCCCAAAGTAACCACTCCCATCACTGTGTTGAGTATGAGTTAGGCATCACTCTATGGTGCTCTCCAAATGACAGGGCATATATCCTTCAAGTTGTTGGTAATGTCATAAAATCCATTTCAATAGGTATGAAGCATGAATAGTGACCCCCTCATAGAGACTCATATTATTATAGAAGCCAAATGTTCTTTCAAAATTTCTCTTCATCCAGTCCCTTTGCAAGAACATATATATTTGTTTGTGTAGTTTTGAGAATTTTACTTTTGTTCTAATAGAAGACAGTATCTTCAATATTCTGAACTATAAGCAAACTTGCCCTTTGGAAAACAACACTATATCTTCCAAGGCTATAAATAAACCTGTCTCTTGGGAGACATGATCTCTGTATTCCAAAGAGTTTGCTATACAAACATTCTTGAAAAGGTATTTCAGAAGAAAGGGACATCAGTGCCTTGTCTCCAAGATCTGCAGGCATATGAAAAAGACCAATGGAGAACAGCCTACAAATAGAGAGAAGATCTGAATTGCTTTTTTTTTTTTTTAAGATTTTATTTATTTATTTGTCAGAGAGACAGTGAGCAAGAGTGAGCACAGGCAGACAGAAAGGCAGGCAGAGTCAGAGGGAGAAGCAGGCTCCCTGCGGAGCAAGGAGCCCGATGTGGGACTCGATCCCAGGACGCTGGGATCATGACCAGAGCCTAAGGCAGCTGCTTAACCATCTGAGCCACCCAGGCGTCCCGATCTGAATTGCTTCTATTCTGTGTTCTGACTGTTGTCTCCTTTATTAATCATGACAGACAGAAGGATGATAGGCAGCTTGGTTTTGTTTAGTATTGTAATGAAAGAAGGAATAATTCAGGTCAGTAAATATTTCCTCTAGTTCTCCCAACTTCCATTTTCAACATCATATTTTCCAAATTTATGTTATATTATGTTACTAGTAAGTGGCATATTGAAGCTGGCTCATACTACATTATGAGAGTCAATTATTAAATGTTCAAGAATTTTACATGATAATTATTAAAAACAGCTAGTGTTAAAAATGAAAATACATAAACTTATAATTATTGAATTACATTAAAAAAGCAATGAATACTGAAACATATTGCTTATGATTCTGAAAACATACTTTTGAGTTTATATGTATATAGTGTATCTCTATGATTAAATAGACTAAATATATAAATTATCAATTAGGTTCTGTGACTTCTCATAATGTAAGTTAATTTTTTGTTAATCTAGATCTCTCTAGCTATATAGATACATAGAAAAAATATATTATAAGCCTATTTTACTTCATATGTATGTGTATATCCTTTATTTTTTGTTAATCTTTATGTATAGTTATATAGATAAGATAGAATATATTACAGATCACTCTTACATCATATTTTCATGTGCTATTCTTAATTTTGTACATATCTTAATATTGGGTAAGTGATGTGCTTGAGGTAGGAAACATTGTGCTATGCTATCTATTTGTTAAATATTATATATAGCTTTAGAACTCAAGGTAGATGTTCACAAGTTTTGTTAGTTATGTGTTTGAATTATTTTCTTTAAAATCACAATATTTGTTAGAATCTCAATGAATCTTTACCATGTCTTGAACCTCAATATATCCCTATATGAGATATTTAAACCTTCTTCTGGGCCACCAGATATGATAGACAACTGCTTTATAGACCTCACATAGATCAATAAAAAAGAATTATGAAGAGTTTTTTTAATATAAAAGGAAAATTAGAAGATATTTTCTTAAAGTAACAGTATTATAGCAAATATCTATGAGAGAAAATAAGCAGTTGCAAAAACTAATTTTTAGCATTTAGTGAAGTTTGATTGATTACAAGCAGTTGGAACTTGGATAAACTTCAATAATTTGGCAGAATAAAGAGGTAAGATTCGATTTTTCTTGAAATATTTTTAGAACAAAAATGAATTGAGAAACATTAAAGAAAACTGAACTACTTTCTAAGATAAATAAATGGAATATTTGTCAATTAAATAAGTTATAAATCATTTTAAATTTGGGAAATTAATTCATGAAAATACTCATTCATAAGATAACCTTCATAAAACAGCATATCTCAAGAATGACAACATGCTATAGTATCCAGTGCTGTTTGGAGATAGTAGAATAAACTACTGTAACCATTTTTATTCTTATATTTGGTATCTAAGTAGTGGTTATGTTGGAAAAATTAATATCAATTTAAGCAAAATCTTATTAGAAAGTTAGGTATAATAAAACTTCATGTTTTAGCACTGCAATTATGTATTATGAGTTAAAGATATGCTTAGAACAATTTTTGGTGTGTATTTATCCTTCCAATGTGAGTTTTGCAATTTATAATAATAATCGATACCTCAATTCACCCAAATGACAGGCTACGTAGTACTTCGCCATGTGACAACTATGATATGCTAATTTTTCTGTTAATCTACATACATGTATAGTTTTATAGATGTAACAGAAGGTATTATAGACTGTTTTGCTTAATAAACAGAATATTTGTAATAAACAGAAATAACTGCAGGTGATTACATACTCTTCAGCTCTCCACAATTAAACCATTGCTGTTGCATGATTTGGTCAACTATACTTGCATAGATTTAAGAAATGTACATGATCCCTGAAGGCACATGAGTTTGTGACCCCAATCTAGATATCAGAATTGCCAGATTGATTCAATTTGAAAATGCCAAACATGGAGTGTGGTTTCTTAGTGCTTTTCCTTTCTGAAAAGGCATTCTTTTACCTTTTTCTTCCTGAAAAATGAGTCTTATGAAGATCACATATATACATCTATAAATAGACAAAATAAATTTTCATATGATTTTAGAAAATATACATTAAATCAAATTAGATATTTACATATATTCTTAACACTCAGTACCTTTTATAGATTAGTATCATAGATATATGTACATTAAATAAAATTTTCTTTAAAATATAATCCAGCATCAGTTTTAAGGCCTCACTATTCATATACTAGATTAAACTTAGTTGGATCAAACTTGTTTAAAATGTGTGACTGAAAGTTTGTCAGCTAAAAAAAGGAGAAAAAATACATCATATGTTTATTTAAAAAATAAATAAATAAAATTTTTTAAAATAAGGAGAAAAAACACAGAAACACAAATTAAGCGATTATCTTCCAGTTTTAAAAATGAAGAAATGAATATGCTTGTTCTAAAACAAGCAAGTGTGGGTTTGATGCATTATAAAAACCTATACCAAATAATGTCATTTATGCAACATGTATTTTCTGAAATATGCTTAGGTGACAGTCTAGTTTTAAGTGTAACGATATTGTATTAAAGAAGATGAACAAGATTCCAGGGCTCAGCGATATTATTCAGATTGGAGAAGAACAAAAATCAGTAAAAAGGAAACAAAAACCATTGTGGTAAACACTGTTGAGAAAACATGCTAAGCGATACCAGACATGCTGTTTTCTTGTTTTTGTTTTTTGTTTGTTTGTTTGAATTTTTATATGAAGTGAGAGAATAGTGTGTGTTTATGGAAGTAGGAGATGAGATTGATCAGAGTGGTCTCCCTGTATAAATGGTATTTTAGCCGACACTAAAGACTGAGAATGAGGCAAAGAAAAGAAAACCCAGAAAAATCATGTTTGAGGAATAGAACACAGTGAACCAAGGCCATGAGACAGAAAGAAATCCCCAAGTAGCAGACAAAGAGAATAGTAAGGGAGACAGAAATATGAAGTTATCTGAGGGGTGTATTATTCTTTTGAATCTAAAAAGGAGTTAACCTAATTTTAATTAACTTACCTCTTTCAATGCTGAATTTTCAAATACAGCCCTACCCATATGACATACCCATGTGACCTCATTTAAACATAATTATCCCTTTAAATGCTTATCTCTAAGTGTAGTTACATTCTGAGGTTCTAGGCTTGGGAGTTAAATATATGAATTTTGCAAGAACACAATTTAGCCCACCATGCTTAATGAAGTCTACTGTTTATTTTGCATATTCTGTTTACTAGTTTAATTTCAATGAGATCAGAGAAAACACTAAGAATGTTTCATTGCAGGTTTATGGCCACTACATAATAGATTTTGGTATTTTTTTGATAAGTATTCCCATTACATTTTTAAAGAATCTGAATTCTTTCATTATTGTGTATAGAGCTACAAAAGCATTGTGTGCATGTGTTTGGATGTATCTGCACATGTACATATCAGTTTGCTCAATTTGAGAATCAGGTTAGATCCACTATATTCCACTATATACTTAACTGATAATCTTATCTCCTTGTTTTCTTAGCTAGTGAGAAAGGTGTGTTAATGTTTTCCTATCTGATTATGGATTTGCCTATATCTCCTTTTAACTGTGTCAAATTTTGCTAAAGGCATTTTGAAACTGTATTAGTGGGTATTTATAGACTTTGAAGTGTAATATCTTACTGTTGGGTTGATCATTTTGACATTATGAAATGGCTCTTTTTATCTCTAGCCTGAAAAACTCCCTTTAGTACTTATTTTAGTGCTTAAATTTTTAGAATCCTACCTTACACAGATTCAGAATTTGACAAATCCTCGAGGCAGGAACAGAGCTGGGATTTGGTTGATTATTTAGGCACTGTAAGTGTTCAGTTTTGTCACTCCTTTTTAATGAGACCACCAAAAGTCCTCTCCCTCAACAAAAATGTACTGAGACCCAGTGTGCATTCCCAGCCTCTAACAAGAACACTGGTATGGCAGTATCCCTAAGGAAAAAAATGACTTCAACTCAACTTTATTCAGAGAACCTCATCTTTATGTCCATAACATTTCTAAGGTCCCAACCCCTATGAAACTCTTTATTTTTCTGAAAACAGATTATATATATTTTATTTCTTTTCAGCGTAACAATATTCATTGTTTTTGCATCACACCCAGTGCTCCATGCAATACATGCCCTCCTTAATACCCACCACCTGCTTCCCCCAACCTCTCACCCTGTGCCACTTCAAAACCCTCAGGTTGTCTTTCACAGTCCAAAGTCTCTCATGGTTCACCTCCCCTTCCAATTTCCCTCAACTCCCTTCTCCTCTCCATCTCCCCATGTCCTCCATATTATTTCCTATGCTCCACAAATAAGTGAAACCATATGATAATTGTCTTGCTCTGCTTGACTTATTTCACTCAGCATAATCTCTTCCAGTCCCGTCCATGTTGCTTCAAAAGTTGGGTATTCATCCTTTCTGATGGAGGCATAATACTCCATAGTGTACATGGACCACATCTTCCTTATCCATTCGTCCGCTGAAGGGCATCTTGGTTCTTTCTACAGTTTGGCGACCGTGGCCATTACTGCTATAAACATGGGAGTACAGATGGCCCTTCTTTTCACTACATCTGTATCTTTGGGGTAAATACCCAGAAGAGCAATTTCAGGGTCAGAGGGAAGCTCTATTTTTGATTTCTTGAGGAATCTCCACACTGTTCTCCAAAGTGGCTGCACCAACTTGCATTCCCACCAACAGTGTAAGAGGGTTCCCCTTTCTCCACATCCCCTCCAACACATGTTGTTTCCTGTCTTGCTAATTTTGGCCATTCTAACTGGTGTAAGGTGGTATCTCAATGTGGTTTTAATTTGAATCTCCCTGATGGCTGGTGTTGATGAACATTTTTTCATGTGTCTGATTAGACACATGAAAAAATGTTCATCATCAACAGATTATATTTTTATTATTTACTAGGTCTTGTTATAGTTATTGGAGTTAATAACATTCTATTCTTAAGCTAATCTATCTTAATCAGAAAAGGCAATCATCATTAAAATTAAAGGCTGCAGTCTTACATATGTAATATTTGTCATATTTAAAAAACTGAGTAAAAATAAAAAGACCATATTAACTCTGGTATATCCTATAAGAAAAAATAATTTAAAATACGTGTGAAGCACTTTGAACTCATTGAATCAAATGATTAATTCTAGTATCAAATAATTTCTTATATTTATCTCAGACAGAAAAATATAGTATTAAACAAACTTAAAATGTTAGATTTCCTGGTGAAGTTTATATTTTTGTATGAAATTATACAACCATCAGTGTATTAGGCAAACTATACCAATAATTCTTACTCCCATCTCAAGTCAGTTGCAGAATTTTCTTTTATGTTTTTTTTTAAAGATTTTATTTATTTATTTGACAGATAGACATCACAAGTAGGCAGAGATGCAGGCAGAGAGAGAGGAAGGGAAGCAGGCTCCCTCTTGAGCAGAGAGCCCAATGCCGATCCCAGGACCCTGGGATCCTGACCAGAGCCGAAGGCAGAGGTTTAACCCACTGAGCCACCCAGGCACCCAGGCACCCCTTTTCTTTTATGTTTTATTGTAACTTATAGCCTACAAAAAATCCTAACTGAAAAGAGTTTGACAGTCTGTGTTTTAACCTCCTCTAGACAATAGGACACATCCCCAAACCATATTGTACAATTTGTCACAAATTGCAGTTTACTCAAGAGAGACTTAAAATGATGATGAATGACAGAATTAGTTAGAATAAGTTACACTGACTTTGAAAATGATTTCTAGTCCACATTGGGAAGCCGTAAAATCGAGTCACATAAACTAAATCAAATCTGGCAGGGAAAAATTTCAGATACCAGGAGATATCCTTTGTCATGAGAACCTATTTTGAAATTTAAATAAGAATATATACAAAATACACTTTCTGAATATCTTCAACTTTTTAAAAATTACTTTGACTCATAAGGAAAAAAAAATAAACTAGATCTGACCTTAAGAAAGAGTAAGGTAAAAGTTATTGCCTGACTTATAACAACTTCGTAAAATAGATAAAATCTTGTCATTCATATGTTAAGGGATAAATGAGATTTAATTGCATAACTCACTTTTTCCTGAATAAAATACTTATAGAGATTTAAGATCTCTATGAATGAAACAGTATTAATTCTTATAACTCATAAGCATGGATTATACACTGTTTTGAGGCAGGAACTATGCCTTTCTGGCCTCCTGCTGTCTCTTTTTCATGCCAGGCACATGGAAGGAATTACTAATCAATTCACATTTAATTAATATAAATCAAAGAGACAATTTTACAAATACTAAATCCTTTTCATAACTCAATAAACTTGCTATAATCATTATATTCCCAAGGTAAGGAAAAAGACATATAAAAATGTAACATTAAATGTGCCCTATTACATATCAAATAAAGGGTAGAGTTAGGAGCTAGTTAATTTCATCTGAGTCTTTAATTTCTGCTCTTTTCATTAGAGCTTAACATGTTAGTAGTGTTCACCTGTTTCTTTTTTGGTGTTCTCTGAAATGTGTGTGTGGGGGGTGGGTGTGTGCATGTGTTTAAGGGTGATTCTTGATAGATTACAGAATTTTCTGATATTTCTTTTTTTCTGTATGGTGATCTCAAATTAATATCTTCATGTTGTGTTTCTATTCCCATTTTATTCTCAAATATATACACTACCTTACTGGTCTTATTGCTGAAGTTTGGTCTTTGGGGTCCTAAAATATAAGTATCATTTGCTACATTTAAATTCAGAGGTATTTGCCCTACTCCGTGTTCTCCAGAGAAATAGAACCAATAGGATATATATGGTGATTTACTATGAGGAATTGACTTACATGTTTATAGAGGTTTTGAATTCCCATGATCTAACTTCTCCAAATTGAACACCCAGGGAAACAGTGACGTAATTCTAGTCTGAGTTCAAAGGTCTGAGAAGGAGGGCAGCTGAGCTCTTAAATCCTAGCACAAGAGGAGGAAACTGATGCTCCATATCAACAACAGGCAGGCAAGAAACAAAGAGGACAAATTCCTCTGTCCACTGTCTTCTGTTCTATTCAAGCCCTCAATGAACTGGACGATTTCCACCTACTCTGGGGAGAGTTATCTACTTTACTGAATCCACAGACTCAGATGTTACTCCTCTCTGGTAACATCTTCATAGACACATGCAGAAATAATGTTTAATCTTGGCACACATGGCTAGTCAAATTGACACATGAAATTAGCCATCATGGCATTTCTCATTTCTCCTATTCTCCATAGAATTTTAAGTGTACAGTTTGGATCACCTGTATCTTTGAGAAGTGTGTAAATTGTATGTAAGTGTAAGTATATGAATACACATGCATAAATATATACATAACTATCTTAAAAGGTGAAAATAAACAGAGTTCTGAAGCAACAGCGGGGAACACTTGGGCTTTTGTTTTCAATAATATCCAATAAGTATCCTGAAAAACACAATAAGTGAATATATATAAGTGGGCAGCTATATGTCCAAAAAGTATCATGTCTTCCATCACTCAATTAGCAGTGCTTGTCATTAGGAGTGAAAGTCCTTGAGGCAGAAAGAAATGAAAATATTAGGTTAATTCTAAGAACACATCCATATTTGAGTCTTGTTCAGTTCTCAGACAATTTGTCCAAATTTTTTGACAGAACGTGTATGCCTGACAAGAAGGGATGTGGGTCTAAGAAAAAAAAAAAGTTAAATATTTAAAATTCAAATAATGAAGAAAATAAAGGTAAGGGTTCACATTTTTAGAGAGCATGGAGATTTAAATATTGAAGAGGAGTTAATCTTCAGTATAGAATGTGTATTATGGCCATTTAGTTCATAACGAAACTTAATACTTTTTATATCTCATGTATTCCTGCACAAATAATTTAGGCAGGATTTTCCCAGGAAATTCTTCAACTAAAGATCACCTGCAGCATCTAAAGCCATTTTCCTTAACTACCTAGCATACTGACAGAGTTGCCTGGAAGTCTGGGCTCCGCTAGGCCTCTCTCCCTGTCTGTGAATACTCAGGAACTCTCAAGGGAGTCTCCCCATCAAGTTAGTTCAACTTTCATGATTGTTCATGGCTCATAAATTGAATGTCTTTAGGGGTCTAGACAGTACCTTCAAGTTTTTGTGTGACTTAACCTTGGAAGCCCCAGAATTCACTTTTGCCACATGATCAGTCAAGCGAGTTACTAAGGGCAGAATGGGGGGTAATGGTTAAGGAAATTAGACCTCATCTCTCAATGAGAATTAGAAAATAATTTGTAGCCAGAATCTATCACAATGAACATGTAAATATCATCATTAATGATACAGAACTAATCTGGTTGGCACTGATGTAGAAAGACTTATGTCCATGTGATTCAGTTCAAGAAGTTATTTAACTTTCATTTATCTCCTGGAGGCCAACTGGTCAGCAAACATATGAGATCATCAAAGAATGCAGGGAGAGAAATCAAGCTAACAAATACAGGTGGAAAAGAGCAATAGCTTGTCAGTAGAAAGCATGGTTATTCTGGGTGCTTTCAATGCAAGAATATGCTCAGGGGCCCTACCAATAGGAAATAATGACGTCAAAATAATGACTTCGAACACATAGTGACATGACATTGTTCATAAGAATCCTAAGCAGGTGGTAGGTACTTTGTGTTATTGAGCCCAAGGCAAATACAGGGTTGAGTATCAAGTTACACACCCATAAAAACATGTATAGACGTACATACAAACACACAGCTTAATGGCAGAAAAAGCAGACACACACACACAAAATACTTAAAAGGAAGCATTAGGAATGCCTGGATGGCTCAGTTGGTTAAGTAACTGACTCTTGCTTTTGGCTCTGGTCATGATCTCAGGGTCTTGATATAGAGCCTCCCCTTAGGCTTCACACTTAGCAAGAAGTCTTCTTGAGATTTTCTCTGTCCCTCTAACCCTTCCTCTCTCTCTCTAGTAAATAAGTAAATATACTTTTTAAAAGGAAGCATTAAAAAATGAGTATACTAATCAATACTTCCCATGAATATCATCATAGAGTAATTCCCATATTAAGAAGGTAGATAAGGATTGGAAGAAACAAAGATTTTTTTTTTAATCTTTATTTTTTATAAACATATAATGTATTTTTATCCCCAGGGGTACACGTCTGTGAATCGCCAGGTTTACACACTTCCCAGAACTCACCATAGCACATACCCTCCCCAAGGTCCATAACCCCACCCCCCTTTCCCAAAGCCCCTCCCCCCAGCAACCCTCAGTTTGTTTTGTGAGATTAAGAGTCACTTATGATTTGCTTCCCTCCCTATCCCATCTTGTTTCATTTATTCTTCTCCTACCCCACTAACCCCCCACGTTGCATCTCCACTTCCTCATATCAGGGAGATCATATGACAGTTGCCTTTCTCTGATTGACTTATTTCACTAAGCATGATACCCTCTAGTTCCATCCAAGTTGTTGCAAATGGCAAGATTTCATTTCTTTTGATGGCTGCATAGTATTCCATTGTATATATATACCACCTCTTCTTTATCCATTCATCTGTTGATGGACATCTAGGTTCTTTCCATAGTTTGGCTATTGTAGACATTGCTGACATAAACATTTGGGTGCATGTGCCCCTTTGGATCACTACATTTGTATCTTTAGGGTAAATACCCAAATACACAGTAGTGCAATTGCTGGGTCATAGGGCAGTTCTATTTTCAACTTTTTGAAGAACCTCCATGCTGTTTTCCAGAGTGGCTGCACCAGCTTGCATTCCCACCAACTGTGTAGGAGGGTTTCCCTTTCTCCACATCCTCGCCAGCATCTGTCATTTCCTGACTTGTTAATTTTAGCCATTCTGACTGGTGTGAGGTGATATCTCATTGTGGTTTTTATGTGTATTTCCCTGATGCCAAGTGATTGTGGAGCACTTTTTCATATGTTTGTTGGCCATCTGGATGTCTTCTTTGCAGAAATGTCTGTTCATGTCTTTTGCCTATTTCTTGATTGGATTATTTGTTCTTTGGGTGTTGAGTTTGCTAAGTTCTTTATAGATTTTGAACACTAACCCATTATCTGATATGTCATTTGCAAATATCTTCTCCCATTCTGTCAGTTGTCTTTTGGTTTTGTTAACTGTTTTCTTTGCTGTGCAAAAGCTTTTGATCTTGATGAAATCCCAATAGTTCATTTTTGCCCTTGCTTCCCTTGCCTTTGGTGATGTTCCTAGGAAGACGTTGCTGTGGCTGAGGTCAAAGAGGTTGCTGCCAGTGTTCTCTTCAAGGATTTTGATGGATTTCTTTCTCACTTTGTGGTCCTTCATCCATTTTGAGTCAATTTTTGTGTGTGGTGTAAGGAAATGGTCCAGTTTCATTCTTCTGCATGTGGCTGTCCAATTTTCCCAGCACCATTTATTGAAGAGACTGTCTTTTTATCCATTGGGCATTCTTTCCTGCTTTGTCGAAGATTAGTTGACCATAGAGTTGAGGGTCTATTTCTGGGTCCTCTATTCTGTTCCATTGATCTATGTGTCTGTTTTTGTGCCAGTACCATGCTGTCTTGATGATGACAGCTTTGTAATAGAGCTTGAAGTCCGAAATTGTGATGCCACCAACTTTGGCATTCTTTTTCAATATTCCTTTGGCTATTCGAGGTCTTTTCTGTTTCCATATAAATTTTAGGATTATTTGTTCTATTTCTTTGAAAAAAATGGGTGGGATTTTGATAGGGATTGCATTAAATGTGTAGATTGCTTTAGGTAGCATAGACATTTTCACAATATTTGTCCTTCCAATCCAGGAGCATGGAACATTTTTCCATTTCTTTGTGTCTTCCTCAATTTCTTTCATGAGTACGTTATAGTTTCCTGAGTATAGATTCTTAGCCTCTTTGGATAGGTTTATTCCTAGGTATCTTATGGTTTGGGGTGCAATTGTAAATGGGATTGACTCCTTAATTTCTCTTTCTTCTGTCTTGTTGGTGTAGACAAATGCAACTGACTTCTGTGCATTGATTTTATATCCGGACACTTTACTAAATACCTTTACAAGTTCTAGCAGTTTTGGAGTGGAGTCTTTTGAGTTTTCCATGTATAGTATCATATCATCTATGAAGAGGGATAGTTTGACTTCTTCTTTGCTGATTTGGATGCCTTTAATTTCCTTTTGTTGTGTGATTGTGGAGGCTAGGACTTCTAGTACTATGTTGAATAGCATTGATAATTATGGACATCCCTGCCGTGTTCCTGACCTTAGTGGAAAAGCATTCAGTTTTTCTCCATTGCGAATGATATTTGCGGTGGGTTTTTCATATATGGCTTTGATAATATTGAGGTATGTGCCCTCTATCCCTACACTTTGAACAGTTTTTATCAGGAAAGGATGCTGTACTTTGTCGAATGCTTTTTCAGCATCTATTGAGAGTATCATATGGTTCTTGTTCTTTCTTTTATTAATGTGTTGTATCACATTGATTGATTTGTGGATGTTGAACCAACCTTGCAGCTCTGGGATAAATCCCACTTGGTCGTGGTGAATAATCCTTTTTAATGTACTGTTGAATCCTATTGGCTAGTATTTTGGTGAAAATTTTCACATCTGTGTTCATCAAGGATATTGGTCTGTAATTCTCTTTTTTTGATGGGATCCTTGTCTGGTTTTGGGATCAAGGTAATGCTGTCCTCATAAAATGAGTTTGGAGGTTTTCCTTCCATTTCTATTTTTTGGAACAGTTTCAGGAGAATAGGAATTAGTTCTTCTTTAAATGTTTGGTAGAATTCCCCTGGGAAGCCATCTGGCCCTGGGTTTTTTTTTTTTTTTTTTTTTTTTTAGAATTTTGATGACTGTTTCAATCTCCTACTGGTTATGGGTCTGTTCAGCATTTCTATTTCTTCCTGGTCCAGTTGTGGTAGTTTATATGTCTCTAGGAATGCATCCATTTCTTCCAGATTGTCAAATTTGTTGGCGTAGAGTTGCTCATAGTATGTTCTTATAATTGTTTGTATTTCTTTGATGTTAGTTGTGATCTCCTCTTTCATTCATGATTTTATTTATTTGGGTCCTTTCTCTTTTCTTTTTGATAAGTCTGGCCAGAGGTTAATCAATCTTATTAATTCTTTCAAAGAACCAACTCCTAGTTTCGTTGATTTTTTTCTATTGTTTTTTGGTTTCTATTTCATTGATTTCTGCTCTGATCTTTATGGTTTCTTTTCTCCTGCTGGGTGTAGGCTTTCTTTCTTCTTCTTTCTCCAACTCCTTTAGGTGTAGGTTTAGGTTTTGTTTGTTTCTTGTTTCTTGAGAAAGGCTTGTTCTGCTCTATATTTTAATCTCAGGACTGCCTCTGCTGTGTCCCACAGATTTTGAACCATTGTGTTTTCATTATCATTTGTTTGCATGATTTTTTTCAATTTTTCTTTAATTTCCTGGTTGACCCATTCATTCTTTAGAAGGATGCTGTTTGGTCTCCATGTATTTGTTTTCTTTCCAAATTTCCTCTTGTGATTGTGTTCCAGCTTCAGAGCACTGTGGTCTGAAAATATGCAGAGAATGATACTAATCTTTTGATATTGGTTGAGACCTGATTTATGACCCAGGATGTGATCTATTCTGGAGAATGTTCCATGTGCACTAGAGAAGAATGTATTCTGTTGCTTTGGGATGAAATGTTCTGAATATATCTGTGATGTCCATCTGGTCCAGTTTGTCATTTAAGGCCTTTATGTCCTTGATGATCATTTGCTTGGATGATTTGTCCATTTCAGTGAGGGGAGTGTTAAAGTCCCCTGCTATTATTGTATTATTGTCAATGTGTTTCTTTGATTTTGTTATTAATTGGCTTATATAGTTGGCTGATCCCACGTTAGGGGCATAGATATTGAAAACTGTTAGATCTTCTTGCTGGACAGACCCTTTGAGTATTATATAGTGTCCTTCCTCATGTCTTATTATAGTCTTTGGCTTAAAATCTAATTGATCTGATATAAGGATTGCCACCCCAGGTTTCTTGTGATGTTCATTAGCATGGTAAATTGTTTTGAACCCCCTCACTTTGAATCTGGAGGTGTCCTCAGGTCTAAAATGAGTTTCTTGTAGGCAACATATTGATTTTTTTTTAATCCATTCTGATACCCTGTGTCTTTTGATTCAAGCATTTAGCCCATTAACATTCATGGTAACTATTGAGAGATATGAATTTAGTGCCATTGTATTGCCTATAAGGTGATTACTACTCTATATTGTCTTGGTTTCTTTCTGATATACTACTTTTAGGATCTCTCTTTGCTTAGTGGACCCCTTCAATATTTCCTGTAGAGCTGGTTTGGTGTTTGCAAATTCTTTCAGTTTTTGTTTGTCCTGGAAGCTTTTTATCTCTCCTTCTATTTTCAATGATAGCCTAGATGGATATAGTATTCTTGGCTATGTGTTTTTCTCATTTAGTGCTCTGAATATATCATGCCAGTTATTTCTGGTCTGCCAGGTCTCTGTGGATAAGTCTGCTGCCATTCTAATACTTTTACCATCGTATGTTACAGACTTCTTTTCCCGGGCTGCTTTCAGGATTTTCTCTTTGTTGCTAAGACTTGTAAATTTTACTATTAGATGACAGGATGTGGACCTTTTCTTGTTGATTTTGAGGGGTGTTCTGTGCACCTCCTGGATTTTGATGCTTGTTCCCTTTGCCATATTATAGAAATTCTCTCCGATAATTCTCTCCAACATACCTTCTGCTCCCCTCTCTCTTTCTTCTTCTTCTGCAATCCCAATTATTCTAACGTTGTTTCCTCTTATGGTGTCACTTATCGCTCAAATTCTTCCCTTGTTGTCCAGTCACTGTTTGTCCCTGTTTTGCTCAGCTTCTTTATTCTCTGTCATTTGGTCTTCTGTATCGCTAATTCTTTCTTCTGACTCATTTATCCTAGCAGTAAGAGCCTCCATTTTTTATTGCACCTCATTAATAGCTTTTTTGATTTCAACTTGGTTAGATTTTAGTTCTTTTATTTCTCCAGAAAGGGCTTTTATCTCTCCAGAGAGAGTTTCTCTAATATCTTCCATGCCTTTTTCGAGCCCAGCTAGAACCTTGAGAATCGTCATTCTGAACTCTGTATCTGACATATTATCAATGTCTGTATTGATTAGGTCCCTAGCCTTTGGTATTGCCTCTTGTTCTTTTTTTGGTGGTGAGTTTTTCTGCCTTGTCATTTTGTCCAGATGAGAGTGTATGACGGAGCAAATAAGATACTGAAAGGGTGGCAAAGACCCCTGGAAAATGAGCTTAAACCAAATCAGAGGAGACCCCAAATTGTTTGAGGAAGAAAGGGGAAAAAAGAAGTTCAGATAAATAAATAAATAAATAAAATAAAAATAAAAAAAGAAAAGAAATAAAGAAAAAATATAAAAAAGTAATATATATATATATATATATATATATATTAGATAAACTAGTTAAAAAACATTAAAAAAGAAAAGGGTAAAAGTTAAAAAAAAATCAGCAGAGGAAAAAAAACTAAAATTAAAAAAAAATAAATTAACTGCAAGACTAAAGAATCTTGGGTAGAAAGTCATGAGTTCTGTGCTTTTCTTTCTCCTCCACTGGAAATCTGCTGCTCTCCTTGGTAGATAAACTTTGTCTTGGCTGGATTTCTTGTTGATCTTCTGGGGGAGGGGCCTGTTATAGTTATTTTCAAGTGTCTTTGCCCGAGGTGGAATTGCACCACCCTTACCAGGGGCCGAGTTAAGTAATCTGCTTGGGTTTGCTTTCAGGAGCTTTTGTCCCCTGAACGCTTTCCATAGAGTTCCGGAGGATGGGAATGAAATGGTGCCCTCCCAGTCTCCAACCCAGAGGAGCCAAGAGCTCAGGGCCCCTCTCCTCAGTGCACCCCCAGAGAAAAGAGCCCAATCACTCCCATCTCCCCGGCCTCTGGCCATGCTCCGAGCCTACCCAGCCTGCGACAGGTTCAAGGTAACCCTGAGCTGAGAACTCACTCTTCAGCTCTGTCTCTGTAGCTGGCTTCCGTGTTCTTATACCTGCAAGCTCTGCGACACTCAGACACCCCCCATCCTTCTGTGACCCTGCGGGACCTAGGGCCACACTGGCCCTGTATGGGCTTCACCCCGGTTTAGCCTCTGGAGCTATGTCCTTCAGTGGAGAAGACTTTTAAAAGTCTTGATTTTGTGCTTCATTGCTCCGCCATTTGCCAGGAGCTGGACCTCCCACCGCGGTCTATCTTCCCGTCGCTTTGGATTCACTTCTCCGCCAGTCCTACCTTTCAGAAAGTGGTTTATTTTCCGTTTCTAGAATTGCTGCTTTTCTTCTCTTTGATCTCCTGTTGGATTTGTAGGTTTTTGCAATGGTTTGATAAGCTATCTAGCTGATCCTCTGCTACCTACTGTACTCTCAGCCTGCTACTTCTCCGCCATCTCGACTCCTCCACCAGAAACAAAAATATTTTTATTAGAGAAGACAAATTATCAGAATATCTGCATTACCATCTGTATAGAAGCTTCTAATTATTCACTCATCAGATATTTAATAAAGAAAATAGATCCAT